>NC_051079.1:12511358-12870108 GCF_004664715.2 Peromyscus leucopus
TTCAAGGCTACCCTGGTCCATATTGCAAATTTCAGGTCAGCCAGAGCTACACAGTGAGACCGTGTCTCACAAAAAAAAAAGAAAGGAAGGAAGGAATGAAGGGAGGAAGGAAGGAAGGATGGAAGGAAAAAAAACAGAGGGAGAGGGAGAGAGGAAGGGGAAGGTTAGAAGAAGCACTTAGGGATCCAGTTTTTGAAAGAGTACTTTCAGATACTAGATAATTAACTGCCACAGTGTTAAAGATGGACTATTATAAATGAACCAGTCCCATCCTCCTTATCCTAGGATTAAGAATTAGCAGCAAGCCATAATAAATTAGAACACCCAGATAGTAATTAAGTTTTTGGCCCACATCTACCAGAATGCTCCGGGCAAAGGTCATAAAAGACACACCAATAATTATTTTGATGTGGATAATTTAACTTTGTCTTTATTTCATCTCTCTGTATAGTCTTTCTGAGCTACTAAAAAGGAATTTAACTCATTCCTTCCATTTATGTAGAAATTTACCCTATGTTCATACCACTTGTGTTCATCCCATGACTGTGTAGAACCATGTGTTTTTCTGCTATGATCTTGTCGGTGCTGTTTCCTTGATTGGGGTCTGAATGTGTCAGACTGTCTGAAATTTGTTATTTCAGGTGCTCAAGTGAATGTGCCATGAGAGTCCTGTAGCTTGCCTGGAAGCCACTGCTGTGGGATGGTCTGTATGTCAAATGTGTTGCTCTGATTGGTCAATAAATAAAACACTGATTGGCCAGTAGCCAGGCAGGAAGTATAGGCAGGACTAACAGAGAGGAGGACTGAGAGAACAGGAAGGCAGAGGGAGACACTGCCAGCTGCAGCCAGGACAAGCAGCATGTGAAGATGCCAGTACGCCATGAGCCATGTGGCAAGGTATAGATTTATAGAAATGGATTAATTTAAGATGTAAGAACTAGATAGCTAGAAGCCTGAGCCATTAGGGAAAACAGTTTAAATAATATAAGCATCTGTGTGTTTATTTTATAAGTGGGCTGTTGGACTACTGGGGATTGGTGGGACCCGGAGAGAAAACTCTCCAGCTACAAGCCACAGTGTTATATTTTGGTCAGCCTCCTACAGTGTAGCGTGGACTTTGCAGTCTGATACCTAGGATTTGAGCTTTACCACTCACTGTATGACTCATTTCTTTATTTACATGGACAGTTTTTGTGCACTGTACCCAGAAGTGCAGCAAAAATAAGTATTTATGTTTAAGTGGAGGAGAGCTAGCTGGAGGGGAATTCAAATATTAAATTTAGTCAAATATGATGTAGTATCTCAAAGCTAGTCTTAATGTGACAACTTTTATAATAATAACCTTCATATTTTATAGTTTTGACACTAAAGAAATCTCCTTTTATTGCTAAAGACACTGTTACAAACAATATGTATTCTGTGAAGAGAACCAGAAATGACCGATGAGCATGTTGGTGAGCAGCTAGAAAGCTATCTCATCCCTCAGAGATAGTCGTGTTAATGGCACACTGGAGTAGACAGTTCCTGATATTTCACACGATTGTATGTTTAAAAAAATCACATTAACCTTTATAACCTTTATAAACAGTTATAAAGTTAAAGAAATAGTCAAAGGATCTCTCACACACTTTGTACTGTTTCTCTTTCACTATCATCCATTCATGAGTCAGCTCTCTGTTGGAATTAATAAAGTAACACAGGCCCATTAGTAACTAAAGCCCTAGTTTCTTCAGATTTGTCTTGCTTTGTCTAATGTTCTTTTCTGTCCCATGATCCCATGCTTTTCCTATCATCCCTTTTTGAGTCCTATTGATTCTGCAACTTTCCCCAACTCTCCTTGGTTCTGATGACTGTAATGATTTCAAGGAGTATATTAAGTATTCATTGGCATAAGTTACTGCTAGAGTTTGTGCAATGTCTCTCTGATGACTAGACTGAGGGTGTGGGGTCTGGGGAGGAAGAGGAGAGTTAAAGTACCATTTTCATCCCATCAGCATGATGTGACCTTATTGATGTTGATCTTATCCTGCTTGAAGTTGTATTTGCAAGAATTTTCTGCTAAAATTTTACTCCATAGCTCCCCCCATTTCCACCCCACACTCCCTGTGAAGGTTGTCATAGTGTGCAAGAAAGGCATGGGGTTAACTCCCCTCTACAGTATGCATCAAAGACATGGGGTTAACTCCCTTCTACAGTGTGCAACAAGGGCATAATAATTAAAACACTAAACACACAGAACAAATAAAGAATATTAAAATCTATAAAGGAAAAAGGCCAAGTGATATATAATGACAGACCTAATAAAATTTCATCTGACTTCTCAATGGGGACTCCAAGAACCAGAAGGGCCAACAAAGATGTCTGGAGACTCTAAGAGACTAGAGATGCCAGTCCAGACTATTATGCCCAGCAAAGATTTCAATCACCACAGATGAAGAAAACAAGATATTCCATGATAAAGTCCAATTTAAACAATATGTATCCACAAATCCAGACATAACATGTTACTAGAAGGAAAACTCCAACCTAAGAAGATGAGCTACACACACACACACACACACACACACACTCACACACACAAATACAGGAAATAATAATCTTACACCAACAAAATCCTACAATTGGAAACACACACACACACACACAATACCACCACCACCAATAACAACAACAAAATAGTAGGAATTGAGAATCATTGGTCATTAATATCTTTCAATATCAATGGGCTCAATTACTCAATAAAAAAACACAGACTAACAGATTGGATTTAAAAACAGGATCCTTCTACTGTGTACAAGAAAGACACCTCAACATCAAAGATAGACACTACATCAAAGTAAAAGGCTGGAAAAAGATATCCCAAGCAACTGAACCTAAGAACCAAGCTTGTGTAGCCATTCTAATATCTAAGAAAATATACTTCAAACCAAAACCAATCAAAAGAGGCAGAGAAGGACACTTTATACTCATCAAAGGAAAAAAAAATCAACTAAGGTGATTTTTCAATACTTAACATCTATGCCCCAAACACAAGGACATCCATGTTTATAAAGGAAACACTACTAAAGCTTAAATCACACATCAACCTTGACTTCCACATATTTATAGTGGGAGACTTCAATACCCCAATCTCACCAATAGAGAGGTCATCCAGACAAAACCTAAAAAATACTGGCATTAAGAGATGTTATCAACCAAATGGACTGAACGTATCTACAGAAAATTTTATCAAACACAAAAGAATACATTTTCTTCTCAGCACCTCACAGAACATTCTCCAAAATTGACCATATACTCAGTCAAAAAGTCTGAACAGATACAAGAAATTTGAAAGAACACCCTGCACCCTACCAGACTACCATGAATAAAGCTGGATTTCAACAACAGAAACAAAGGACAGTCTCATAAACTTATAAAATTAAACCAGTCTCTACTAAATAACGACTGTGTTAAGGAAGAAATAAAAAAAGAAATTAA
This sequence comes from Peromyscus leucopus, assembly GCF_004664715.2. Taxonomy (NCBI): domain Eukaryota; kingdom Metazoa; phylum Chordata; class Mammalia; order Rodentia; family Cricetidae; genus Peromyscus; species Peromyscus leucopus. The sequence goes on from NC_051079.1 coordinate 12,514,836, forward strand.
AGACTTCCTAGAATTCAATGATAATGAATATACAACACACCCAAACTTACAGGGCACAATGAAAGCAGTGTTAAGAGAAAAGTTCATAGCACTAAGTGCCTTTGTAAAGAACTTGGTGAGATTTCATACTAGAATCTTAACAGCTCACCTGAAACCTCTAGAACAAAAAGAAACAGACACTTCCATTAAGAATAGAAGACAGGAAATAAACTGAGGGCTGAAAGAAATAAAATAGAAACAAAAGAGTCAATCAACACTAAAATAGAATACAAAGAATCAATGAAACAAAGAGTTGGTACCTTGAGAATATCAAAAAGATATAAAACACTTATCCAAACTAACTAAAAGGCAGAGAGAGAATATCTGAGTTATCAAAATCAGAAATGAAAAGCAGGACATAAAAACAGACACAGAGGAAATCATTAGGTCATACTTTAAAAACCTGTAGCCCAATAAAAGTGGTAAATCTAGCCGGGCGGTGGTGGCGCAAGCCCTTAATCCCAGCACTTGGGAGGCAAAGCCAGGCGGATCTCTGTGAGTTCGAGGCCAGCCTGGGCTACCAAGTGAGTTCCAGGAAAGGCGCAAAGCTACACAGAGAAACCCTGTCTCGAAAAACCAAAAAAAAAAAAAAAAGTGGTAAATCTAAAGGAAATGGACAATTTTCTTAATAGATACCACTTACCAAAGTTAAATAAATATCAGATAAACAATTTAAATAGACCTATAACTCCCAAGGAAATAGAAGAAGTCATTAAAATAGCATCATGAAATTTGCAGGCAAATAGATAGAACTATAAAAAATAATCCTGAGTAGGACAACCCAGAACCCAAAAGACAAACATTGCAAGTTGGGATAGAAAGTGAATTAGGTATAAGACTTTAGACTCACCAAGATAGGGTAGATAATGGAATATTTTCTCTGAATTTGTCAATTGCTAATGGACTAGACATTATTAATGTAATTATTGCCTATATATATGTATATATATATATATATTTGTATATAGTTATTGTACTTATTGTATATAGTTTTTCTATGTTAGTTAAAATCTTTGCTTTTATTTAGACAAAAAGAGGGAAGTATATGATACTCTGTTTGTGTTCTGACAAATAAAGCTTGCCTAGATATCAGAGGATGAAGCTAGCCACTAGTTAACCATAAAGGCCAAGCACTCATGCCTTTAATCCCAGCACTTGAGAGGCAGAGAGAGGAAGTGATAAGGTAGGACTGAGACAGGATCTTGGCCCTTTCAGTCTGAGGATCTGGAGAGATAAGAAGTCACTTGTGCTGGCTGCTCCTCTGCTCCTCTGATCTTTTAAGTCATTACCCCAGTATTTGACTCCTGGTTTTTATTGGTAAGACTAAGTTCACGCTTCAAATGTGGTATATACTCACTTATAAATGGCTATTACAGACCCAGAGAGGCTCAGTAACAAAGAGACAACTGGATCTCCCTGCAAAGGCAACCTAGAATAGTTTTTGTAGGTAGACTTGGGGCCAGTGGAAATGGGAACGGGATAGATTAGATAGGGATGGTGGAGGGAGAGAGTACTGAGAGAGGACTGGAATTGGGGGACATTTCAGAAACAAGGTAGAAAGCTGGTGCAATGGAAACTCCCAGAAATCCACAAAGGTGTACCTAGTGATCACTCCTAGCAATGGGGGGTAAGGAACCTAAACTGACCATCTTCTGTAACCAGGTAAATCTTCCAGTGGCGGGACTGGGACACCAATCCAGCTACAAAACCATCAACATTCAATTAGTCCTTCCTGCAAAATGTGCTGGGGTAAACGTGGCACAGAAGTTGTGGGACTGGGCACCTGACGACTGATGTATGTATATAAACACACTGTATATTGGGCGTTAACAGCTTAGATACAAGATTGGAAAACATCGGTAGCAAACTTCTGCCCTCCAGGGTTTTCCCACTGTGCTGTAAGCCTATATTTAAGACCTCCTTCCTCCTTCAATAAATGGCATTTGGCATATAAATAAATAAATAAATAAATAAATAAATAAATAAATAAATAAATAAATACAAAAAAAACCATATCCCCAGTCTTTTATTTGTAGAGTGGAATAAATCTTTGAAGTTGAGGCGATTCTTCAATCCTTATCACAATACTCCACTGCAATAATCTTGAATAAAGTCTCCAATTTCAAAGAGGGTCAAAAAAAAGTGAAATGTTTATATATACAAGTACATGTATCTGTAATTTTCCCATAGACTCATATATTTGCATGCTTCTTCCTTAGCTGGTGCTGCTCTTTGGGAAGGTTAAAGAACCTTGAGGGGGTGGATCCTTGCTGGAAGATGTATATCACCTTCCTGCTCCTGCCTCTAAGCCTTTCCTGCTCACTGTCATATTTTCACATCATGATGCTCTATGTCCTTTTCTGTAACTGGAAGACAAAATTAATCATTTCTCCCCTACATTGGATTTGATAGGGTATTCTGGAACATAACAATGGAAAGGTACAGCAACATAAAAGAAACACACAAACTCATGATGGGGAGAAGAAGAGAGAACAGGAGTAAGGGGCAGAAGAGAGAGGGAGGTGGGGAGAGAGAGAGAGAGAGAGAGAGAGAGAGAGAGAGAGAGAGAGAGAGAGATCGAGAGAGAGCTTATAATTACATCTAGGCATTTTCAACTAAGAGATCAAGGAAACAGCCATGGGCATATTTGGTCATGTGTGTAAATTCTATGTAAATACTTCAGTGTGTAAATACCTATGTCTGTACACACACACACACACACACACACACACACACACACACACACACACGTATTGCTTTGATGTTTTTGTTGTGTTTTGATCATATTCACCCCCTCCCAACTCTTCCTAGATTGTCCTTCACTACTGTAGGGATTAACCTACTCTCCTCCCTTTCCACAACTACATTCTAACTCCACCATGACAGCTGGTTCTCACCATCTGCCCTCCAACTATCTAATTTTTCCATTTCATTTATATACCATGTAGTAGCAGAAGTGTTAACACTTGCCTTTTGTGAAAGGCTGTGCTAAAGTGAGACTAATGCTTAATCAACTGGAATCTGCAGCATGGGTGAAGCTTTGACTGCCTTTAGTCTAGCATTTCATTCACTTTCCAAATGGCTCAAGTCAGCACCTAATCCCTACCATGAGGTTACTTCACAGATGTGTACTCAGTCAGATCTCTTGAATCTCCGTAGTGGATAACTGTTGTACCTATGACCTTTAAGCACTGTCCCTATAGATGTAGCCGGTCCTATATACCTATGAGCTTGAAGTACCTGCCCTTGGGACATGGCTCAGGGTTACCCTTAAGACCTGAGACACAAGTATGCTGCTCTATTTTCTCCCTCGTGGACTTAGATGTTGAGACAGACCAGGCAGAAGAACAGCATGGGACTGTAACTCGGCCTTCCAGGACCCTACGATAAATCTCTCATGCTGTAGTGAGTTTTTCTACCTAATAAATTCTTTTACCCTTTAAGCAGATTCCGTGGATTTATCAATACATCTGGCACTCCAAAGTAGGGTGAGAATTTCCACCTAAAACCTGAGAAAGCTTTAAAAAGGGGTTCTAAAATGGAGCCAAGAGCAACTTTCTAGTTTGTGTCTTTCGTGTGGGCCATGGCAGAGAGACATTGAGGCATTTGAGCTTGAGCACAGCATGGTGGATTCCCACCACCATACACAGAGGCATCTCCATGCCATGCAGCACACTGCATAGTAGATTTAGCTTTTGCTAGTACAGACTAAAAAAAAAAAAAAAAAAAAAAAAAAAAATAGAAAGGTTTCTGAGATACACGAAGTTACATTTTTCTAAAAGAAAAAAACAAAAATGAACAAACAAGACAAAAAAATCTCTTAATATCAATTATTATTGTAAAATTCTACAGGTTTTGACAATGAAGATTATGAAGTACCTGTCAGTAGTGTCACGTAAAATAATTTCATTACCCTACGTCTCATGACTTATCTATTAAATTCTTTCTCCATCCCCAAATTTCTTAGAAATCACAACTTTTTACTGGCTCCATTTTTTTTTTTTTAGTTTTTTTTAGTTTTTCTTTGGTCTTTATTTTTGTGTTTGAGATTACATCCTGATGTGTAGCTCGTATTAGACTAACACTCACTAGATCAGCCAGATTGGCCACAAACTTACTTTCTTCTTTCATTACTGTTCCAAGTGCTGGGGATTATGGGCATGACCATAACCTGTCTCCAGGCATATGCCTTTCTGAGACTTCCATGGAATCAGAATCATGTAGTATGCATTTTTCCCAGAATGCTTAGCTTTGCCTAGCAAGATGCACTCCCATCCTCTTACCTTCCCACATTTATGCTCTTTTTTTTTTAACAACTTTTGTTAATATGCCAGTGGTCTGATATATGAAAACTAACATAACCATTCACAGCTGAAGGACATTCATTGCAAGGTTTTTGTGAAAGGAAGTGTTAAAGTAAGTTGGATAAATACCATAGGTTGTAACTGTTGCATTGAATAAAAATGTGCCTGGTCTTATTAGAAACTGCCAAACTGTCTTCCAAATGGTTGTGGCACTTGGGTTTCCATTTACAAGGACTGAGAAGGGTTGCATCTTTGTCTCCTCATCAGTATTGCCATTGCTGTCTGAGGTTGGCCATCTATGTGTGTTGGTACCTTATTGCTGTCTGAGGTTGGCCATCTATGTGTGTTGGTACCTTATTGCTGTCTGAGGTTGGCCATCTATGTGTGTTGGTACCTTATTGCTGTCTGAGGTTGGCCATCTATGTGTGTTGGTACCTTATTGCTGTCTGAGGTTGGCCATCTATGTGTGTTGGTACCTAATTGCTGTCTGAGGTTGGCCATCTATGTGTGTTGGTACCTTATTGCTGTCTGAGGTTAACCATCTATGTGTGTTGGTACCTTATTGCTGTCTGAGGTTGGCCATCTATTTGTTGATACCTTATTACTGTTTTAACTTTCAACCCTTGAAAAGGCAGTTGATATTGTCCCTTCTGTCTCTTCGTCATCTCTCTCCATGAGTCTTCTGTGAAGACCTTTGCTCCAGTTTTCACAACTGCTTTCCTATTGTGGAAACTTAAGAGTGGTTTTAGGCTTGGGACAATAGTTGGATCAGTAAAGTGCTTACTGTGCAAGCCCGAGGACTTGAGTTCAGCTCCTCAGAACACCCATGAATTCCAGAGGATTCCAGCTGCCAGACCCCATCAGAGACAGCTCTTTGTGGAAAACGATTAAGATGGAAACTCACAACTGGTCACAATGCAGAGAATAAATGAATGTGGAGTATTTAGTCACAAATGGGACACCATATCACATATATACCCTCTAAGGCTTATAGCCCATCTCAAGAGATGGGTGGGAAGATTATAAGAGGCAGTCAGCTTTCCAGCATACAGGAAAGAGATACTCATGAGCCATCACCCTTGGCTATTGACCATTGATGGTTGCTGAGGGAGGAGTCAGTTTTCTTTAAGAGTGTGGCTCCTTGTAGGTCAGCCATGTTCTAGTGTTAGGCCCTACATCCACAAGTACATGGGCTGCACAAATTGAACTCCCTGGTTTATGGGGTGTGAGAACAAGAGAGAGGAAGTACATGAAGCTGTGAGGGGTAAAGATAGAGATGAGTTAGGTGGAGAGGTGGAAGTTATATATGAGCTAAATATATTGTACACAGGTATAAAGTTCTCAAATATTTAATAATTCAAAATTAAAATATATAAATGTAAAACCAACCAAGAACAGTGAAAAACTGGGTATAGTGGTGTTTGCTTACAATCCTAGCATTGAGGAGGCAGACACAAGCAGATCCCAGGGTTTGCTGACCACCAAATCTAGGGTAATTAGCAAGTTCCAGGCTAAGGAATAAGCCCAACTCACAAAACATGGGTGGTGCCTAAGGAAAATGCTCAAGGTTTATGTCTAGCATGTGTGCACATGCATGCGTACACACATACACACACACACACACACACACACACACACACACACACACACACACACACCCTTCTGCATGCATGTACACACATAAGTGAGCTGCTTTTGTATTTTGGACACATACAATTTATAAATTTGTATTTTTCATGTATTTCCTCCAAAAACCTTTGCTTCTGTTTTACTTCTCTCATTGTATATTTTGCAGAGCACAAATTTGCTGGTAAAATTTGACTTGTTTTGCCTTTCATGGATAGTGTTCTTCTTGTTGTTTCTGGAACTTCCCCAACAACCAAAGGCTTATTGGAAGGTTCACTTCTATGTAATCTTTGTAAAATTTTGTAATTTTAACACTTTTAATTTTTATATTAAGGTATATCATTGATTTTGAGTTAATTTTCAATGAGATAAAAGGTCTGTGTCTAGTTTGCTGTTCATACACTCAATTGTTTTAATAGCCTTTGTTAGTGGGTCGTTTCTCCATTGCCTTGCTTCACTAAGCTGTCAAAGGTTAGCTGATTTTATTGTGTGGGTCTATTTTTGGACTTCTTACTTCGTTCTATTGATCAACGTGTCTCTTCTCTTTCCAATGCCATGCTGCCTTGGTTATTAATTTTACAAAATGCCTTCAAGTCAGATAACGCCTGTTTTGTGTTTCTGTTCTTTGTCAATGCTGTATTGGCTCCTTTGGGTCTTCTGAGTTTCCATATAAACTTTCAATAAGTTTGCCAGTATCTACAAATCAGCATGTTGGGATCATGACCGAGTTTAAATTGAACCTATAGACCAAGCTGGCAAGAAATGGCAATAATATTAAACTTCCAGCCCATGAACAGGAAACATACCTCCACTTAAATCTGCTTAGATATTTTTAAAATCTGAGTCTGGTGATTTTATATACATCCTCCTTGTATTTTGTTAGATTTATATATAATTACTTTATTCCTACTGTTAGTGACATTGTGCTTTCAGTTCTAAATTCCAATTGCTCGTTGATGGTGTGTAGATAAGCAACTGCCTTGTGTTGTAACCTGGCATGGTGGTATGAAGAGAAAATGCCCAAATGAGCAGATGTTTTTTGATGCTTAGTTCCCAGTAGGTGATGCAGTTTGGGAGGGTGATGGGCACTTTAGTAGGTTGAGCCTTGAGTAGAAAATATGTCTCTAGGGCAGGATTAGAGGTTTTATAGATTACCTCTATGTCCGGTCCTCTCTCTCTCTCTGCTTTCTGTGTGTGGAGAATATGTCATTTCTCTACTTCCTGACTACAGGCTGGGTGGGCCCTTGCTCCGGCTGTCATGCCTTTTGGACACTATGAGCTGTCTCCCTCTGAAACTGCTGTAAGTTCAAATAAGCCATTTTCACCCTAAATTGCTTTTGGTCATGGTGTTTTATCATAGCAACAGGGAAGTATGATTTTAGTTGTGGATTACTTGGAGAAGTTTGTTCAACTTGAACAATCCCCCTTGGCTCTTAGTGTGTTAAGAAATTTTATCACAAAGAAGAACCAGACTTTTGTCAAACTTTTTCTTGTGCCATTTGATATGATTGCATGCTATTTTCATTTAGCTTTATGATATGGGCTACAATAATTTATTATTAGATTTTAAACCAATTTTGCTACACAGAATATACCTCACTTGTTCAGCAGGCAAAATTCTTTATTTTTCTGTTGGGTTATAGTTGCTAACACTTCCCTTTGGAATTTGGTACCTACACCATTGAGAAATATTGGTGTGTATTATCCTTTCTTATAAAGTCTTTGCATTTGGCATTAAGTAATGTCACTCTTACAGAACTAGGTAGGAAATTTCAAATATTTCATTTTGAAAGATATCGTAGATAATAGAAAACGTGTCTTCTCTTAATGATTGGTAGAATTCACCATCTTTCATTTATTAATATTTTGTGTTGATGATTCCATTTTAAGTAATAGGACCTCAGAGTGTGAGTTTTGGGTTAATGTGGCTTAGGTGTTTTACTGAATTGATCTTTTCCTACAGCTCTATGTACCAAGAACTTGAAAATTTCCTAATCCTGGCATTTTTAAAAAATATATTAATTTTTATTTATGTGCATGAGTGTTATACTTGCATGGAGGCCAGAAGAGGGTGCCAGATTTCCGGGGAATAGGAGTTACAAATGTTTGGGAGCCACTGTGTGGGTTCTGGGAACTGAATCCAGGTTGTCTTCAAGAGAGTAAGTACTCTTAACTACTGAGATGCCTTTCTAGCCCTCTAATCCCACAGTTTAGTTTCTCTATCTTTGAGCTTCCCAAAGAACTACCTGAATGTTATCAGTGCTTCAACTAGAATCCGTTATTTTGCTAGAGCATTGTTGGCGGGGCTATAAGGAGCCCTGTAGGTAAATAGTCTAAAATTAGGGAGTGAATTGCTTTACTTAAGTGGGCTTGAGATCCTGTGTTATAATATGCTTAATCCCTTTCAGACTATGTATCCTCCTGCTCTCTTTCTTAGGTTTTACACGTATCTGGATTTGTCATGGCTGGAAGGTGAATAAATGTTTCACAGGCTCCTATCTTTAAATGTTCCGTCCCCAGGGGAACATGCTGTGTTGAGAGGTTGTGGGGCCTTAATCAGGTAGGGCCTAGCCAGAGGAAGCCTTATTTGGGTGAGGAGTCATCCCACTCCATATCTGGACTTCCTTCTTCTTGTTGACACCTTATGTAAAGTCACATCGCAGACTGTCATGGACCCAGGTGCACCACCAGCCACCCCAGTCACCATACCTTCCCTGCTGTCATCCAAACTACAGCTTCCTCCTTCTCTGGAGTTCCTTCTGGTAGGTACTTTGCCACAGTAACAGAAAAACAACTAATTCCAAAATCTCAAACAGAGATCGTGTTCTGTCTATCTCAGAGAAGCCTCTGGTAAAGTCTTCTGGTCTTTCCTGGACAGGCACCTTTATTGTGGACAATGTACAGAGACCATTTCAAATTCTTCTCCTTTTGATATACACAGGAGATGGATTTTTCTTGGCTGCTTACTATGAGTCTCTTCCATACTAAGGATGTAGCTCATAAGGACATGTATGTATAGCATGCTGTGGGTTTGAGTCCCAGCACTGCAAAACAAACAAATAAATAAATAATATGATATAATAATATAATATAATAATATAACACAACATAACATAACATAACATAACATAATATAATATAATATATAAATCCTTTGTGTAAAACTTTGAAAGTGTGAATTCACCCAAGACTGAGTCTGCTGGGAACTTCTCATATGCACACTCACTCAACACTCAGCACTGAGAAAACTGTTAAAATTGTCATTTCAGTGTTCTCATCAGCTTCTGGCACCTGTGAACACCCAAGCTGTACAGATTTTGATGAGTAGTTAATTTTCTCCTTACCATGACCAAACATACCGCAAGAGTCCATTTCAAGGAACGGGGCGCGGCGGGGAAGGTAGATTTTCTAGTGGCTGGCTGCTGGGGTGGGAAGTCTTTCCACAGCAGATCGGGAAGCATACACAAGGGGGCTTTCTATGCTCAGCTGGTAAAGCTCCTCCCCTCCTTTCCTCGGTGCTGGTCCAGGCCCATGGGATGGTAAAGTCTATAACTGGGATGGGTCTCAATCTCTTTTGGAAAAGCCCTCACAAACATTCAAAAGTGTGCCTAGATAGTTTCCCACATATTTCTTAGCCCAACTAAGATGGCATTGGTGATTATCCAGCCCAGCTGCGTTTCTTTTTGACCCCCCCTCTTCCTGTTGTGGGGGCAGGGGATATGCCCTCTCCAATTGCCATTCCATGGACTCGTGAAAAGTATTAAATCTTTGTTCCATGTTGTGCATGTTGCTTTAAGGTGGGGTAAGTGACTTCACAACTTTTCATGCACCAGGACTGATTTCAGGAATCTAACATAATTATTAAACTAGCTTTCTCCATCTCAGCCTTGCCTTCTGGTTACCCTCCTTTTGACACAGATGCCCTGAGCAATAGGAGAAAGGGACCTGAGGTCTCATAGGTCTCTGGGTTGGAAGGACCCCTTCTACTGGCCTCCTAGAGGGCATCTTCCAGGGTCTTCCCCAAAGGTGGTATTCGCAGATCAGGCTAGTGTTTGCTCAGCCAGAGTCTGTTGCTGAGTTCTGTAGCTACTGATAAAAGGCCTTTTATCTCCTCCCTCTTGTAGTTTTTCTGTTTATGCAGCACTTTTTGACCTTGCTGAAGAGGCACAGTCTTACAGTTTCAAGGCAGCCCGTCTAGTCTGCCTGTGATCATCCTTTATGTAACTCCTCACCTGGGCAGGGGGCCATTCTGAGAGTCAGATTCCCAACTGCTCAATGGGGAAACCATCCCTGCTTTTAATTCTGGTTTCAGTGTCTTTTTCCCTTTGGAACTTTACCTCAAAGGAAGAATCGTGACAACCTTGTGTCCTCACAAACTTTGAAACTTTGTTTCTTTATCTTAGGAACTACTTTGGGCCAAGCATGATGAACCGTCCTTGCTGGCCCCTTTCTGCCACGGTTTTACCCAGCTCTGTACTCTCTTCTCTCCAGTGATTTCGTTCACCTTTTTATGGAGATTATGATGACAAAGAGTTGGCAGAGAGATGACTGAATGTTGGGAATAAAATGTCTAAGTTTAATATAATTAAAGTTCTCAAAATATAAAGTATATGCATTAGTATTTATCGCATAGTTCTTTCAAGATTTGGAAATTATTTGTAAATCACTTGAAAAATTTTATTCATTATGTAAAAGCAAATTTTATTATTATTTTGCTATCACTGTCATAGTGGAAGCACTAATACTTTAATTTGGGGGTATAACATTTAAATTCATAATATTGCACTTTTTTTTTATTCTGAGAGTCTCTTGCCTCAGCCTCCTGAGTAGTTGGAAGTATAGGTACTTTAGCTGTACTAGCAGGTACAGCTAAAACAAAAATGGTAAATGTCCATCAAAGAAGCTAGATTTTCAACTGTTGAAAACTCCTATGTTGGCTAATTTAATGAAAGAAAAGGAGTATGGTAAATATAAGAGAGTTATTTCAATGTTATTTTAATCTATGCCTAACTATCAGGTTCGTTGTTTTCCCTCAAAACAACTCCCTCTGCCCAAGAAGCATTCCTTAAGACACCCCAAAATACTATTGGGGGGAGAAGTTGAAGATCCCAACAGGAAACTCATAACCACCCATTTGTTTATCACTCGAAAGTAATAATAGAGCAGTATGCTGTCTAGAGAATGCTAGGAACCTCCCACCTGACTTATCTGCAATGCAGAACTAGACTCGTTTAAAACAGTGAATGCACTGAACATGTCACCATATGTTCTGTGGAAATCTCTGCAGAGTTGAGCTGGACTTTTTTACAGGCAACGCCTTGGGACTGGCTGAAGAAATGACTATTAATTAAGAGTGGTTGTTATTATAACAATCTTATAGATTTGCTGGGAAGATGATCTCTAAGCAGAAAATTTATAATAATGTGATAGAGACTAAGACACAAGTAGCTACAGGAGCACAGAGACTCATCATGCAGGTCAGAGACACAGCTAAAAGTTGTCTTTTAGGTAGCAGACAAGATGGCTCAGTAGATAAATGCACTTGCCACCAAGCTTACTTGTTGCAGGAATCTTAAAAGTTCTTATTAATAAAATCAAACCCGAGGCCAGTTATTGGGGTCCATGCTGGTTGATCAGAGAGACAGAATAAGCCACAACTATCTCACCTCGCCGGATCCTCAGCTGGTCTTGTCTCCTCAGACTGGAGGCCTCTGAGTCCTCATCCGGAATGGGTCTCAGCTGAATTACTGCTCGAAAGCCTGAATGCTTAACCAGCCCCATGCTGAACCAGCCAAAATCTTCTAGCCAAATGCTTCTAGTTTCTGGTTCTCACGCCTTATATATCTTTCTACTTTCTACCACCACTCCCTGGGATTAAAGGCTGGCTTTCTGGGATTAAAGGCGTGTCACCATGCTTGGCTGTTTCCAATGTGGCCTTGAACTCACAGAGATCCAGAGGGATTTCTATCTCTGGAATGCTAGGATTAAAGGTGTGAGTGCCACCATTTTCTAGCATTTGTATCTAGTGGCTGTCTGTTCTCTGACCCCAGATAAATTTATTAGAATACACAATATTTTGGGGGACACAATACCCCCACACTTACTGACTTGATTTTGATCCCCAGGACCCACATAGGAGAGAGAACCAGCTGCCACAAGTTGTCCTATGACGTGACATGTTCCACACCCCACAAAACGAGTAAGTAAATATAAAAACAAGACAAAATAAAAGTCTTGGAAAAAGCCTTTGTAGACTCTGTGTTTTTCTTTCTTTCTTTCTTTCTTTCTTTCTTTCTTTCTTTCTTTCTTTCTTTCTTTCTTTCTTTCTTTCTTTCTTTCATTCCTCCCTCCTTCCCTCCCTTTCTCCCTCCCCTGCTGTGGATATCATTCTATATAAATAAAACACTGATGGCCAGTGACCAGGCAGGAAGTAGGTGGCCAGGCAGGAAGTAGGTGGGACAAGGAGAGAGGAGAATTCTGGGAAGCGGAAGGCTGAGGAGGAGACACTGCAACCACCGCCAGGACAAGCAGCATGTGAAGACGCTGGTAAGCCACCAGCCACATGGCAAGGTATAGATTTATAGAAATGGGTTAATTTAAGATAAAAGAACAGTTAACAAGAAGCCTGCCATGGCCATACAGTTTATAAGTGATATAAGCGTCTGAGTGATTATTTTATAAGTGGATTGTGGGACTGCGGGGCTTGGGGAACCTGGAGAGAAGCTCTCCAGCAACACTCCCCCTCCTTCTCCCTCCCTCCCTCACCCTCTTCTTCCTTTCTTTATTTCTTTTTTGATGGGGGAGAGCTTATTTCAGTTTATACTTCCAGGTCTATCACTGAGGGAAGTCAGGGAAGAAACTCAAACAGGGCAGGAACCTGGAGACCAGAGATGCCACAGCTGACATGAAGGTGTCCTGTCTATTGACTTGCTCCATATGCTTGTTCAGCCTGCTTCTTTATAGAAACCAAACCAGGGATGGCACCTCCCACAATGAACTAGGCCCTCCCCATCAATCACTAATTAAGAAAATACAACCAGATTGTGGTGGTAATCTAATTGTACAGAATTATTATTTTGATTGTATGTTAATAAATAAAGTTGTCTGGGGGTCAGAGCTATTAGAGCCATAGCAAGAGTGTGGCGGTGATGGCACACGCCTTTAATCCCATAGATATCTGTGTGTTCAGGGTCAGAGCTATTAGAGCCATAGCAAGAGTGTGGCGGTGGTGGCACACGCCTTTAATCCCATAAGATCTCTGTGTGTTCAGGGATACAGCCAGCATTGGAGACATATGCCTTTAAGACCTAGGGGGCTGTACATTCAGACAGTGACGAGGCAGTCATGTGTTTGGGTTTACAACCAATGAGAAGGCAGAACAACATACTATAAAAAAATGAGCAGACAGGAAGTAGGTCTTTTTTTCGCGAAGCTGGGACAGCAGGAGGAAGGGTGAGATTTTAGCTCTGAGCTCTGACCTCTTGGCTTTCTCTTTTACATTGTTTCTGTGTTTCTTATTTAATAAGACGGTTGGTTACATCAATATCTGGCGCCCAACGTGACAAGAATCCATTAAAAACTGCTTGGCTTGGCGGCAGGTCTGCTTTCCCGCAAGGGCGGCAGGCGGCCCGCGGCGGCGGCGGCACGCGGCGGCCGGCGGCAATCGGCTTCTTAGCAGGCTGGACTATCGGTGAGCTGCTTGCTTAAATCCTGCTTGCTTAAAGCCGGTGCTACAAACAACTCAGACCTGCCCTGCCGAACAGGGCCCTGCCTGTAAAGCCAACGCACGTGGTCGGAGCTTAAGGAAGCCAGACCCAAGCCTTGACTCGGCACAAGAGGGAACACGTGGCTGCATTTAAACTTTAGCCAGCTACGCTTTCTTGCTCTCTCTCTCTCTCTCTCTCTCTCTCTCTCTCTCTCTCTCTCTCTCTCTTTCTCTTTGGATTTACACCTGGGACACTAGGTGGCTGCTTTGAAAATCCCCTCGGATTTCTACTGTTCTACGCAGATTTGGTAAGTCATAATATATCAGATATTTTAAAGGAAACTATCTAAAAGAGAATTTTTTTCCACATTAAAAAACAAATGGGTTTTATGTGTACATTGGAAGAAAATTGGTTTTTGTTCGAAATTTTAGGCAGTCTGGCAATGGAACAACTATATAATATTAGTATTGGTGGAATTATGCACCTTATCACTATAATAATCCACATTTTAATATTTAAAAAGATAGTCAATTTAAGTGCCAGGATAACAGCTTTAGAAGAACTTGTTAAACCTGTAAAAATTCAGACAGAAGAAATTAACAGTGAAGTTGTTTTAAGTCGGATCATAAGGTTGCAGAAAGAAAGCCTGTTTTCACACAGTCACCCTTAATTTATCCTGTAACCGTACAGCAGATGCCTGATCAAATGGCTACACAAAATACTTGGGCTCCAATTGAAATGTTGGATTTAAAAAGGTTTAAGGAGGCAATAGTATCTTATGGCATGCATTCCCCATATGTAAAGCAAATGTTAAACTCTTGGTCAACATATAATAGGATAGTACCACAGGACTGGCGGGACCTCGCACAAGGTGTTCTGGAACCCAGCCAGAGACTTCAATTTCTGACTTGGTTTAAGGAGGAGGCTAAAAACATAGAAAAACAATGGAGGGATAAAGGAATACAAGTTTGCCAGGATCAGCTTATGGGCGAAGGCCAATATGCTTCAGCACAAACACAATGTTTATATGATGTCCAAACCCTAATTTTATGTCGAACGGCAGCCTTGAATGCATGGGACAAAGTTGAGGAACCAGGAAAAAAATCTGAGTCATTTACAAAGGTGAAGCAAGGCCCAAAAGAGTCTTTTACAGATTTTTTACAAAGACTGGCTTCAGCAGTAAAGAGAATGGTCTCGGATTCAGAAGCTAGTAAGGCAATAATTGAATCTTTGGCCTTTGAGAATGCGAATGCAGCATGCAAAACAATAATCAGGCCATTAAGGGCAAGATCTGCACCTATGGAAGATTGGATTAGAGAAACAATTAATGTTGAAGCTGATGAGCATGATGATACATGGGTAGGAGAAGTAATTTCAAAAGGTTTGAGGAGTGTTAGATGTTTTGGATGTGGAAAGCAAGGACATTTGAAAAGGGACTGTAGACAGGTCATTCCCAGAAACAATGTTTCTTCAAGGAACAACGGCAACAGAAGGCCCCTTCCTTCTGGAGTATGCAGAAGGTGTGGTAAGGGAAAACACTGGACCAACGAATGTAGATCAACAAAGGACAGACAGGGTAATCCTTTGCCTCAGTCTTCGGGAAACTCCCAGAGGGGCCTCGTGCAGGCCCCCAGTGCAAATCCAGTTCAAACCTTTCCTGCAGCCATAGAGGAAATGCCTGCTCTGGAGAGCGATTAAATAACCAAATGCCTATTGGAATAAATCATGCTGGTCAGGATGATGAAACAGAGAGAATAGAAAATTCAGGAGAAAACATAAAGAAAATTTTTTGGCAAACTTCTATTAATGAACAAAGACCAAAATTAACAATAAAAATAAATGGTGTTTTGTTGTCTGGTCTGGTAGACACAGGTGCGGACGTTACCATAATTGCACCAGAATTTTGGCATCCAACTTGGCCTCTTCAGGAGGTAAACGTTCAACTGTTAGGAATTGGGACATTATCTCAGGTGAAACAGAGTGCAAGATGGCTCGAATGTATAGGTCCAGAAGGACAGAGAGGAAAATTAAAACCATATGTGGCTAACATAACTATGAACCTGTGGGGTCGAGACTTGTTGCAACAATGGAATACTCAGATTAACATCCCTCCAATCTCAGAAACAAATCATAAACCAGTACATGTTACTGAGAGAAATATTAGAAGATATTGTTCTAATGAGTGGTCACCAGCCATCCATATTATACAAGAACAGGGCACAATAACTGATGATCTTCCAAAGACACCAACAGCTCTACCTTTAAAATGGTTAACAGACAAGCCTGTATGGGTCCAGCAATGGCCTTTAACAACAGAGAAACTCCAGGCTTTAGAAGAGCTGGTAGAAGAACAGTTAAATGCTCAGCATATTGAAGAATCAACCAGCCCTTGGAATTCTCCTGTATTTGTTATTAAAAAGAAATCTGGTAAATGGAGAATGGTAACAGACCTTAGAGCAATTAACAAAGTAATTCAGCCAATGGGCTCTCTACAATCTGGGATGCCTTTGCCTACTCTGTTACCAAAAGGATGGCCTCTCATAGTTATTGATTTAAAAGACTGTTTCTTTTCAATACCCTTACAAGAAAAAGACAAAGAAAGATTTGCTTTTACAGTGCCTACTTATAATAATTCTCAACCGGTTAAAAGATTTCAATGGAGGGTCCTCCCACAGGGAATGTTGAATAGCCCAACTCTGTGCCAATATTTTGTACAACAGCCATTGGAAGTGATACGTAAAAAATTTCCTAAATCTATAATTTATCATTATATGGATGATATTTTACTAGCTGACTCAAATGCAGATACTTTAGAAATAATATTTGAAGAAGTAAAGAAAATTTTGCCTTGCTGGGGATTACAAATTGCTCCTGAAAAGATACAAAGAGGAGATTCTATTAATTATTTAGGATATAAAATAGAGCTACAAAAAATTAGACCCCAAAAGGTGCAAATTCGAAGAGATAGACTACAGACTCTTAATGACTTTCAAAGATTATTTGGAGATATTTCTCATCTACGAACTATTGTTGGGGTAAAAAATGATGAACTGACTAATTTGTTCAGAACCTTAGAAGGTGACAAGGACTTAAATAGTCCAAGAGAATTATCACCTGAAGCTGAGAAAGAATTGGCCTTGGTAGAAAAGAAAGTGCATGAAGGACACGTGGATCGTATTGATCCAAAGATGGATTGCATTTTGGTTATTTTACCTTCTAGGCGTTCTCCTACTGGAATATTAATGCAGAGGGAAGATATTATATTGGAATGGATATTTTTACCAAATAAACCAAATAAAAAATTAAAAACTTATGTGGAAAAAATCTCTGACTTGATTTACAAAGGAAAATTGAGACTTCGTCAATTAGCAGGCATAGACCCAGCAGAAATTGTCGTACCATTAACTAAGGAGGACATTGAAAAATTATGGACAGAAAGTGAACCTTGGCAAAGAGCTTGCAGTAATTTTTTGGGAGAAATTAACAGCAAATATCCCAAAAGCAATAGAATTGATCTTATAAAGAGAGCTGAATGGATCTTGCCTCGAATTGTACGGCAAAATCCATATCTGGAGTTCGTACATTTTATACAGATGCCAACAAAGAAGGAAAGGCAGGTTACAAATCAGAAAATTTAAGTAAAGTGGTTCAAAGTCCGTATAATTCAGTTCAAAAATCAGAATTGTATGCTATTCTATTGGTATTAATGGATTTTTCAGAACCTCTCAACATAGTAACTGACTCTCAGTATGCTGAAAGAGTGGTGTTACATATTGAGACTGCAGAATTTATCCCTGATGCTTCAGAATTAACTTCACTATTTATTCAATTACAAGATACAATCAGGAAAAGGGATCATCCTTTATATATAACTCACATTCGATCCCATACTGGTCTGCCAGGCCCTCTAGCACAAGGCAATGATGAGATTGATAAATTATTGATAGGAAATGTGCTGGAGGCCTCAGAATTTCATAAAAAACATCACGTTAATAGTAAAGGTTTAAAAAAGGATTTTTCCATAACCTGGCAACAAGCCAAAGAAATAGTAAAGAAATGTCCTACTTGTTCCTTCTACAATCAGACGCCATTACCAGCAGGATGTAACCCAAAGGGTACTCAGAGAAATGAGATCTGGCAGATGGACGTGTTTCACTTTGCAGAATTTGGAAAATTGAAATATGTACACCACACTATCGATACTTATTCAGGATTTCAATGGGCAACTGCTTTGAGTTCTGAAAAAGCTGATTCTGTAATCACTCATTTGCTAGAAGTTATGGCCATCATGGGTATACCTGCACAAATCAAAACTGACAATGCTCCATCATATGTCTCTGTTAAAATGAAACAGTTTTTTGCTTATTACAATATAAAGCATATTACAGGCATACCACATAATCCTACAGGTCAAGCAGTTATAGAAAGATCAAACAGAACTCTAAAGGATATGCTAAATAAACAGAAATGGGTAACAAAAACCCCCAGAAATAGACTGCATAATGCTCTTCTAACTTTGAATTTTCTGAATGCCAATGAGAAAGGAACAACAGCTGCAGAGAGACATTGGATAATAGAAAAAACTACAGAATTAAATCAGCCTATATACTTTAAGGATGTGCTGACCTCAGAATGGAAACCAGGGTATGTATTACATTGGGGACGTGGTTTTGCTTTTGTTTCTACAGGAGAAGATAAGCTGTGGGTACCATCAAAATTGATAAAGGTTCGATTTGAACAAGAGAGACCTCTTAATTAGAGGAGGTGATAGTTCATCAACCAGCATGAACATTCAATTTAAACTAACTTGTATCAATAAAACATGCCTTTTCATTTAATCAGATAATAACTTGCCAAAAAGGAACATCCCCAAAATTAGTCTTGGGAAAGGTTTTTGTTTTTGTCTTTTAGGAGAATGAAGGTTAAGGAATCTAAAGAACACTGGACAAATGAGACAACTGAAGAAAAGGGACAAATCATCTATCCCAAGAAACAGAGTGAAACGGTGTATGGGTATATATTATCTAAAAAAAAATTTTATGTCTTCCTAAATGTTTGTTTCTGCTTTTCTTTAAAGATTTAACACTATTGGTCTTTTAACAGTCCCAGTTCAATTAAAATTTAAAGCTGACTTTGGAGTTGGAGAATGGCTCTCTCCTTCTTTAAAATCAAGCATGTTGTTAAAAGGAAAATGCAAACTCCCTGTATCATGCCAGAATAAGAGCCATCTTCTGCTATGGTACAGGACAAAAGCAAAATTAATTAAGGGACTATTTTATTACTAATCTCAACTCTTTGATTCTATTCTGATTCTTTAAACTTTTCTCAAAGTATAAATTTTATATCAAAATTTACAAGATTAATATATATATACATTTTAAACTTTGTTAAGATATGAATGGTCACATAGAGTACTAACTAATTCTAGAAAAAAGGCTAGCTGCATATATGTTTTTGTGTTCGAGTCTCTTATCAGTTTTCTGCAGGAAATCACGGCCAGGCCTAACATCAACTGAAGTCTCCAGAAAGAAGATGGGGCCCCACAACAACAACAATTCCACGTGGACAATAATAATATCATTAAGCTGACAAACATCATCCACAGATCAGCTTTGAACGACAAGGTGCTCAGAGCAAATTTGAGATGACTAGCTGAGATGATCCAGTCTCAAAGACTACTTGAATAAGGACTTGAGATAAACCCTGAACTTTGGCATTATATACAGACTGGATAATGAAGGATATAGTTACCTCTCCTAGAATTTGACAATTAACCTAAAATCTTTCTTTCAGGATAAAGAAAACTTCGCCCATACCCAGCAGGAAGCAATTTTAAGAATACGACGCCCACATTCCCAAAGAGGTGGTGTGGGGCGGGTGATTTTTTGGTCTTTTTAATGGGTTTTGGGTCTGGGATAATTTTCAGTATTTAGGGGGGTTGGTTACAAGTTATTGTCAAGGGTTAGGAAAAAGGCTAAGCAAAGGAGATTAGATTTAAGGTTCTTGTTTAAAAAAAAAAAAAAAAAAGAAAGAAAGAAAAGAAAAAGACAATTACTAATTTTAAATACTTTACATTGGATTGGATTGTTTTATATTGTATACAAATTTGAAATTGATATTGTTAGAAAATGCTATATGTATATTTCTAATTGTATTTATTCCATCCATTTAACAATGTAATGCAAATTTCTGATCCTTGAATGTTATTATTATCAACTATTAGGATATAAAGAAATGAAAGCTAGTAGTTAGACATTATCATAGAACTTGTAGTCATATTAGATATGTTTTAAAAATTGAGCAGAGATGTTTTAGACAGGTCATCTTCAAACCCTTCAGAGATCTACAGAATATGGCATTTAAAATGTTTTAATAACTTAGAAAATTTTTCTTTTTTGAGACATGTCGGCTCCTGGCAGTACCAATCTACTTTAGAGAAAATATGGGCATTGAAGAAACTGCATATGGAGTCAACTTTCATTCTGGCAAAAGTTAGCCACTGGACAACAAAGTATCCTCGAATCAACAGGACAAAATGGACAGACAGAACACGAAACAAGGGACTACTGATTCTTGCCAAAACAAGTGTGATTATGGCTTTATCAAAAGGCATCTTCTGAGGCCAGGACAATACGGCCCCATCCCTGAAATGGCCTTCGCATCCGGAAAAGGTACGGTGCCCTTTTCTTCAAAGCAGCTTAACAGGCAGAGGGCCGATGGATTCTGTTGTACAATGGAACAGCAGCTGAAAGCTCATGCCTCTCGAAAGTAGACTGGCATTTAATAGAGGGATGTGGAGAAGAAGGGGATGCTGAGATGAAGCCATATATACACAGCCAAGAAGAATGGACAGCTGAATTTAAAAACTGTCAACAATTTCCAGAATTTAAAATCCTGAATCATGACAGGACACTAGTGGAATTCAGGTGTTTCTGGTATGTGGACTGCTCTCACCCAATGTGAGGTTGAACTGTTGACCTTGTGTACATCCTACTTCACAAATGAGTCTGTCAGATACACTAAGCCTATAGGCTGAAGATGATGCCCCAACACTGCGGAGAAACCTCAGGTGACTGCCCAGGCAGCTGGCTGTTTCTGTCAACTCACAAAATTTTTGGGAAGTTGCTTGCATGCACTTCCTGTTTTTATTTTTGTTAGCTAATATTATTCCCTTCTTGGGTCTCTGAGGGAGTTGAAGATTAGTTAGTTATGGTTGAAGATTAGTTAGTTATAGTTGAAAATTAATTAGGATAGAAAATGCATTAGATACATCTTGGATTTACCAAAGTAGGATAGATAATGGAATTATTTTCTCTGATTTGTCAAATACCTGTTTAGGTATTTATTACTTGTATATATTGTATATAGTTATTGTACTTTTGTATATAGTTTTCCTTTGTTAGTTATAACCTTTTGCTTTCTTTTTCTTTTTATTAAAATAGAAAAGGGGAAATGTGGTGGTAATCTAATTGTACAGAATTATTATTTTGATTGTATGTTAATAAATAAAGTTGTCTGGGGGTCAGAGCTATTAGAGCCATAGCAAGAGTGTGGCGGTGATGGCACACGCCTTTAATCCCATAGATATCTGTGTGTTCAGGGTCAGAGCTATTAGAGCCATAGCAAGAGTGTGGCGGTGGTGGCACACGCCTTTAATCCCATAAGATCTCTGTGTGTTCAGGGATACAGCCAGCATTGGAGACATATGCCTTTAAGACCTAGGGGGCTGTACATTCAGACAGTGACGAGGCAGTCATGTGTTTGGGTTTACAACCAATGAGAAGGCAGAACAACATACTATAAAAAAATGAGCGGACAGGAAGTAGGTCTTTTTTTCGCGAAGCTGGGACAGCAGGAGGAAGGGTGAGATTTTAGCTCTGAGCTCTGACCTCTTGGCTTTCTCTTTTACATTGTTTCTGTGTTTCTTATTTAATAAGACGGTTGGTTACATCAATACCAGATTGTACTTATGATGGCATTTTCTCAATTGAGATTCCTTTCAGATAACTCTAGCTTGTGTCAAGTTGACAAAAAACTAACCAGCATAACTGATTCCTTTCAATTTCACACACAAACACATCACTTTACAGTTAGAACCTTGACATGCCCATTTATCCCCAAATGGCATGCTAATATTAACAACACAATATAAAACGTAACTTAAAAAGTCCCACAATCTTTACACACACATTAAAAGTTCAGTCTTTTAAAAATCCTTACAGACTTTGTTTCTTGATTATTAATTTAAACTTATTTAAGCAAATAAAATGATGATAAATATCCTAAGAAGATGATGAGTGGTAATCTATGTGAGCATGGCACAGACAGGAGCTGTTAAGCAGCAACAGCCGCAGAAGCATAAAATATAAGTAGGTGGTAGAAAGAAAGCAGGGCTAGATGAGCCAGGATCCTGTCACATGAAGAATGTGAGCCCTCGCCAATAGAGACACTGAAATTTTGAGGGACTTTGACAGAAATGTCATTATGTTTTGTAGATACTATCTTGATGTCACTGTCTAGAACAAGGAAAGCCAGGCAAGAAACAGACATTAGACAGAATTACCCTTGAGGAGATGATGGCAACAGTTTGTTAAGAGATCTAATCTAACTGCAGAGATGATGTAGACAGGGTCAAGAGATATCTATGTATATGAATAAACTACTTTTGGGGGGTTGTTGCCTCTCTCTCTTTCTCTCTCTCTCTCTCTCTCTCTCTCTCTCTCTCTCTCTCTCTCTCTCTGTGTGTGTGTGTGTGTGTGTGTGTGTGTGTGTGTGTGTGTGTGTGTGTGTGTGTGTAGTTGGGCAAGAAAGAATGAGTTTAGGATAACCCTAAATTTTCAATGTTATGCTTATAAAGGCACCAATACTTAAAAGTATCACACAAAGGAGAGAATTACCATGCGGGAATGGTACGAAATTTTGTTGAATCATTGAGTTTGGTATGCCCATGGGAGATCTAAACTGGAATCACAGACAATAGATGAACAAGCAGTTCTGAAACTTTGGGAAACTATTTGAGCTGAAGATAAATATTGCAATGCCATCTGCTTATCAGTGATTCAGACCCTTGAACTTCATGAGCACGAGAGTGTGCCTGTGTAGTATACATCAAATGAACAAACTGAAGGATGAAGATGGAATTCTGGGAAATCTGTATGTTATTCAGGTAGAATGGATGAGTGTGAACATAGGTGAAAAGAAGTAATGGCTTAGGAAGAGGAGTTGGGTGAAATGTGCCAGCACGCAAGTGTTCCAGCAAGAGTATCTAAGGGTGTTGGTTGGGATGCAAGGGCACCCTGTGGGTCTGGAATCGTGCACCTTAGAATTTTCAGTTTATGGTTCATAAATTAAATGTGCCACAGGAAGTGAAGCTTTTCAGTAAATCAGTTTTTGACAGGTCAGGGTCCACAAACAAGCAATTGAGTTATGGTGACTGAAAGTCAGGGACTGAACACTACACATACTTAGTTGGAGGCAAGGTTGGTCAAGATGACCTTGTGTGGTTTCTGTGTTGCTCGGTTTTAGTTTGGAATAGTGGTCTTCAGTATGCTTTCAGAAAGAACATTTTTCAACCAGGGTGGAGATATGTTGAGGACACAGGAAAATGAACACATACCAGGGAAAAAGAACCAAAGAAAAGGTGATCGCCAGAGAGCAGGGATATTTGTTGCTGATGGGTCTGTGTGATACGGATTGAAGTTGGAGGCTGCATTATGGATAGAATACCAGGCTACACTGAATGAGTCAGTTTTCTCCTGCTGGGCAGAACATGACCATCTGAGAATGAAGTGGTGGGCGCTGAGCCTAGGTGAAATTCTCATCAATCTTGCGAGGTACAGATTGCCTATTAAACTATTTAATTAGCAGCACTACCGAATCGATGCTTCAGCGCTCCCAGGCTTTGTGTTCTCCTAGATATCCAGAATGAAAGCCTTTTATCTGCATTATCAGGCAGAAATAGAACAAGCAGTCACATATTGACTTTCCTCCTGATTAGCAGGCCATGGCCTTTTAAAAGGAGAAAGAAATACACCCCTGTGTTAGAGAAGTCTGCCTTTTGTGGCTCAGGCTATCTGGAGCCATCTGTTTACCTCCTGGGTTCTCCTGGTAGAAGCTGTGTGCTGTGCTTACCAGGAGCCTGTACTTTGGATTGAGAGACATTCATCCTTCTCATCTGAAATCTGAGTGTGCCTCAAATGATTTCACATCTCTGAGCTCTACTGCTTATATTAACAGATTCTAAGTCATAAATCTAACTGTGGGTTTGGTTTATGACAGAAAAACCAGCATCGCATCATAATTGTGGGTGACAGTTATAATGAGATGCTACAGTCTATTTTCTTTCCTTCTTCCTCTCTCTGTTTCTGTCCATCTGTCTCTCTGTCCCTCCCCTGTCCCTCTCTCCCTTCCTCCCTCCCTCTCTTTCTCTCTTCCTTCTGTTTGCTGATTGACCTGTTAAATAAATGAGCATTTTAATTAAGGTAATTCTACAACACTTAGTATTCTGTAATTTAAAATAAAAATTTCATATGAAACTCAGTGCAATATACAATGTTATACAACAATAAAATAATAAGAATTAAAGATAAAATATGAAGAAATGAAGAAAGTCTTAGTGAGAACCTTAGTAACTGACTTGTTTATGGAAATTTCTTAGCAGAGGTCTCCAGTAACCCGGCAACCTTTCCTATTCCATTTCTTCCATAACTGTATAAATAAAAAGTCCAGTATGAAGAAGAAATCAAACAGCTTGTCTATAGGAGTATCACTGGGTAACATAACTGAATGTTGTTCTTTCGAATTTTGGGATCAATTTTGCAAGTATGGGTTATCACCAAACTCGTAGGTAGCCTTCAGGACTTAGTGAACAAAGGTGATAGAGCTGCCTGCTTTGTTTGAGAAGCTCCAGACACCTTAAGCAGGACTCCCTAAGGAAACACTGCAATCTAGCTTCATTACAGCTGTTGTACCTGGAGTTACAGGCAATTAGGCTGGAGAGGAGTGGTGGAGCAGAGAGGGAGCCCTTCCTAGGACAATAGGAAATGCTGAGCCTTACATAGAAGGAACAGATTAACTCAAGTGTCAGCCTTTATTTCTGTGGTTCCCGATGGTTTAGCTGTTTATCCTCTGTGTACAGACAAGATCAGCAATAGCATGGTCAGTCTCAGGGGAGTAGTCACTGTGTTTCTGTACACAGAATGGGACAGTGGGGGCTGGGGGAGGGTATCATGGCATTTGCCTGTGTGTAGATTTGCATTTGATGAAAGTGACAGAGTAGGTTTTAACATTCTTTCTTTTGTTCTTACTACAGAATCTCAGTAGGCCTTTTACCCCACCCCCCTCTCTCTCTCCCCAGTGTGTGTGTGTGTGTGTGTGTGTGTGTGTGTGCGCGCGCGCTTGTATGTGGGGGTGAGCATGTTCTTATGTGTACACATCTCTGTGTGCAGTGCTGTTGCTTATGTTTGTGCGTGTGAAGGTCAGAGGTTGTCTTCTTTTGTCATTCTCTACCTTGTTTGGTGAGACAAGGTTTCTCACTGAACCTGGAGCACCCTGGTTTCAGGGGGCTGGTATGCTCAGGCATTCCCCTGTCTCCACCTCCCCAGACTGGGGTTGTAGATGTGTGCCATAGCACCTGGCTTTTTATGTGGGTTATGGGGATCCTGTTTGCACAACATACATCTTACCCACAGGGCCGTCTTCCCAGCCACTACCTTCTCTTCTTTTTTTTTTTTTTCTTCTACCACTCTGGCTCAGCTTGTAGCCTCTGTAATCACTTCACCTGCTTATACAATGTCAATCATAATGGACATTCTGCATGCAGTACTGAGGCCAGCGGGAGGAAACTTTCAACTTTTTACCTTGCTCAGACATCTTCACACCATTCAGTCCTGGCAGGTGCATTTTAAAAACAAGCATTTCCAGAGGTCACAGAATCGACTAAAAATCTAAGGTGACTTCTTTACTTGATAGGGCTTGCTGGTGAGTTACTGGAGCTTGCTACCATCTACATTTGTGTTACGTAGTCTCCCAAGATCATCATGCCAGCCAATTTCATTCCCTGGTCATTATATCTCTGTACAAACAGTTGCAGCAATAAATGTTTGAACAGGCATGATTCTGCCAGAAAATGACTCTGACTGTAGTACTAATGTGTTGGAGAATGAGCACAGAATGGAAATGGTTTGGGTTTAGTTTTCTCCACCTTGACTGATACATTCAATATGCAACAGAGATAGAGCGTCCTCAATGTTTAGTGTTTGATATTTACAGAGGAAAAAACTCTATACAGAAAGGTATCATTTGTTTAGTAATTTACCAAAAAAATGAATAATACTCTTTTGAACCTATTTTTCATAACACCTTTGATATAGGAGCTATGATTCTACATGGTCCTGCTCAAGATTAAATAATGAGAACATCATGTTTCAGCCCTACTTCCTTCTTGTTGAGTTTGACTCCTTTAGAAAATACTTCATTAATCTAGGGCTCATCTATTTTATGTATATTTATACTCATGTTTTGGCAGGCATGTAAACAGTGAATAAGAAGACTGTGAATGACCCCTACGTGGAAAAACCAAAGGTTAAGCCCTTTGATCTAGTGCAGTATTTTTAACAATTTTAGAACTTGCCCAACTGTCTGTATAGCTACTAAACCTGTACTTCTTTTCTTTTTAAAATTTTATTAACTTTATTATAAAAACACCCTGAAAATGAATTGAAAAACATCACACATCAAATTAACCAGACCCAAAGTCAATACAACTTAATGAACTTCTACACAGTGAGAATTGGCATTCAGAATGAAAACTGTGGAGCTTCACATTAGATTTTACACTTTTAGTATTGAATATATTTTATTTACTTATCCATTACTAAAAACAAAAAATTCCACAACAGAATTAGAACTAGAAAAGCAGTTAGCTTTAGCTCCCCTTTCATAGCTCATATCTATTACCAGCCCTCAGTCCTCCCTCAGTCCTGAATGACAAGCCTTTATTGCTCTTTTCTTATGTTATACTGTACCCACATGCACATTTGTTTATCTAGATGTACATATATTATTTGCTAGATTCTGCACTTGTGATATTCTGATATATTTCATGCCTTATAAAGTACTCTTTTAACATTTAAAGATATGAATATAAAAATCTTTAATGTACCTAAAATGGAAGCAACCTAAATGGATATCAGTTAGGACTGTCAGTAAATATAAAGTTTACCAAACAGAAAAATATTCTCCAGAACAATGGCAAAGAATAAGATTCCATGTATTTTGTTTGGAAAACACATTGCAAAGTGATATGGGCTTTTTACTCTATTTTAAAAATAAAAATGCAGGCAACATATGACCATGACTATGAATGTAGCAAATTTCTAATGATAAAATATATTTAATTATATCTGTCAAAGTATAAGTAATGATTACCTCTGGCATCTGAAGTTAAAAAAAATCATTTTTCCTAATATTAATACCTAAAAACAGGAGAATGGAACACTAATCATTATAGTCTGTTTTTGCTTTTAAATTAACTTGTTGGAATTTTATTACATGGTCCTTTCACAATAGCATTTGTGTGTACTGAGTAAACATACTGTATTTATGAGTCATATCTGAAACAAGAAGTCATCAGCTAACAACTCAACAAAAAATTTAGTTAAAATTCTTTAAAGTTAATGAGGAGCTGTGGAAAGAAAGAGTCCTAAAAGGTCTAAGGCCTGGATGGGTGAGTCTCCTGCATAAGTGAGGGACAGCTGATCTTTTCATACTCGGGCATGAATGTGGAGGGGGTGGCAGCGCTTGGAGAGGGTAGGGCTATGCTTGACCAAGGAGAAAGCAGTCACATTTCAAATGACCCAGGCAGCCTGGATTTGAACCCACAGAGGCCTCCACAGATGGCTCTGTCAGCTAATTCCCTGACAGGAGGACCTGATGAGACCCAGAGCTGGAGAAGAGGCTGGAGAGCAGGAAGAAGTGCAGAGTCTCCATCCTTACCTGCCACCTTGTAATCTGCATTCCTCCAGTCCCGTGCCTCGTGTCTCCTTACACCTGCAGCTTGGATGTCTCCTGGTCTTGTGATTTGGTCACAGGATCTGAATGGAGGGGGAGGACTCAGTCTACTTAAAACCATTGCAAGTCATCAAGTAAACAAATCTTATCTAGTTGATAATCCTCTCCCAGTTCAGCTGGAGATGAGCATAGATTCTGTGACAGAAGAAGAAGGTCTTCAGAGGAGAGAGAGCTCACACAAACTCATGATGTTCTAACTTCAAGGTTGTCACAGAGGAGTGACAGACACAGCATCCAGACCAGCCTGACCCCCTGGTTGTAATCACCCTAACCAAACACTGAGACACAGCACAGTGTTATTTTGTGTTTTTTCAAATAGTGTTTTTGACATGTTTTTTTTATGTCTTTTTGTGTGCACATGTGTGTAGGTGTCTGGGAGACCAGAGGCCAAACTCAGAGATATGGTTCGGAGCACTCATTTTGGTTTTTATGAGTTGGGGTTTCTGTGTTGCTTGAGGGTCACCAATTAAGCCAGGTCTGCTAGCACAGCAACATAAAAGAAGCACACAAACTCATGATGGAGAGAAGGAGAGAGAACATAAGGAGTAAGGGGCAGGAGAGAGAGGGAGAGGGAGAGGGAGAGGGAGAGAGAGAGAGAGAGAGAGAGAGAGAGAGAGAGAGAGAGAGAGAGAGAGAGAGAGAGAGACAGAGAGAGAGAGACAGAGAGAGAGAGACAGAGAGAGAGAGACAGAGAGAGAGAGACAGAGAGAGAGACAGAGAGAGAGCTTATAATTACTTCTAGGCATTTTCAACTAAGAGATCAAGGAAACAGCAATGGGCATATTTGGTCATGTGTGTAAATTCTATGTAAATACTTCAGTGTGTAAATACCTATGTCTGTACACACCGACACCGCCCTCCCCCCACATATTTTGTCAACACAGTATCCAAAACATAACTAAAATATTAAAGGACACTCAAAACAGCAAAATAACTTACAATTAAAGCCATATATTTGTCTTAAAATACAAATACACAGATGATAGAGATGGATGTTATTAAATAAAAATTTTAAAATAGTCACAACGACACATGTAATAACATAATATACATAATAACATGTTAGGTATCTATAGAGACCTACAGAAAAGTAAGAGTGTGGTGTGTGAAGGCAGAGAATTTTAGGAAATTATTTGAAGTCTTTAAAAGGACTAAATGGAGTCCAAGGCCAAAAATATTTTTGATATAGCACTTCTAGGGCAGGAAGCATAACAGCAACCCCACTCCAGAATCATCAGAGGCACTGAAAATGGGTCATTGTCAGTCAAAGAGAGTAAAAACTGAAAGGTGAGAACATAGTTTTTACAGATAATAGCCATCATTTTACCATTAATATAAGTGGGGCATCAAAGAAAAGAAGAAAGAAAGAAAAAATAGAAGAATATTTGAAAAAACAACCCTTTTATTAAAATGTTCATCTTTGATTTCAAAAGAAATGTGCAATACATGTTTTTCAGGCAGGGTTTTCTAGTAGAACAGAACTGATAAAATAAATATATGTATTAGTGACTTAAACAGTAAGATCTGGACAGGAACTCAGTAGTCCCAGTGTGGCATTGGAGGCCTGGAGAACAGCTCAAGAGCTGTTGGTCTACAATGCATGCTGGAAGCCTAGAGCTGACTCCCAATATCAGCAAAGGAATACAGCCATGCAGCAGCAGGGAGAAGCATGATAATGAGACTGAAGGGAAGTGGCAGTGACATGCTTTTTCCTCCTCTTTTTATCTGGAGCTCCCCGGGAATATGCGGCTCACATCTTCTTCCCACTTCACCTAACTGGATCTAGAAAACCCCTCTAAGAACTGCCCAGGTGTTTGTCTTTTAGTTGACTTTAGATACAGTCGAGTTGACAACTGATACTAATGGTTATTAACCTGTGGGCCTCGACCCCTTTGGCAAACTTCTATCTCCAAAAATATTTATGTTTCACACAGTCACAAAATTAGTTATGAAGTAGCAACCAAGATAATTTTATGGTTGAGGGTCACCACAACATGAGGAACCTTATTACAGGATTGTGACATTAGGAAGTTTGAAAAAATGCTCTATAAAGTCTTTTTTTTTTTTTTTTCCTTCGAGACAGGGTTTCTCTGTGTAGCTTTGCGCCTTTCCTGGAACTCACTTGGTAGCCCAGGCTGGCCTGGAACTCACAGAGATCCGCCTGCCTCTACCTCCCGAGTGCTGGGATTAAAGGCGTGCGCCACCACCGCCCGGCAATATTAAGTCTTATATCCTGTATGTATTCAGAAAATAAAAAAAAAAAAGCCATTAGTAGGTACATCCTCATCATACTGCTGTAAAGCAATTCAGAGATGAATCTTAAAAATAGCCAGATGAAAAAGTTACCAACACATGTAGAAGAACAATAATGAGATCTGGTTTCTTGCCAAAAGCAATGGATGCCAGGCGATGATGTAATGGCATTTTAAAAATGCCAACAGTTTTTAAAAAGAAAAAGAAAGAAAAAAATCTCTATACATATCAGATGGACTGTTTTTATTGGACATGGATAAAGTTAGAAACAAAGATTTCTGGATCTGCTTGTGAGCTCATTCTTCTCCATAAATAAAAATATTGGCAAAAGTCCCTGGGAAGTGTGCATCCTGCTGCTTGACATGCTGAAGCAAACAGGGCCTCTCTTCAAGGGGTGTGATATTCCACAGGCATGCTGCTTTCCATTCTTAATGATGGAACCAAAGGTTGATATGTGTGGGGTGGGGAGCTGCCGCCAGTGCTGACATCCTGGGATACATAGCTGGGGAATGGGACAGATGTTGACTTATCTCTTGGAAGAGGGACCCTCCTGGGCCCAGAATCACAGCTGAAACAGAGGGAGGAGCTCTGAGAAGGCCTCACCCAGGGCACTGGGATCAGAGAGCACACTTGTTACTAGACCATAGTGAGGACTGAGGAAGACACTGCAGTCCCTGAGCTGACCACATGACTTAACCTGGTCATTTAAATTCCTTCTGTGTTTTTGTATACACTTCAGGGTCTATTGATTGGTATCTATTTTCATTTTGAAATAGGGCCTCTTGTAGCTCAGCTGATCTGAAACTTATTTAGCAGAGGCTGTCACTGAAGTTCTGATCCTTTTGCCTTTACCTTCTGACTATTATAATTGCCACCACTCTGGCCTAAGGTTTATTTTTCAAAGGCAGAAATTTGTATGTACACACACACACACACACACATACACACGCGCGCTTCTCCCAGAGGTCAGAGATTTTAGGTCTCCTAGAAGCTAGAGTTTAACAATGACGGTGCTGGGAACCAAAGTTTGGTTAAAAGCAAATGCTCTTCACCATGAAGCCATCTTCAAAGCCAGAAGCTTGAAAAGCATAACATTCAATCTGTAGGAGGACTTGCTGAGAAGTGTTGCTGAGGAACAAGCCAAAGACGACATCTTTCATTCAATTGTGTCTTCCTTGAAAGTTTGGGTGGGTGTTTGGTATTTTAGACATTAGAGTTTGCACTTTACTAAAGTGTCTCAAATTTGAATATATCGTAAATGGCACTACTTTTCCCATGTTGGATTTTAATTTTTATATTGCTATAATGTTGAGACCCAGTGGACTTTTTTACCTATTTTAATATTTTTTGCCCCTCTTTCTACTCCTCCCAGATCTTTTCCACCTCCTCTCCTTTCCAGATCTATTCCCTTTCTGTGTCTTACTAGAAAATAGACTTCTAATGTAATATAATATAATATAATATAATATAATATAATATAATATAATATAATATAATATGACATAACATAACAACATAACATAGCATAACAATAATATAATATGATAAAACAAAAATTAACAAATAGGAATTAGACAGAACAAACAAACAGAAATAAAAGAGCCCAAGAGAAAGAACAAGTTTTTCACACTCAGAAAATCCATAAAAAACCCCCACTAAACTGGAAACCATAATATAGATGCAGAGGACCTGGTGCAGCCCATGCCAGCCCTGTGCATGCTTCCTCCATCTCTGTGAGTTCATATGAGCTTTGTTCATGTTGATTTACAAGGCCTTGTTTTCTTGATGTCATCCATCCACTGTGGCTCTTACACTCTTTCTGCCACCTATTTCCAAGAGATTCCCTGATCCCTGAGGGAAGAGATTTGATGAAGACACCTCTTTTAGGCTGTCTCCCACTCTCTACATAATGCCTGGCTCTGGGTCTCTGTATTAGTTCCCATCTGCTGCAGGAGAATACTTCTTTGATGAAAGCTGATCTGAGCAAGGCACTGATCTGAGTAGAGCAGAATGTCAATAGGAATCATTTTATCAGTACTTTGCTGTTGTTGCTTTCTATCCTTTTATTTTATTTTATTTTATTTTTTGGACCAGGACTGTTTGGTATTGCACTAGTTCCCTGTGCTATCTAGCCTCAGGTTGTTGGTCATCCAAGAAGTGTTGGATATGGGTTTTATCTCATGGAGTAGGCAACTCAAATAAGATATTGGTTGGTAACTCCTACAAGCTTTGTGCCACCACTGTACTAGAATATCTTGAAAGGAAAATACCACTTTAGATCAAGTGCTTGTGGCCAGGTTTGTGTTTCTGTTTCTCTTTTGGTAATGTGCAGAGTCTTTTCTAGACCAAAGATGCTATAACATAGGGGTTAAGACTATGCAGTCACCAGCTCAACATCTCCATGCTCAATGAGTTACATAGGTGTTGTATTCAGTAATGCAGCCTTGCCATCAGTTTGTGGAGTGCAGCCTTAGGCTTGGCAACATCCTGTGTTGTCTGGAGACTCCCCTGGGATGCCTTTGGCCAGCAACTCAATTACATTTATCCCAATCCCAATACTGGAAGCTTAATTGGGTGACAAGAGATGACACCCAATCATCTCTTGGTTGGAATTCTGTCTCCCCCATTATTTGGCGATTTCATTTAGATCTCCTTCATATATGTATATGGAAGCTTTTATTGTATTTGGTTTCCATACTACTCTTTAAATTCTCCTTAATTTTACAGCATTCCCTCATTATCCTCCCTCTAACTTGATCCTCCCATATCATCCCTACCCACCTCTTCCATTCATAACTATCTATTCTATTTCCCTTTTCTAGGGAGATCTATCTGCCCCACAAACTAGTCCCTCACTCTATACCCAAGCTCTGTGGTTCTACTGATTATAGCTTGATTGTCATTGACCTAGCCGTAAATATTCACATATAAGTGAATATATAATTGCCTTTCTGAATCTGAGATACCTCACTCATGATGATTTTTTTCTAGGTCCATTCATTTACCTGTGAATTTCATGAATTCATATTTAATGGCCGAGTAATACTCCATTGTGTAAATGTACCACATTTCTTTAGCCACTCTTTCATTGAGGGACATTCATAATGTTTCCAATTAGTGGCCATTATGAGTAGAGCAACAATGGACATGGTTGAGCAAATTTCTCTGTAGTAGGATGAAGTATCCTTTGGGTATATGCTCCTAGCCATTTGAGTTTCCTCTACTGAAAATTCTCTGTTTTGATCTGTACCCCATGTTTAATTGGGTTATTTATTTTCTTGATATCTATTTCTAGAGTTCTTTATATATTTTGAATATTAGCCTCTATCAGATATGTAGGAGCATGGGGGGTGTTGGAGGAGGAGATAAAGGGAGGTGGCAAGAGAACATGAGGGAATAGGATGGCCAAGATGGGGGAGGGACAGAGAAGGAGAGCAGGGAAAGAGATATCTTGATAGAGGGAGCCATTATGGAGTTAGGGAGAAACTTGGCGCTGGGAAAATTCCCAGGAACCCAAAAGGATGAACCCAGCTAAAACTCCAAGTAACAGTTGAGAGGGTCCCTGAGCTGGCTTTCCCCTGTAATCAGATTAATGACTACCCTAGTTGTCATCATAGAACCTTTATCTGGTAACTGATGAAAGCAGATGCAGAGATCCACAGCTAAGCGTGGGTGCAGCTCCCAGTGTCAAGTCGAAGAGAGGGAGGAGGGATTATATGAGCAAAGGGGGGTCATGATGGGAAAACCCACAGAGACAGATGATTTGAGCTAGCTGGGGTTCACCGACTCTGGACTGACAGCTGGGGAACCTGCATGGGATGGAAATATACCCTCTGAATGTGGGTGACAGTTGTGTGGCTTGGGCAGTATGTGGGGCCACTGGTAGTGGGCCCAGGATTTATCCCTAGTGCATGAACTGGCTTTTTGGAGCCCATTCCCTATGGAGGGATGTCTTGTTCAGCCTGGATACAGGGGGAGGGGCTTGGTCCTGCTTCAACTTGATAGGCCAGACTTTGTTGACTCCCCATGGGAGGCCTTACCCTCTCTGAGGAGTGGATGGGGGTTTGGGTGGGGGGAAGGTGAGGGGTGAGCAAAAGGAGGTGAGGGGGGTGGAACTGTGGTTGGTATATAAGTGGAAAAAAATTTTATATAAAAATTTTAAAAAACTTTACAAAAACCTAATGCCATTTACTACTCTAGGAGAACTGTAATTAACACTTTCAAAGAACTGTCTTTATTTATTTATTTATTTATTTATTTATTTATTTATTTAGTTAGTTAGTTAGTTATTAACTCTATGTATGTATACCATCATTGCAATTGTGCATTCATAGAGGTCAAAGAACAATTTGTTGGAGTTAATTCTCTCCTTAAACAATGAGAGACCTAGGGATAAAACTCAGGTTGTCAGGATTGGAGGCAACTGTCTTTATTTGCTGAACCATCTTGCCAGGCTAGCTCTTTCTAAAAGAATGGGTTACCCTGTGAGTCAAAGATTCTAGAACAGGAGAGTCATTCTGTTGCAGTCATGCATTCAGAGACTGGTCATGTAAACATGCAGTATAGCTTAGACTAACTTCTGAATTCACTTTTATTGTATTTTTTCTATGTATACACAAGTATAAGTTTTTTTTTTTTTTTAAATGAAAGCATGTAGGCTAATCTGCTTAACAATTTGAGGTTGCTGCATCAAGTTATTGCTTTTGTTAGCACTTGACTATATTGGCATTTGGGGTACCTAAGAATCAGTTTTAATCACAAAGGCTATCAACTCTTTAAAGTTTTAAATGTTTCCTTTTGACTTGAGCACAGTAATTCTCATTAGTGGACATGGGTTTCTTCTTGCAGATTTGTATGGTTGTGATGAAGGGTCTTTCTTCATGGGGATGATAACTTCTCTTCCAATAAGAATCTGTGAGCTTGTGCATTGACTTGGTTCTAGAAAGCAGGTGAAAAGCAGACTTCACTGCAATAAATAATGTCACATTCAGGGCTTTGAAGATGGCTCAGTGAGTCAAGTTCTTGCTGTACAAGCAAGAAAACCTGAGTTCAGGTCCCCTACACCACTGTTGACTGGGGTGGCACATATCTGTAACCACAGGAGGATGTAAGAGAATCCCAGGATGCACAATTGCAATGATGGTATACATATACAACTGGCTTGCCAGTTTAGCTAAATTAGCAATTCCAGATTTAATAAAGACATCATATCTCTTAAAAAAACACATGGAAAGAAATTGAAGAGCATAAGCCCATCTTCAGGGAACTTTTGAGTGTTAATAACAACCTAATTTGATACAACAACCTCAAGTTGTTGATCAGGTTAGTCTACATGCTTTCATTTAAAAACTTACACTTACCTATACACAGAAAAATACAACAAACGTAATACCACATTACATAATATAGTATCAAATACTTAATGCTTATAAACCTCAGGAGTTCCTTAATTCTGATATAATCCAGTTCACAGTGACCACTACTTGAGAACACAGACATCTATTTTTTGTAATGTTGCTGCAAACATTAAAAGAAATGGTAAGAGAACATGCCAAGATGATATTTGCATGCTTTATTTTATTTTAAAGTCGGTTATGTTTATTTAATGAATAGTACACTAATCTCGGAAACCTTTCTCTCCACCATGTTTGAACCCCTTGCAAAACCTTTGATTTCTGAGCTTGAACATGGATCTTTACTCCATCAATAAGATGATTTTTCTGTTGTAGTGCATTCTGATGTTCTTCCTGTGAAGAAAACTGAACCCAAGCCATGCTTCTGTGAAAGCCAGTCCCTTTGTCAAAAGGTACTGTCTTAGTGAGGGTTTCTATTGATGTCAAGAGACACCATGACCATGGCAACTCTTATAAGGAAAACACTTAATTGGGTTGGGGTGCTTACAGTTTCAGAGGTTTAGTCCATTATCATCATGGTGGGAAGCAAGGAGGCATGCAGGTGCTGGAGAAGTACCTGAGAGTCCTACATCTTGCAGGCAACAGGAAGTCAACTGAGACACTGGGCAGTATACTGAGAAAAGGAAGAAACAAAGTGCTAAAGAGGCCCACAGAAATCCACAAAGATACCCCCACTGAAGACTGCTGGCAATGGTTGAGAGACAGCTGGGACTAACCTACTCTGGTGATGGGATAGCCAAACACCCTAACAGTTGTGCCAGAAACCCCATCCAAGGACTGAGGAATCTGGATGCAGACATCCACGGCTAGGCCCCAGGTGGAGCGCTGGGAGTCTAATTAGCAAGAAAGAGGAGAGTTTATATGAGTGAGAATTGTTGAAACCAAGGTTGGATAAAGCACAAGGACAAAGAGCCAAATGAATGGAAACACATGAACTATGAACCAAAGGCTGAGGGGCCCCCAACTGGATCAGACCCTCTGAATAGGTGAGACAGTTGATTGGCTTGATCTGTTTGGGAGGCATCTAGGCAGTGGTACCAGGTCATGTGATCATTGCATGAGTTAGCTGTTTGAAACCTGGGACTTATACAGGGACACTTGGCTCAATCTGGGAGGAGGGGACTGGACCTGCCTGGACTGAGTTTATCAGGTCAATCTCAGTCCTCGGGGGTGGCCTTGATCTGGAGGTGGTGGAAAAGGGGGGTGGGCTGGGGGGAAGGGGAGGGGGCAAGAAAGGGGGAGAACAAGGGAATCTGTGGCTGTTATGTAGAACTGAATGGTATTGTAAAATAAAATAAAAGGAAAAAAAAAAAAAGAAATCTTAAAGCCAGCCTCCATAGTGATTCATTTCCTCCAACAACTATGTACACTTGAATTTTGATAAAGAAGCCAAAAATATACAATGGAAAAGAGAAAGCATCTTCAACAAATGGTGCTGGTTTAACTGAATGTCAGCATATAGAAGAATGCAAATAGATCCATATCTCTCACTCTGCAAAAACTCAAGTCCAAGTGGATTAAAGACCTCAATGTAAAACTTGATATACTAAACCTGATAGAGAGAAAGTGTGGAATAGTGTTGAACATATTGGCACAGGAGACAACTTCCTGAACAGAACACCAATAGTACAGACACCAATTACTAAATGGGACCTCATGAAACTGAGAAGCTTCTGTAAGGCAAAGAACACAATCAAAAGGACAAAACAGTAAGTAGCCTACAAATGGGAAAAGATCTTCACCAACCCCACATCTGACAGAGGACTGATTTCCAAAATATATAAAAAACTCAAGAAACTAGAGGTCAATAAACCAAATAATTCAATTAAAAATGAGCTACAGATCTAAGCAGAGAATTCTCAACAGAGGAATCTCAAATGACCAATAAATACCTAAAGAAATGTTGAACATCCTTAGCCATTAGGAAAATGCAAATCAAATGACTCTGAGATTTCATCTTACACCTGTCAGAATGGCTGACTGAAAACATAAGTCACAGCTCATGCTGGTGAGGATGTGGAACAAGAGGAATGCCCCTCCATTGCTGATAGGAGTGCAAATTTGTACAGCCATCTTGAAGATCAATATGGCAGTTTCTCAGAAAATTAGGAATCAATCTACCTCAAGACCCAGCTATACCACTTTTGGGTATATACTCAAAGGACACTCCACCATACCACAAGGACACTTGCTCAACTATTTTCATAGTAGCTTTATTTGTAATATCCAGAAACTGGAAATAATCTGATGAATAAATAAAGAAAATGTGATACATTTACACAATGGAGTATTACTCATCTCTTAAAACAATGACATTATGAAATTTGCAGGCAAATGGATGGAACTAGAGAAGATCATTCTGAGTGAGGTAATGTAGACCCAGAAAGGCAAAAATTGTATATATTCACTTATAAGTAGAGATTAGATGTAAAGAATGCTACAATCCACAGGCCCAAAGAACCTAAGTAATGAGGAAGGCTCCAGGGGGTACACATTAATCTCACTGTGAAGGGGAAATAGAATAGACGTGACAGGTAGATGGGGAAAGAGGTCTGGATGGGGGTGGGTGGGCATGAGAATAGGAGAGATCAAGTGAGGGGAGGTTGGAGGGAAAGACTAGTGGGAGAGACAGCTGGAATCAGAGGCATCTCTGAGATGAGCTAGAAACCTAGTGCATTGTAAACTCCCAGCAATCTATGAAGGTGACCCTAGCTAAGACTCCTCGCAATGGGAGATAAAGAGACTGAACTGGCCATCTCCTGTAACCAGGAAAAGTCTTCCAGTAGAGAGTTTGGGACTCTAACCCATCCACATAACCTCTGACCTACAATTTTCCCTCCCTACAAGATTTGCTGGGACAACAGTGGTACAGAAATTATGGGAGTGGCCAAGCAATGACTGGTCCAGCTTGAGACCCATCCTGTGAGAATGAGCCCACCCCTGATGCTGCCTGGAGGGCGCAAAGACAAAGGGTAGAGCCAAAAATGACCAGCAAAAGAGAAAAAAAAAGTCAGTGAAATGATTTTTAATGATATTCTGCCTAGCCCAACTGTCATCAGAGAGGCTTCAACCAGCAACAGATGGAAACAGATGCAGAGACCCACAACCAAACATTAGGCGGACCTTGGGAAATCCTGTGGAATAGGGGGAGGAAAGGTTATGGGAGCCAGAGGGACCAAGGACACCAGAGGGAAAACACACAGAGTCAACTGACCTGGGCTATAGGGGCTCACAGAGACTAAACTGCCAACCAGAGAACTTGGATGGAACTGATCAGAGCCCTCTGCACATGCGTTACAGTTGTGTAGCTTAGTCTTCTTGTGGGACTCCTGGCAGAGGGAGCAGGGGCTGTCTCTGACTCAGTTGCCTGTTATTTCTCTCAAGGCTCAGTTTATACTGTTTTACGTTTTTTTCTTGTTAACAGTATACTTCCTGGTTGATAAAGCAAAGACCTTGACATTGAAAATTCTTTAGTTAACAACCAATTTCGAGAAGGATTGTTTGGGGGAGAAAACTGCAGACAGATAGGTGAGTACCAAAGGCCAGTTAGCATCAGATGCCTTTGGAATTTACTTTCTGAATTAGCCCCCTGTATCCTGTCCTTCCCCACCTACAAGACTTCACAGGCATGCATGTTTTTTTCCTAAAACCCAGGTCTGCTTCCAGGAAAATATACACACTTGTAAAGATGTCACCCAGGGAGGATTCTCATAGCAGCCGGGCTCTTTCTCCTCCATTGATGCTGGATTCTCCATTTTTCTATTGTTTGACTGAAAACCTGAGGTGTGCATCTCCTGGACCTTGGGATGCCTCTTGCTAAGAATCTCAGATCAGTGTACATGCTTGTGTGGAAGATGGTGGGCTATTATTATTCTGTGGGAGGCTGTGTCGATGTATCTAACAGTCTTATTAAATAAGAAACACAGAAACAATGTAAAAGAGAAAGCCGAGAGGTCAGAACTCAAAGCTAAAATCTCACCCTTCTGCCTGTGGTGTCCCAGCTTCCTGAAAGAGGGCTACTTCCTGTCTGTACGTCTTTTTTATAGTATTATTGTTCTGCCTTCTCATTGGTTGTAAACCCAAACACGTGACTGCCTCGTCACTGTCTGAATGTACAGCCCCCTAGGTCTTAAAGGCATATGTCTCCAATGCTGGCTGTATCGCTGAACACACAGAGATCTATGGGATTAAAGGCATGTGCCACCACCGCCACACTCTGTCTATGGCTCTAATAGCTCTGACCCCCGGGCAACTTTATTTATTAACATACAATCAAAATCATATTTCAGTACAATTAGAATACCACCACAAGGCTGAGTTAAATGTGATGTCATTTCCACCTGGATGCTCCTTGCGAGCTTGATGGTCCTCTTTGCAGTAAGGAGATATAGAACAAACATCCAAAATGATGTTTTCTTTAAGTAAAAATAAGAACTCATATTTCTGCTTCAGTCTTTTAATGTCTCTTTTGTGGGGTCCAAAAGTTTGAGTATGCTCTGCTTTGGAACTCCAGAGAGGTGTTGCCAACTCAGAAGACAGAGGAGAAAGGAGAAAAAAACTAGAAGGAAGTAGCCATGAGACTAATTATGCATATTTTCAAAGACGAGGCTGTCAGGAGGCAACAATGGGGCAGATATCACACATGTGAGGCAGAAAAATCAATAGTGTCAGGCAGCTGCTAATCTCCATGGCTACTTACATTAGGGAAGGCTAAATTACCTGGGTTTACCTGATTGGTCAATATTATGGTCAAGATTTTGTTGCAGCAGGTGCAGAAACCTGTTGTTTACTTAGCAACGCTGGTGGCCACAGCTGCTGCTGGTGCCGTACCAAAGCAATTAAAGAGCAAGGGGTTTATTTGCAGGTTGCCAGGTGCTGACTGCCCTGTGTACAGGTGATGGGGGGTTGGGACCTCTCATGAAGACATCTGCCAGCCTTCAGGGAAGACCTATGCTCACTGGCTACTATGTACATAGCATTTAATCTTTGGTAGATTTAGCTGACAGAGCAGGAATCACAGCCACAGTGCCCCCTTCCCCCCACCAAGGGCTTCCCAGACAGGACATAGAAGCACTTTTGCTTGCCCCTGCTGAGAAGCAGATTTTGGATTTCACAAAGGTATTTATGACTTGATATTTATCAGCTGAGTTTGAAGAATATTTTAAAAATACCCCCAATATACGAGCTGTTGTCTAGAGATAAGACATACTATTCTTTCTTTATTTTTCCTTTGCAACTTTTAAAAGATTGAATTAAAAAATATCTCTGTGTATGTGTATACCTACTTGAGTTTATGAAAGCCACATGTCAATAGTGCCAACCCCATTCAGATCAAAGAGTATGAGATCCCCTGGACCTGGGATTATCGGCTGTGAGCAATCTGATGGCTTTGTCCTGATAAACTCACCAACTGAAAATACTATAAGTTAAAGCATGTAGTTAATGGAGCTAACCTACCAGATGTTATAACTTAACCCAGCTCACCATAGCATGCTGAGGATCATTACTTTAGCTGATGGTTGGCCATCATAAGTGGCTTTGTATCCCATTCAGGCAGTCCAAGAAAAGCCAAAAGCTGTTTTGTTGTTGTTGGGTTTTTTGTTTAGTTCTTTGTTTTGTTCTGTTTGTTTTTCTGAATGCATACTACATTCACTCTGTTCCAATATCAAAAGACACAAGTCAAACATTACATTTTGATCTCTTCTTTTTAAAACAGAGTCACATTATGTAACCCAGAATGGCCTTATATTAGTGACCCTCCTGCCTCTTACCTTTGAGGACTAAGATTGCAGACATCCACCATTCTGCCTCCTCTACCATTTTCTGAATATATTTGTGACCTGAGATCTTTAGTGCATTTCTCATAAGTGGTGGAAAACTTCCATGTAATAAATAAAGATCTCAATGTCTTCTAAAAATCAGATACCAGCTTTTCTCTTTGGTGAACCATCCCAATGAACAGGGAAGACACATAAACATCCTTTTGAAGCATGCTTGTTAAGCCTTAGCTACTACCATAAAAAATTCTCCCATCAGTTGCAGGTGTGTTGAAAGACAATGAGTCCTATAAAGAGGCCCAACGATGGAATCATGGAGCTCTCCTACTTGTCTCTTGATCATACTGTTGAAAAGGTGCCTGGTGTCCTGCCTATAGACAGGAGAACCTCACAGAGCTGGTGATTTTAAATATCTTCAACTTACACCGCAATGCTCCCCTTTCTTCACCTACCCTCCTCCAGTAAGTTTAAAAACCTACATATACTGAAATGACTGGTACAAACATTTGATTGGCTAGCTCTAAAGCATTGGCATTTTAGGGGCGAGATAATAAATGCTGTATGAGGGTCCCCATTGTCTTTGAGGTCCATTGGCCCTCAGTCCACAAAAGCAAAGGGGCAGAAGTGATGATAGAGATCCTTGTATGGCCCATGAACATGATGGAGACCGCCCTCCAGGAGATAGACTTCAGTAAATCAGATCAACCTTATCCCAGAGTATAGGAAATATGTAGGACTGGGGAGTCTAGGGACAAACACTAATTTGCACTAAGGGGAACACTCCTATCACAGGCCCAGGGACATTCTCCAGATAAGGGCAGGTAGAGAGCAGGAAGTTTCATTGAGGAGGGAGGGAGTCTCCATGTCGGGGAGCTTTGGAAGAAAGCTGTCAGGCCATGATAGACTGCAACCTCTGACCAGTCAGTAAGGCCTTCCAACAATACTAAGTCAAGGGTAAATAGCCTGATTCTGAAAAGTGAAGGACAGTGGAGAGAAGAGCCCTTTAGGAAGCAAAAGACCCCTAACAACAGTCATGCCTGTACTTGTCAAAACCCAGCCATAAGGAACTAGTGTGCTTCTATGGACTTGCTGTGCACCTCAGATAGCAGTGAGTAAAATTCTAAATCAGCCACTTGCCAACTCAGCTAGCTTTCCTCGGCCTCTGCTCTCTCATCTGTGAAATGGAGACAAGGTCAACTCCTTAACAGAAGTAGTTGAAGAATTGAAACCAAAGAATGGGGAATGAAAGCACCCTTGGTAGCACTGCTCACAAATTATGTCCTGCAAGAAATCAGTTTTCTTTCTTTGGTTGATTTCAAACCTAACTGGGATTTTTCCAGGCTCCAAAGTTCATGGTAAAAGCACCCTGGCTGCGTGAGTCACCGGAGTGGAAATGTCACTGCCCATGGCATTTAGAGTCCTAGAGGCCCACTCAGCATACAATTCATTACTTTCTGTGGGAAAGAGGTTGGCGTTAATGTTTGTCTTGTGTGCTCTCCTCATCTTTCAGAAAAATAGTTCATACTCCATGGATTTACTGTTCAGAAAACTCATCAAGCCCCGTGGGACCTTCCATCTCCCATGAGCCTGTCCACACGCTCTCATTAATGGTCACCATTGTGATTGAGGTAGCATTTAAAAACTGTCACTAAACAATCCAGAGGTTATTGTGCTTGACACAAACTGTGACGCCGTTTCCAAGGTTCTGCTAAGAACCTACCTTGTCTATCAAACATTCTTCCACCCCATGAGGAGAAGCTGATTTCCCTAATCACAAAAAGTGCCGGGTGGGAAATATGCGATTTATATGAAATAGAGCAGACCTTTGTTCCTGCTGGGTACCAAAAGAGAAGGATGAAAGGATGTACAATGAAAGCAGGTCAAATTCACCAAGAAAAAAGATTTCTCCTGTGGTAGTATAAAGTACCATAAGGTTATGAAGTGGAAATCAGACAGAGCTGATTTAACGAAAAAGTAAGACTGTGTTTTTATAGAAAACAGCATAGTAGAAATAAAAGCCATTTTCTTTTTATAAAGAACTTTTATACAATATATTTTGATTGTATTCTTTCTTCTCTCCCTCTCCCTCTCTCTCAACACACAAAACAAAAACTACAAACAAGCAACAAAAAATGAAAATCAAAACAGATAGATTAAAATTAACCAATATGATAAAAATAAGTAAATAAAAATAGAAAACAAAACAAAATTGTACACATACACACACACACACACACACACATGCATTCATGGAGTCTGTTTTATGTTGGCCAACTACTTCTGTGCATGAGGCCTGCCCTGCCTGAAGTATGGCTGATAAAAAGCTATTAAAAAAAAAAGGATCACAAGGAAATCTAATGGTGAACTATGTGGAGAATGAAAACATAACAAAGAAAATACAAAACATGAATTTCAGAGAGAAAGACTAGGAAATCGCTAGAGCCATATTTATAAATACTAGAGAAGGAATAAAGGGAAAGTATCCTTTTACTGTAGGTTTAAGACAGCCAGTGACTAGGTTTGGCATATGTGTTTCTGATGTCTGTGTTACAGTTTGGCATTTTTATTGTTGTTGTTGTTCCTTCGTTTTTATTGTGGTTGTGTTGGGGCCTGTGGCACATTTACAGAGATCTTGGTTGTGCTGGGCACTACTGCTCCTATATTGGAAATGGCATATAATAATGTTCTGAATAAAATGCTCTGGACTGTGGGCTGGAAAGATGACTCTGCTGTTAAGAGCACTTGTTGCTCAGTCAGGAAGACCAGAGTTCAGATCCTAATGCCAGCATTAGATAGACCACCAACACCTATATCTCATTTCTGAGGGATCTAACAGACTTTCCTGGCATGTGGCACATCACACACATACACACACACACACACACACACACACACACACACACACACACACAGAGAGAGAGAGAGAGAGAGAGAGAGAGAGAGAGAGAGAGAGAGAGAGAAATAATAAAATCTTAACTAGGTGGAGGAGAGACGGCCCAGCTTTGGTCTCTTGCAAACTCGGTGGGTGTCAGCCCGTGACCGTTGCTATCTGTCAGCTTTGCCGTTCACACTGTGTGGAGCTCTGCATCTCCTGGGGTTACTGAAAATATCAATTGATCTTGTAGGTAAACTATTTCCCATAGAGCCTGGCTCTGGGTAAATCAACATTAATTGCTAACTTTTACTGATTGCTATCCAAATAGACTTCAGCTCATTTAATAGACTAATGAAATAACATCTCAGTAAGCAACAACACAAAGCCCTTCATTTTTTTTTTTGCTATTGTTGTTACTAATTCCCTACCCTCCAGAATCCTAGTATTTTTCTCTGCTGCAAATGTGAATATTTTGACATTC
Organism: Peromyscus leucopus; assembly: GCF_004664715.2. Classification (NCBI taxonomy): domain Eukaryota; kingdom Metazoa; phylum Chordata; class Mammalia; order Rodentia; family Cricetidae; genus Peromyscus; species Peromyscus leucopus. Next base: position 12,559,381 of record NC_051079.1, read on the forward strand.
AAAGCTGTTTTATAATTGTTGTTCACTTATATTCTAACTAATGAGGATAAAAACTGAACTCATGTTACTATATGAATATGTTAATATATAGGAAATTTCAAGGGGAGGTAGGCAATGAGGAAATGGTGTGAGCATAATGACTATACTAATTAAGATAATTCTGTCACTGATTTTTGGATATGTATGCATGAGTGAAAACGAACAACTGAGTAATATATATATATATATATATATATATATATATATATATATATAATTTCATCACAAAAAACTCTTGTCCTAGTGAATTCATGAAGCTTTTATTGCAGAAGAAAAAAAATAAAATAATGGAAACTATCACAAAGAGTGCTTTGTATATGGCTTTCAAGAACTGTATATGTACTCACTCATAGGAGGATACTAGATGTAAAACAAAGATGACTAGACTGCTACTCACAACTCTAGGAAGGCTACCTAGAAAACAGGACCCTAAGAAAGACACAGGGATTGCCCAATGATAGAGAAATGGATGAGATCTACATGAACAACCTGGATGGGTGGGGATAATGAAGGGCAAAGTTTGAGGGAAAGAGAGCTTAGGGGAGCGGGAGATCCCAGCTGGATCAAGAACAGAGAAGAAGAACAAGAAATGAGAGACCGTGATAAATAAATACCACATGAGAATAGGAAGAAGCAAAGTGCTAAAGGGGCCCACAGAAATCCACAAAGATACCTCCACAATAGACTACTGGCAATGGGTGAGAGAAAGCCCGAACTGACCTACTCTGGTAATAGGAGGGCCAAACACCCTAATTGTCATGCTAGAAATCTCATCCAATGACTGAGGGAACTGAATGCAGAGATCCACGGGCCAGGCCCCAGGTAGAGCTCCAGGAGTCCAATTGGCAGGAAAGAGGAGAGTTTGTATGAGCAAGAATTGTTGAGACCAAGATTGGAAAAAGCACAAGGACAAATAGCCAAATGAATGGAAACACATGAACTATGAACCAATAGCTGAGGAGCCTCTAACTGGATCAGGCCCTCTGGATAAGTGAGACAGCTGATTAGTTTGATCTGTTTGGGAGGCATCCAGGCAGTGGGACCTGGACCAGTCCTCAGTGCATGAGCTGGCTGTTTGGAACCTGGGGCTTATGCAGGGACACTTAGCTCAGCCTAGAAGGAGGGGACTGGATCTGTCTGAACTGAATCTACCAGGTTGAACTCAATCTCCAGGGGAGTCTTTGCCCTGGAGGAGATGGGAATGGGGGGTGGGCTACGGGTAAGGTGGGGGGGAGGGCAGAGGACAACGCAATCCGTGGCTGATATAAAATTAAATTAAATTACAAAATAAAATTTATAAAAAAAGAAAAGAAAATGGGACTGTGGTCTGCTAGTCCTGTGACATTTTCCTGTAATCTGCAGAAGAAAACTAAAGGCAGAGACAAATGTCTTCTTACTAACAGAAAAGTCTACACAATTTATTATGTAGACTGTTTTAACTTAAGTTTAAATACTATGTTCTCTGTAAAAAATACATTATATAGATAATATTAAAAATTGAGCCTGTGCTTGTCTTGTGAAGGTTGAGTATACTCTGGGGTCATGTCCCAGGAAGATTAAATGCCAAGCTACTCTCAGCTCCTTCTGTGGGTTTTCTGAAGGGTGGTGTTCCTCACTCTTTGTCAACACACAATGTAGCAAAAGACCTTGGACCTTAGATTGAACCTTCCTTGCCTTTGCAGATACTTAACTTTACACTGTGTAAATATGATTACTTTAACCTTCTATCCTAAGACTAAAATGTCAAAGGATTGTCAGATAACCTTTTTTCCTTCAAAGTTGATAAAAATATTTATATGACATACAGTTTATTTTAGTTTTAACAGCCCTGGATCGAAGTCCTTCACAATTATAGATGTATGTAGACAGTCAAGCCTATCTCCAACCATGGAAAGTATTCTCTGCTCTTCTATACAAATCCAAAATGTGAGCGAAATGCCCTTTGAGCACAAGTGATTGCTGGGAGGTCTGTTGTGTATTTATCTTGATTTATCCATGAGTCTTTGAGTTTATGTTAGGAGAGATGTTCTTGAGCTTTATTTGTGAAGTCTACATTTTCCCTAACTTTCACAATTTTCTAAAATGATTTTTTAAAACCAAAATTCTATATATTTTTTAATTTATATTTTGGTAGGGAAAGTTGCAAATTGCTGGGGAGTTCCTGTGGATCCTTTAGTTTTCTCAAAATTAGTATTCTTAGTAATCATATAGCATAAATATAAAAATTAAAAAAAATCACTGACTAAACTATAGTCTTAATTTGTACTTACCTTCAGGAACATTGTCTATCTTTTCTAGTCTTCTGTCTAGGTAAACTAATATTAAGTATTAGTTTGTGTGAAGAATGAGCCATGATAGCTGTGTTTTCAGTTTTGAATAAGTGAGTTTGCCAACTCTAGGGGGAGCAGAAGTAAAAGGTCAGAAGAGCAAGTAACAGAAATGATAGAGCATCAGAGGACTTGGACCATTCAGCAGAAACTGCCCCCTCTTCTCCAGGCTGAAACTTGTAAGTAACCATTCCCCTACAAGCTTTCAAAGTACCATTTAAGATGGATAAACAGTAGTTGAGGCTTGCTTTGTGAAGGTGCCTGGGAATATTTTACCTCCCAATTGTGTTCAAAGACAAGGTGTTTTCTCTCTAGCAACTCACTCCCTTTCTGTTGCCAAGGACAAGGTATTTCACCCCTGGTCTATTTTGCTGTTTTCTTTCTCCCTCCTCACAAAGCCCTAGGGTCTTAAAGTCTCTAAGACAAACGAGCTTGAGTTGAGGTTGGTGAGGGGACAACCCTCATTTCTAAAGACAGCTTCTCAGTGAGCTTAAACAGCACATTAGAATTTACTAAAACGATATCATTACAGACACACATATTAAATGTATTTAGTTTTCTCCAATCTGGGACAGATCTTCTACCTTTTCCTGGTGTTTGTTTGGTTTGTGAACATAGGTAAGGGAAAATAAGGTATACTTTAGTAGCATATACTACAATTTGAGTTAATCTGATGTGTTCTAGGCAGCAGACTGAGGTTGTGCAATTTGAGCAGGAATCAATTGAAATGATCGACTTTCGACAGTGCTTCATCCCATGATAGCTTGTGAGATTGACATGTCTTTCCAATAACGATACTTACCTTGACTAAGCAAAGGTATCTCTCATGTTTCTCACATCCCATTTTGTTAACATGCAAATATCCTTTTCTTTCCTCAAGCTGTTATCCTTTCGGTAGATCCCACTGCTGAGGGGGTTAAACACTCCCACTCTCACAAATGAGGTTTCAGTTCTCTGAGAAGGGCAAAACAGGTAACTCTCTCACAAAGGGCTATTTGTCCACAATGGCTGTGCATTCAGGGACAAGGCCTGAGTCAGCCTTACAATGTCTCAAGGACAAATCCAGCAGCCCTTTCTGAGTCACATCCCAACTTGTCCAAGCTTGTGTAAATATGTCCAAAAATGAAAAGACTAAACCTCAGCCGATTAAAAGTATTCTCATATAACCGCTGCTTGCTTAACCAAACGTATTTGAGATGACCTAATTGTAATGATACGGTGCACAGGAGGATCTGGCGGGTGGGGCCAAGGTGCCCTGGTAGGTGAGGGAGACAGGCCATGCAGATGCATCAGCAGGCTGCGGCATGGAGCAGTGGAAAGTCACTCACAAAATAGAGACACATGTCCGCGTGGAAAGTTTATTTTGAAAGAAGGGGACAGGGAAAGGAGGGAAGGAGAAAGACAAGAGAGAGGGTGGGGGAAAGGAGAGAAAGGAAAGCGGAGGTGAGGTGTGCACAGCCTCATGGAGAAGAGAGAGGGGAAGGAGGGGGAGGGCTTTTTCATCTTAAAGGGTGGGCCAGAATGCCAACACTAATTGTCCCTAAAACTCCCCTTAGCTATGCTTAAAAGGAGCCTACATGCTCCTCTCAGGGGCATCGTCATTTTGTACAGGTGAACGACCCCACATGCATGCTGGAATATTAATAAGCTCATATAATTTGATGAGTCTGGGGTCTTCCTCAGACCCTGTACTTCTTTTCAGTTAGATTGATGGCCTAGGAATTAAGGGATGGAAATGGATTTCTGCTAGTGACTACTAGACCAATGTTTGATTTTTGTTTCAGTGAGTTTATGCTCTGTCAGTTTGGACTTTAACCTCAGAAGCAAGGGTGCTTCCACCGAAACATGACTTCATGGAACCAGAAGAGAAGAATTCCCCCTGGACATTTTAGACTACTTGCTCCTCCCAGTGGCATGGAGTAATAGTGGTGGCTGGGATAACTGATCCATTACCAAGGGGAAGTTGGTCAAATACTCCACAATAGAGATAATAAAGAGGGTGTTTGGAAGACAAGAGATCTCTGAGGGCATTACTTAGTGTTGGCAGGCAATGAAAAACAACCCAGGTCACTCTAAGAAGGAAAACTAGTAGCATAAGCCCTTCAAGAACAAAAATATCCCTCTCCCCACAAGGTGAAGAACCAAGCCATCTACGATACTCAACGAAAGCAAAAGAGCACAAAATAAAAAGTGGTAGAAGGTAGTTATACCAGCTGCTAGCCTATGACTAGGATTATCACAATCATGAGCACCACTTCCATATCTGCTGCGAATACATGTGTGTTTTGGTGTAGGCGAATATACCTAGATATATACAAAGAAAATGTATTTTCTTTGTTCTCTTATTCTCTATGCATGTAACACCAGACATATTGGCTTTACAAAATATTTAAGTTTTGCTCATTTATGTGATAAAATTTAAGTTATAAGATATGAAGAAGAAGCCGGGTGGTGGTGGCGCATCTCTTTAATCCCAGCACTTGGGAGGCAGAGGCGGGTGGATCTCAGTGAGTTTGAGGCCAGCCTGGGCTACAGAGTGAGTTCCAGGACAGGCTCCAAAGCTACACAAAGAAACCCTGTCTCAAAAAACAAACAAAAAATATGAAGAAGAGTAAATATCTCCCAAATACATACTTTCTCTTTTAGGAAGGGCTAGTGTACTACCTATTAAACTTGTCAATTACATTATGGTAGCAGAAACTACAACTTTGCTATTGTTTCATTTTAAAACTAATCATAGTTTACAGAGATGTGTGTGTGTGTGTGCGCGCTGGCTAGGTTCTTTGTCATTCTAACACAATTTAGAGTTATTTGGGAAAAGGAAACTTGGCTGAGAAAATGCTTCCCTCAAATTGCCTGTAGGCAAATCTGTAGGGTATTTTCTTGTTTAATGATTAGTATGGGAAGGTCTAGTCCATTAGGTTTAAAGCCAACCCTGAGCAGGTGATCCTGGGTGGTATAAGGAAGTAGAACATGCAAGCCATGGGAAACAATCCAGTAAGTAGCACGTCTTCATGGCCTCTCCTTTAGTTCCTGCTTACAGGTTTCTACCTTGAGTTCTTGCCCTAACTTTCCTCAGTGATGAACTGTGACATGGAAGTATAAGCCCCATTTCTCTCTAAGTTGTTATTGGTCATAGTGTTTTATCACAGAAATAGAAATTCTGGCTAAGACAATACAGATGTCAACTTAACACCTGTAATGAATATTTATGTATGTCAACTTGATTTGGTTACCACAGGGCTACCAGATAGCTGAGAAACATTTTTTTTCCCTGGATGCATCTATGGTACTGTTTCCAGATAAAATTAACACTTAAGTCCATAGATATAGGGAAGCAGATGCTGTTCCCCACTGTGGTGTCGTCCAATCTGTTGAGTTCCTGAATAGAGCAGAAGTGGAGACTGGATTCAGTCAAGACCGTTCTCTTTTCTTACATATGGACTGGAACCTGCATCATTGACTCTTATGGTTTTCAGACCTCTGTACTTGGAAGCACTGACTCTCTTGGGCATATCCCTATATGGGATAGGTTCTGTTTCTCTGGAGAACTATAAATGATACTCTAGCTCTACCTCCACCTTAAAGCCAGATGCCTTCAGCTCCTTCCAGTAAGTATATGCATGCTACGTCATCTGAAGACAGATTTTCTGAGTGTTCTGAGTCAAAAATAGGAAATACCTGGATATCTGAGACTATGATGATTTCTATCTCCCATCAAGGTCACAGACAAGGTTCAAGGCCCAGAGAAGGACAGGCTGTAGAAGAAGACAAATAAAAACATGGATGGGACCATTTCCGCCTGTAATATTCTGTATAATTTGTGATGCTTTTGGACTCTGGTAGATAATAATTCTGTGGAAATGACAAGAGGCCTAAGCTCTAACTCTGGGTGGAATGTGGTGCCACTCTGGTACAATGATGCACAAAGAAAAGCAATGAGTCTGGTGTGTTCTGCATCTTGGGCATCAGAGTCTCTTATCAATTAAGGGTACAATGTTTTATCCATTCTTTACCTTCTTACCTTTTATTTTCAACATCTGATCATTTCTTTGCTATAAAAGATTCTCATTTATTCATTTGTGTTTGACTGTATTATTAGAGGCTCTCAAGGACAGCCTATGCCTCTTGGCAATTGGTTCCTGGCATTTTCTTTGTCTTCTTCCATTCTCTTGGTCAAAGGTTTAGCATATTCTGCAGCCTTCCCTTTGTTTTCCTTTGTACCTCGTTTCTTCAGAGCGGTACATCTGTGATTGTCCTGAAGGACACATGAAATAACAGGATGCTGTGTCCTGGATGCTGTTGTTCTGAGCTTCTCACCATCTTTGTTTAAGGGTTTTCTGACAACATAATAATGGGCTTCATCTCCTTAAGAGAGATGGAAAAGTTCACAGATTCTGCTAGCTTTTTTGGGTCCCAACCACCGAGGAACAGTAGCATCTGTCAATAAAGGAATATCCTTCTCTCTCTCTTTTTATAACAATAATCAAGTTGAGAACATTCAGAGTGTCAGATTGACATCCACAACACATCTCTGAACAGACTTATGTTTTCTCTCTCCAGTTTTTCTTGGTCTATATCAAGCATGCCCCTTACTCAATAGTATAAAGATTCTGTTGAGGGTGAAGACACATTGCTTCTTGGAAAATCCTCATGTGTCATTCCCACCACTGATTGAGACCATATAACCCTCCCTTCCTTCACCCAGAGCATTAGCATAACTTTGACTATGCAATTCTTAGAAAGTACGAAGCTTGTGTTCATTGTCCACATCAATGAATTCCAGACAGCTGGTGGCTTAGAAGGAAATATTAAGCTTCATGTTAAGACAGCCAACTGTCTAGTAGGTTCCATAAAAAGAAACCTTATTTTCTGTTAGAAATAAAGATAGATCACGGTACTCAACTTGGACATGAACACAACCAAATCTCTACCATTGTGAGATTTATTATTTAAATAACTGGTTATGTTTCTGAAGTGATAAACAAAAGACATGATTGAAATATTGTAAGAGTAGGTTCTGATGAGTGGTAAGAACTACCCTTCCTAAATATTAATCAATGTTAAAAATATGTTCAAGTCTGACAACAATGTCTCAAAAACACCTAAATTTCAACCTGTTCTCTTCAGTTTTTATCAGAATGCTATTTTTAAGCAGTCTACTTCCCAATCACCACTGTAGCTAAGAACTAGACTGATTCTTTTTGTAAGAAGGAATCAGTGGAATTGATGCATTCAAAATCAAGAAAACATGTGTTAACTTCTTCATTGTGTGTGTGTTTTATTTGTTTTCAATACATTCCTAGAGCAGGTTCTCATTCCTCCACTCTTCCCAGTGCCCCCCCCACCCCTCTCTTCCAGATCAACTCCTCCTCTATTCCCTCAGAAAAGAGCAGGCCTCCCAGCATAGCAACATACAATAATACAAGGCACAAAACCTAATATAAAGACTGGGATAGGCAGCCCAGTAGGAAGAAAAGTGTCTCAAGAACAGAGGAAAGAGTCAGAGACACCCTCACTGTAAGGAATACCACAAGAACACCAAGCTAACAACCATATCATATATGCAGAGGACCTAGCACAGACCCTTGCAGGCTCTGTGATTGCTGTATCAGTCTCTATGAAGCACTATGAACCCTGCTTAGTTGATTCTATGGACAGTGTTCTTCTGATGCCCTAGACCACTCTGGCTCTTATAATTCTTCCTTCCCCTCTTCTTTGGGATTCTCTGAATTCCAAGGGGAGGGAACCAGTGGAGATCTCCATTTTGGGCTCTCTCTCCACCCAAAGTTTGGCTGTGGGTCTTTGTATCTGCTCCCATCAGCTGCTGGCAGAAACCTCTTTGATGACAATTGGGCTAGTCACCAATCTATGAGTACATAAGGATATCCTTAGGAATCATTTTATTAGTATATAGTTTTTTTCTATCATAGGCCTCTGGGCTATCTAGCCTTTAGTTCCTGATTGTCCAGGCAGTGTCAGGCATAGGCTCCCTTTTGTGGCATGATTCTCAAATTAAACCAGTCATTGGCTGGCCACTCCCACAAGTTCAGTACTTCCATTGCCCCAGCACATGTTGCAAGTGGGATAGATTGTAGGGGGAAGGTTTTGTGGCTGGGTTGGTGTCCCAGTCCCACCACTGAAAATCTTGCCTGGTTACAGAGGATGGCCAGTTCATCCTCCGAATCCTCCATTGCCAGGAGTTCTCACTAGGGTCATTCTTTTGGAATCCTGGGAGTTGCTACTGCACTAGGTTTCCACATCATCCCCTCATGCCATCCAACTTCAGTTGTCTCTCCCATATTCTCTCTCTCTTCCTCCCCTCCCACAAGTTCCCATTCCATCCATCTCCAGTCCATTCCCAAAATATATTCTATTTCCCCTTCCCAAGGAGATCCTTCCCATAGTGCCCTCCTTGCTTGTTAGCCTCTCTGGGTCTATGGATTGTAGCATGATAATCAATTACTTTAGAGTTAACATTCACTCATAAGTGAGTATATACCATATTTGTCTTTCTTAGTCTTGGTTACCTCACTCAAGATGATTTTTTAGTTCCATCCATTTGCCTGTAAATTTCATGATGTCATTTTTTAAACAGCTGAGTAATATTCCATTGTGTAAATATACCACCCACATTGTCTTTATCTTTTCTTCAGTTGAGGGAAGTCTAGGATGTTTCCAGTTTCTGGTTATTATGAAAAAAGCAACTATGAACATAGTTTTTTGCTGTGGATATTACTCTATATAAATAAAACACTGATGGCCAGTGACCAGGCAGGAAGTATAGGCGGGACAAAGAGAGAGGAGAATTGGGGAAACAGGAAGAAGTGGGGAGAGACACTGCAGCCACCGCCAGGACAAGCAGCATGTAAAGACTCTGGTAAGCCACCAGCCACGTGGCAAAGTATAGATTTATAAAAATGGGTTAATTTAAGATAAAAGAACAGTTAGCAAGAAGCCTGCCACGGCCATACAGTTTATAAGTGATATAAGCATCTGAGTGGTTATTTTATAAGTGGATTGTGGGACTTCGGGGCTTGGGGAACCTGGAGAGAAGCCCTCCAGCAACAAATGGCGCCCAACGGCTCGAGATTCCACCTTAAACCTGAGAATATTTAATAACCAATTCTAAACAGAGCCAAAACCAGGTTCCTGCTTCTTGTCTCATACGGGCAGCTAGACGCCACAAAACGCAGGTTTGAACACTGGTGGGTTCCTGGCGTGTGCGTTTTACCAACAGTACCGTGGAAATGAGGCGTCTGCCAGCCACACATTACGCTGTGTGGTAGATTTAGTCTTTACTAGTATTTTTTTTTTATAAAAAGAGGTTTCTGGGCTACACGCTGCTTTGATAAAAGCGTAGACCCACTATTTCTGAGACTTGATGACTCCCAGAGCTGGCGGAAAACGTACCACTGCCATGTTGGGAAGCTGAAGTGGGAGGAGCCAGCAGCCACAGCACCATTTCAGGCTTAGAGGGCTACAGTCAATAAGACTGATTCAGATAAAATAGTTTATAATACATGTAAAAATATACGTAGGCTTAAAAGACAAAAAAAATATACCGTTATATAAACAAATAGTATCTAAAAATCAATTGTTTAAAAAAACAGTAAAGGTAATAAGCCACGTAAAGATGGCTATCACACAGAAAATCTGGATTATGTTGTCTTTGATATTTGTAACTAAAGAAAAACATTTTATTGTAAAAGCTGTTCAGTTATGCCAAAATGTAAATTTTAAAGGTACCTTGACTTCAAAATTTGGATATAAGGATATGTTACTTTGGAAAAGAGGTTCTGCTTTTGTTTCCACAGAAAGCCAGAGGCTATGGATTTGTTCCAGATTAAGATACATCAGGTTTCACCAGCCAAGACTCCCTGAAGGGTCTCCAATGACACCATGGCCCAGATGATCCAACATCCAGAGTGGTTTCAAGGCAACTGGTTCACACAATACAGCCTCACGGACTACCCCATAGGCCTAAAGTTTTCTTTGCGTCCCCATAAGATACAGCGCCCCCCTCCAGCAGGAAGTAGTAAGAGATGCTACGCCCAAATTCCCAAATATACCAAGCTGGCTTTAGAGGTGGAATTGGCTCACTCCCCCTCTAAACCCAGACATATTGCTTTTAAAAAAATGGTTAAGAGATTCTTGTGTCCCAAATCAGAAGAGCCCTCTGGTGTGGGACAGAGAAAAACCATTATTTTATTTAAAACAGGTTGATTATAAATGTGATCTCTTTCTAAAAAAGAAAAGGGGATATGATCTAGATATATAGGAGGATATAGAGATGATAAGATAAAAGGATAGATTAATCAACCTACTTTTAAAGAACAACTTGTTTAAAATATTTTACATTGGTATAGATTTTAGTTTATGCTTAAAATGTTTTACATTTGTATAAATTTTAGTTTATTGATACAAACTTAAAGTTAATTTTGTTATACTGTATATATATATTTCTATTCTTGTTTGAGGTATTATGTTTATGTGACTCATTTAAAATTATAATGGATAATTAAAAATAGATTAATAATTAGTCATTTATGATAATCGTATTTGTAACCATGTTAGTTAAGTCTTCTAGGTATACATAGATATATTTCAGATAGATAGGTAATCTTCAAACACTTCATAGACCTAGAGAATATGGCATTTAAATAACTTAGAATTCTGTTGACATGAGACACAATTGCTCCTGGCTGCACCAATTTGATCCCGAGAAAATGTTGGGCTTCTAAGACATTTCCATTTGGAAGTTTGTCTTCTTGGCACAAAATGGCCTACTGGGCAAAGAACTGCCCTTGCCTTGATGGCTGACAGTATGAATGCAATGCTGTCCTTCCTGGACAAGTGGGACACAAGGAAAGCGACCACTGTACTCTGCCAAGACAGGGTAAGATGGTCTTTCAGAATTCCTGCTTCTGAAAATGGTCTGTCAGATACTCTAGGCCTATAGCCAATTTGAATACACCAACAATGCTGAGAAACATTAGGTGACTGTCCAGGCTGCCAGCTGTCTTGGTCTACTCTTGCAAGATTCTCGAAAGTTGCTTGCATCCATCTACCATTTCTCAGGTACCATTATGTTCCTTCTCAGGTCTTTGATGTAGTTAAAGACTAGATAGTTATAATTTCCTCAGTTATGATAAAAGATAAGTTAGATATAAAACCTTAAACTCACAAATATAAGATAGATAGGACATCTTCTTTAATATTGCAACTGTAATTCTTGCTTGATAATTGTTTTGTTATATGTAATTTTACTATGTTAAAGTTAAAACCTTCCTTTTTAAAAAAAGAAGAAAAGGGGAAGTGCTGTGGATATTACTCTATATAAATAAAACACTGATGGCCAGTGACCAGGCAGGAAGTATAGGCGGGACAAAGAGAGAGGAGAATTGGAGAAACAGGAAGAAGAAGGGGAGAGACACTGCAGCCACCGCCAGGACAAGCAGCATGTAAAGACTCTGGTAAGCCACCAGCCATGTGGCAAAGTATAGATTTATAAAAATGGGTTAATTTAAGATAAAAGAACAGTTAGCAAGAGCCTGCCACGGCCATACAGTTTATAAGTGATATAAGCATCTGAGTAATTATTTTATAAGTGGATTGTGGGACTTCGGGGCTTGGGGAACCTGGAGAGAAGCCCTCCAGCAACAGTTTTTTTTAAATGTATTTTCGATATTAGCCATTTGTAGGATGTGGAATTGGTGAAAATCTTTTTCCATTCTTCAAGCTATCATTTTTTTCTTTTGACACTGTCCTTTGCATTAAAGAAGCTGTTCAGTTTCATGAGGTCCCATTTGTTAATTGTTTATCTTACTATCTGTCCTATCAGTGTTCTATTCAGAAAGCTGTCTCCCATTCCAAAGTATTAAAGACTATTCCCCACCTTCACTTCTATCAGGGTCAGTGTACCTAGTTTTATGTTGTGGACTTCAATCCACTTGGACTTGAGTTTTGTGCAGGGTGATAAATATGGGTCTATTTGCATTCTTCCAAATGCAGATACCCAGTTAGAACAGTACCATTTGTTGAAGAGGCTTTCTTTTTTCCAGTGTGCATTTCTGGCTTCTTTATTTAAAAAAAAATCAAGTGACCATATGGCTTGGATTTATGTTTTGATTTGATTCCATTGATCAATATGTCTGTTTTTATGCCAATACCATGCAGTTTTTATTACTATAGTTCTGTAGTAAAGCTTAAAATTAGGAATGGTGATACCTCCACAAGTTCTTTTATTGTTCAGGATTGTTTTATCTATCCTGGGTTGTGGTGATATTTTGTTTGTGCTCTAACAAAGCTTGCCTGAAGATCAGAGAAGTAAAGAAGATAAAAATGTGGAGCTAGCTACCAGTTAATTATAGAGGCCAGGCAGTGGTGGCACACACCTTTGATCCCAGCACTTGGGGTCTCATGCCTTTGATCCTAGTACTTGGGAGACACACACCTTTAATCTCAGCACTAGGGAGGTGGAGACAGGAAGTAATATGGCTGGGCAGAGAGAGGAATATAAGGCAAGAGGAGACATGAGCCCACACCCTTAGGTCTGAGGATTTGGTAGAGGTAAGAAGTCTCTCTAGTGGCTGGCTTCTTTACTTCTTTGATTTTCAGGAAAGCTTTGTTAGAGCACAAACAAAATATCACCACACTGAGTTTTTTGTATTTCTATATGAAGTTGAGTACTGTCCTTTAGAGGTCTGTAAAGAATTGTGTTGGAATTTTGATGTGAATTGTAGATTGTTTTTGGTAGGATAGTCATTTTAACTATGTTGATACTACTGATCCTTGAGAATGGGAGATCTTCCCATCTTCTGATATCTCCTTTAATTTCTTTCCTCAAAGACATGATGTTTTTATCATACAAGTCTTTTGTTTGCTCAATTAGAGTTACCCTGATATAATAATATTAAATATATTATTTGTCTATTGTGAAGGGTATTGTTTCCCTGATGTTTTTCCTCTGTCTGTTTTTCAATTGTATATAGGATGCCTACTGATTTTTTTCAATTAATCTTGTATCCAGCTACTTCACTGAAGGCGTTTATCAGCTGTAAGAGTACCCTGTTAGAATTTTTGTGGTTGTTTATGTGTACTATCATATCATCGGCAAACAGCTAGCAATACTTTGACTTCTTCCTCTCCAATTAGTATCCCCTTGATCCCCTTCAGTTTTCTTATTGTTATAGCTAGAACTTCAAGTACTATATTGAATAGGTATGGAGAAATTGAATAATCTTGTCTTGTTCCTGATTTTAGTGTGATTGCTTTGAGTTTCTCTCTATTTAATTGATGTTGGCTATAGGCTTGCTATAAATTGAGTTTATTATGTTTAGGCATGTCCCTTGTAACCCTGATCTCTTCATGAAGCAGTGTTGGATTTTGTTAGAGGCTTTTTCTGCATCTAATGATATTACGATTGGTTTATTTTCTTTCATTTTGTTTATATGATGGATTGCATTGACTGATTTTTCTGTGTTTAATGATCTTTGCATCCCTGGAATGAAGCCTACTTGGTCATGATGAATGATCTTTTTTGATATGTTTTGGATGTGTTTTGCTAGTATTGTATTGAGTATATTTGAATCTATGTTCATAAGAGGAATTAGTCTGTAATTCTCTTTCTTTGTTGAACCTTTGTGTGGTTTGAGTAACACAGTGATTGTGGCCTCATAAAATGAATTTGGCAGTGTTTCTTCTTTTTCTATTTTGTGGAATAATTTGAGGAGGACTGGCATTAGCTCTTCTTTGAAAGTCTCTTAGGATTCTGTACTAAAACCACCGGACCCTGGGCTTGGTTGGGAGACTTTTAATGACTGCTTCTATTTCCTTGGAAGTTATAGGTCTATTTAAGTTGTTTGTGCAATCTTGATTTAACTTGGATAAGTGGTATGTATCCAGAAAATTATCCATTTATTTTAGTTTTGTAATGTTGTGGAGTGCAAGCTTTTAAAGTATGACCTAATGATTCTTTAGATTTCCTTGGTGTCTATTGTTACATTTCCCCCCTTTTAATTTCTAATTTTGTTAATTTGGATATTTTCTCTGTGTGTCTTTTAGTTAGTTTGGGAAAGGGCTCATCTATCTAGTTGATTTCCTCAAAGAACCAACTCTTGTTTCATTGATTCTTCATATTTTTCTCTGTTTCTATTTTATTAATTTCAGCCCCCAGTTTGATAATTTCCTGCCATCCATTCCTCTTGGATGTGCTTGCTTCCTTTTGTTCTGGAGCTTTTAGGCATGCTGTTAAGTTTCTAGTGTGAGATCTCTCTACTTTCTTCATGAACGTACTTATTGCTATGAACTTTTCTCTTAACACAGCTTTCATTGTGTCCCATAAGTTTGAGTATGTTGTGCATTCAGTTTTATTGAATTCTAGAAAGTCTTTAATTTCTTTCTTATTTCTGTAGAGACCCAGGAGTCATTTAGTAGAGATTTTTTCAGTTTCCATAAATTTGTAGGCTTTCTGTTATTTCTGTTGTTGAAATCCAGCTTGAATCTGTGGTGGTCTGATAGGATGCAGAGGGTTATTTCAATATCTTTTGTATTTGCTGATGTGTGCTTTGTGATTGAGTATGCGACCAATTTTCTAGAAAGTTCCATGAGGTGCTGAGAAAAAGGTATATTCTTTTGTGTTTGGGTGAAATATTCTGTAGATAGCTGATAGGCCCAATTGTTTTACAACATCTGTTAGCTCCAGTACTTCCCTGTTTTGGTTTTGGCTGAATGACCTGTCTGTTAGCAAGAGTGTAGTATTGAAGTCTCCCATTATCAATATGTGATTTAAGCTTTAGTAATGTTTCTTTTACAAATGTGGGTGCCATGAATTTTGGCATAGATGTTAAGAATTGAAACATAATCTTAATGGATTTTTTTCTTTGATGAGTATGAAGTGTTCTTCCTCATCTCTTTTGATTAGTTTTGATTTGAAGTCTATTTTTTTTAGATCTTAGAATGGCTACACAATCTTTCTTCATAAGGCCATTTGCTTGGAAAATTCTTTCCAGCCCTTTACTTTGAGGTAATGTCTATCTTTGATGTTGATCTGTGTTTCTTGTATGCAGCAGAAGGTTGGATCCTGTTTTGACATCCATTCTGTTAGCCTATGTCTTTTTATTGGGGATCTGAGTCCATTGATATGAGAGATATCAGTGACCAATGTTTATTAATTCCTTTTTGTTTGTTTTGTTGTTGCTGCTGCTGGTGGTTCTCTCTCTCTCTCTCTCTCTCTCTCTCTCTCTCTCTCTCTCTCTCTCTCTCTCTGTGTGTGTGTGTGTGTGTGTGTGTGTGTGTGTGTGTGCATGTGCTTCTTTTCTTTTGATTTTGCTGGTGTGAGATTTAAATATTTATTTTTTCATGAGTGTAGTTGACCTCCTTGGGTTGTAATTTTCCTTCTAGTATCTTCTGTGGGGCTGGATTTATACATAAATACTATTTAAATTTGACTTTATCATGGGATATCTTGTTTTTTCCTTCTATAGTCCTTGACAGTTTTGCTGGATATAGTAGTCTGGGCTGGCATCTGTGGTCTTGTAGAGTCTGCAATACATCTGTCCAGGCTTTTAAGGTCTCCACTGAAAAGTCAGGTGTAATTATAATAGGTCAATCTTTATGTCTTACTTGCTCTTTTACCTTTTAATATCCTTTTTTTGTTCTGTATGATTTGGGTTTGATTATTATATGGGGCATGGACTTTCTTTTCTGGTCCAATCTATTTGGCAATCTATAACCTTCTTGTACCTTTATAGGCATCCCCTTCTTGAGGTTAGGAATGCTTTTTTTTTCTATGATTTTGTTGAAAATATTCTCTGGGCTTTTGAGCTAGGATTCTTCTTCTATTCCTCTTGTTCTTATGTTTGGTCTTTCCATAGTGTCCCAGATTTCCTAGATGTATTGTGTCAGGAATTTTTTAGATTTAACATTTTCTTTGACCAATGTATCAGTGTCTTCTATCTTTTATGCCTGAGATTCACTCTTTCATCTCTTGTATTTTTTGGTGATGCTTGTGTCTATAGTTTCTATTCACTTACCTAGATTGCCCATCTCCAGCATTCTCCCAGTTTGTGATTTCTTTATTGCCTCTATTTCCATTTTCAGGTCTTGAAGAGTTTTATCCATTTCCTTCACCTGTTTGTTTATTTTTCTCTTGGCTTTCTTTAAGGGATTTATTCATTTCCTCTTTAAGGATCTCAATCGTGTTCATAAAGTTGGTTTTAAGGTCCTTTTCTTGTGCTTCAGCTGTATTGGAATACTCAGGGCTTGGTGTAGTAAGATAGCTTGGCTCTGGTGATGCCATATTGCTCTGTTGTTGTTGTGTTCTTATTCTGACATCAAGGCATCTGAGTTTGGGGTAATTGTAGGTCTAGGTCCAATTTCTCGGTTTGTCATTGTTAGGTGGGTGTTTTGTTGTTTAGTTTCTGTTTCCTTTCTGGTCTTCTGGCCACTGTGGCCTGAGGTTGAGTAAGGGGTCTCCACTTCACGCTGGACTTCTGATGACCAGCATGGCCTCCCAAGGTGCTGAGACACAGTGAAGCAGAGAAAGTGGGGATCGAGGATGGGGTCAGGGGGCACCAAGAGAGTGGAGAGTTTGGTGAGCATGTGGCCTACATAGGCTTCTGGAGACTGGCATGTTCTCTGGTAGAGCAGGGATTGCTCATTTCTTATTTAATTAAAATAAAAGGAAATTGTTTCTTTTCTTTCTGTTTTCTTTTGCTTCAATTTGGAATATAGACATGGTAGCTGAAACAGAAATTACTATGCTTGGCTGTGCAGAGGAAGGGGTCAGAGACCTATTGTGCCCATAGTAATAGTAGACTGCTGATATATATGAGAAGGCAGTAAATACACTTCAATCTTATTTGGGCATCTGTACCGTTGAGCAATCTATAGCACACATTATAATATGCTCATGAAAAAGACATAGGAAGCCTATAATCTTGCAATCCAATTAAAAATTATAATTGGGGGGATAGTAGAACATACATGTGAAAGAAGAATTAAGGAGGAGATTGGGTAGGTTAATCAAATGCAAATTCACTAGTTTGTAAGCTAATTAAATTTTTTTAATTGAGTTTGAACAGAGGAACACTGTGTATGTGTACAAAGCTGCTTCAGGAAGACATAGGCTTCTATGGTAAACGTTTTGGGTCAGGCATGGGATACTTTCATTAAGGAGGCCCTAGATGTCCCCCAGATAACACAGGGTATTGCCACTGTTCTTAGTTGCTCACCATAGCTAGATGGTAAGCCTCTATTGCTGAAGACACCACATAATTTGGTTGCAGGACATAAAGAAATCAGTCTCAAACTGATGAGAAAAATTCCTCCCTGCTGGATTAGTTTTTATAATGCTGGAAAGTACGTTGCAGGTCACTGGGTGGAAGTAGGACACTGATGGTCTCATGCATGATGCAATATCATCCTCTAACATAAGATGTGCCCACTATTGCAATAACAGTCTCACTGTTATGGGGTCAATCAGTCACTTTCTGATTGGATCTGAGGTCTGTACCATGGAAGGGAACTGGTGTGAGGTACTATAAACAGGGTGAAAAGCTCATGGCTAGAGAAGCCATAGGTCCTAGAACAGACCTATTGTTGTTACCTTGCTAAATAATCATGTTGTCAAACTCATTCTTAAAATATTTATGTTTATGCCCATAGAGCTGTGCTGCTTTCAGTCTTCTGACAGTGGACAGTTTTCATAGAGACTCATATCTCAAGGTGTTGAGAATAAGTGACTCTGATTGTTCCTTCCTAAATGAGACATCTATATCAAATCTCCTCCTTAGGCTCAGGCAACATCACAGAAGAGGTGATAGAGTGTAAGAGTAGGAATAAGAAGGAATGCTATGAAGTGCTGTCTTCTGAACATAGCACTGATTCTGTCTTCATGGACTCATAGCAGTTGTGGTTGTCTGTACAAGATCAAGCCAGTCAAAATCCTAGCATGAAGGGAAAAGGGCTCCCAAGGCTCCATCCCTATCTGAGGAGACATGGGCAGTTGATAGAAGCTGAGAGAGAGTATTTTTCTTTAAGAGTGTAGTTATCAGTAGAATGTCCATACTCTGGTGGATAGCTCACACCCATGCGGCACTAACTGTAGTCAGTATGAAAGACATATGAAGTCAGAATGAAGATGTACTGGAGGAGGGACCAGGGAGTTGAATGGAGGAAATGGAAGTGAGTACTATCAAAATACATGCGTATATGCATGTGCAATATGTGTGTGTATATATATATATATATATACACATATATATTATATATATAGTTGTGCATGTTTGTGTATGAAATTCACAGAGAATAAATAAAATACTATAAAACAAACAGCAACAAAGTACCCTATTTATAACAATGAAACAATTTGTTAAAGTAGGTGTGCCCTATTGGTTGAAGGTCGTTTTATATGTCCTGTGCAACATCTTAACCCACTTCTCTGCAGTGAGCACAGTATGTAACATACTTCACTTGTCAATTAGTATGCCTATTTTTGTCGAGAACTGTAAAGTAGTCTGATATCTAACACTGAAGTGTCAGACTCATTTTAAATTGCCTTGTAAGTCAGGGAGTTGATACTGGTCTTACCTCAGTGGTTTTAGCACACTAAAAGTTAAGGAACTTTCTTTCTCTTTACCATGCCCAACCCCACCCAATAAGAGACCTAATAGTCAGTTCCCAGAAATGGAAAATGCTCACAGATCACACGTTTGAAAATGATTCAGCAGATTAGATTTTTAATTAAAATTTTAATACATAGCTTGAGTTTCTTGGAAGAATGTACAATGATTTAGCAAAAGGCCTCTCAGACTCTGCAAGGTTTATGCAAATAATGCACCTGAGAATCGCAAGGATTGAAATAAATGGTTCTTTGGCATGTATTTAGATTTTAGGATTATATGTTTCTGTGAAATGATGAATATAAACCACTCTTAAAAAGTAATCCTTGGAGCTGGAGAGATGGCTTGGCAGTTAAGAGTATTTACAACTCTTCCAGAAGACCCAAGGTCTGTTTCCAGTACCCGCTTCAGGGACAAGGGCCTGTGACTGCAACTCCGGTGGATTTGATGCTGTATTCTGGGCACCATGGGAACTTACACACATGTGGCATACACACACACACACACACACACACACACACACACACACACATACACACAGACCCATAAATAAAAATAAGTCCTGGAAATTTAAAAAAATAAAGCAATCCTTGCTCTTTTGCTAACAAAGCTTTGCAAAGGGAGACAGATGCTGTAATGACTCTGGAGAATAAGAGAAGTACATCATGCTACTCCTGCCAGGACAACAAGTGGGCTGACAGTGGATCTACACTGTCTCTCCTTCTGCTCCTACATATAAAATCTCCCTGGCCTCATTCCCCAGCTCTACAGCAGAAAACCTGCTGCAGTCTCCCTTTTTTTTTTTCCCACTGACCCTCACATAGATCTTTTCCTCCAACCTCACTTCCCCCAACTCATCCTATTATCCCAGCCTCCAACACCAGCAGGCATACTCAGGGATCACACCAGATAATCAGGCCAGGGAATCACACAAGATAAGCAAGCCAGGGAAACAGGCCCACAGAAAATTTCCTACCAGGAAGCACAGAGCCATCATACTCTCCTAAAGTCCAGGGGGGAGCAGAAACCAAGGGGAAAAACATTCACCCAACAAAGTCAAAACTGGATATCATCATCCAGACCTAAAAGTATTTCAATGCCAGACGCCTAGACACCCAAATAAGACAATATTACATAACATCCAGGACAATATGTCTCCACTGGAGCCCAGCAACCTTACCACAGCAAGCATTGAATATTCCAGCATGTATAAAGATAATAGAGGCCATTAAAGAAGAAATGAATAAATTCCTTAAAGAAACCCAGGAAAACACAATGAGTACAGGGAAATGAATAAAACTGTTCAAGGCCTGAAATTGGAAATAGAAGCAATAAAAAAATGAAAACTGAGGGAATTCTGAAAATGAAAAACTTGGAAATTCAAACAGGAAGTATAGAGGCAAGTTTCACCAATAGAATACAAAAAAATGAAAGAAAGGATCTCGGGCACTGAAGATATGATAGAAAAAAATGAGTACATTGGTTAAAGAAAATGTTAAGTCTAAAATATTCCTGGCACAAAATATCCAGAGAATCTGGGATACCATGAAAAGACCAAATCTAAGAATCATAGGAATAGAAGAAGGAAAAGAAAACCAGCTTAAAGGCCTAGAAAATATTTTCAACAAAATCATAGAAGAAATTTTCCTAACCTAAAGAAGGACATGGCTATCCAGGTAGCATACAGAACACCAAATAGATTGGACCAGAAAAGAAAGTCCCCTCAGCACAGAACAATCAACAGAATAAAGCAAAAAGAATGAGAACAGAACAAAGAATGACTGTTAAAAACTGCAAAGGAAAAAGACCAATAACAGATAGAGGCAGATCTCTTAGAATTACACCTGACTTCTCAATGGAGACACTAAAAGACAGAAGAGCTGGAATAGATGTGCTGCAGACCCTAAGAGACCACAGATGCTAGCCCAGACTACTATATGCAGCAACACTTTCAATCAACATAGATGGAGACATAAGATATTTCATGATAAAACTAAATTTAAGGAATATTTATTTACAAATCCAGCACTACAGAGAGTGCTAGAAGGAAAACTCAACCTAAGGAGACTAACTACGACCACGAAAACACAGGAAATAATCACAGACCACCAAAATCAAAGGAAGAGAAACACACACACACACACACACACACACACACACACACACACACACACACACCACCATGACCACCACCACCACCACCATCACCAACACTATCAACTCCACCAACAACAAGAAAATAGCAGGAGTCAATAATCTCTGGTCATTGATATCTATCAATATCACTGGTCTCGATTCCCTACAAAAGGATATAAACTACAGAATGGATGTGAAAATAGACCTATTCGTTTGCTGCAGCCAAGAAACACACTTCAACATCAAAAATGGACATTATCTTTGGGTAAAGGGTTGGAAAAAGGTATTCCAAGCAAATGCACCTAAGAAACAAGCTGGTGTAGCCATTTTAATATCTAGCAAAATAGATTTCAAACTGAAACTAATCAGAAGAGATAGAGAAGAGCACTACATACTCATCAAAGGAACAAAAATCCACCAAGAAGACAGTTCAGTTCTTAACATTTTGCCTCAAAGCACAAGGACACACACATTTTTAAAGGAAACACAATTACAGCTTAAATCACATATTGACCCTAAGTCACTGATAGTGGGAGACTTCAATACCCCACTGTCACCCAAAGACAGGTCATCCAGGTAAAAACTAAGAAGAGAAATATTGGAGCTAACAAACATTATAAGCCAAATGAATCTAACAGATATATACAGAACATTAAACATGAATTACCTTCATCTCAGCACCCCATGGAACTTTCTCCCAAATTAAACACATACACATACAAAGCAAGTCTCAACAGATTCAAGAAAATTGAAATAACTGCCTGAAAGCTATCAGACCACCACAGATTAAAGCTGGATATTAATAGCAACAGAAACAAAAGAACTCTTACAAACTCATGGAAATGCAACAACTCTCTACTGAATGAAAAATGGGCCAAGACAGAAATTAAGAAAGAAATTAACAACTTTCTAGAATTGAATGAAAATTAATGTACAATGTACCTAAACTCATGGGACACAATGAAAAGGGTTTGAAAAGGCAAGTTGGTAGCATTAAATGTTCACAAAAAACTCATTAAAGATGATGTCAAACTAGCAACCTAATAGCACACATGAAAGCTCTAGAATATAAAGAAGAAATCTCACCCAGAAGGAGTAGACAACAGGAAATAATCAAACTCATGAATGAAATCAATAAAATATAAACAAAGAGAACAATACAAAGAATCAATTAAACAAAGATTTAGAATTTTGAGAAAATCAATAAGCTAGGTAAATCTTTATCCAAACTAACTAAAGGGCAAAGAGAATATCAAAATTAACAAAATCAGAAATGAAAAGTGGGACATAACAATAAACACCAAGAAAATCTAGATACTCTAAAAACCTGCACTCCACAAACTGGAAACTCTAAAAGAAATAAATAACTTTCTTTCTTCTTTTTTTTGTTTTTTTTTTTTTACATTTTTAAAAATTTATTCTATATGCTTTTCACAACATGTATCTTGATCCCATTCATTACCTGTGCCTTCGAAACTGAGCCCCTGCACTGCCCCCCAAATAAAAGAAAATTTAAGAGAAAAAAGAAGAAGATAAAATGAGAAAAATAGAAATAAAAAAGGGAAGGAATTAAAAAAATCTAATCTAGAAGCTGCAGTGTGACCCATCATGTCACACCACATATCGCTTTGTCTATACATCTCTACTTGCAAGGGTTCATTGCAAAGAGTTATTGGTCTGGTTTGAGACCCCTGGTCTCCACAATACTTTTGATGTTGGGCCCCTACTGGAACTCTTCCTGGGCATCCCACTGCTACCCTGTGTTGTGGAGATCCTGCAGCTTTGGGTCTACAGGTCAGGTCCTTTCACATGTTCTAGCAGATCATAGAAGGGGTGGATGATATGATCAATTCATAACCCTGGTCTGGGCCTGGGCAGCTGTAGGGTTGGTCTGCCAGATGGGAAATGGGGACAGTTTTCCCATGGTCACAATTTTGGGGCTGGCTCACCTACATCTGCACTAATAGGGTTAGCTCTATTGTACTGCCCTGGCAAGGTACAGGGCCTGCTCTTCTGAGTGATGCATGTGGTGGGGTGCAGGGATGACTTTCTTGTGGCTGGAGAGTTTATCTCCAGTTCCCACCAAGCCCCCACAGTTCCTCAGCCCACTTATAAAATAATCACTCAGAAGCTTATATTACTTATAAACTGTATGGCCGTGGCAGGCCTCTTGCTATCTAGTTCTTATATCTTAAATTAACCTATTTTTATTAATCTATAAGTTGCCACGTGGCTTATGGCTTACCGTTATCTTAACATCTGCTTCTCATGGCGGGGGCTGGCAGCATCTCCTCACTCAGCCTTCCTGTTCCCAGAATTCTCCTCTCTCTTTGTGCTGCCTATACTTCCTGCCTGGCTGTTGACCAATCAGCACTTTGTTCATTAACCAATCAGAGCAACACATTCACAGCATAGAGAACATCCCACAGCATGTTCTCACTCTTATGACCACAGTGTCAGCTTTCCCATCTGCCTCAGGTGTTGACGGGCAGGGAGGGCACCTGTCCTCTGCCCATGCTGCCTGAAGACAGATGGGTATTGGGGACAGATGTCCCGTGCTCATGATTTCAAGGCTGGCTCACCCACACCTGCTCTAACAGGGTGGGCTCTATTGTGCTGCTCTGATGACATGCAGGGCCTCCTCTTCTGAGTGTTGAAGCTGGTAGGGGTCAGGGATGAGATGGCCCTCCCACTTCTATGATCACAGGGCCAGCTCTCCCACCTGCCCTAGGCATTGATGAACAGGTGGTGGGGTGGAGGGCATCTTTCCCCAGCCCATGTTGCCACAAGATAGATGAGAAATTGGGACCACTTTCTCATGCTCACAGCATCAGGGCTGGCTCACCCACACCTGCACTAACTATTGTGCTACCTTGGCGAGGTGCAGGGCCTGATCTTCTGAGTGTTGCAGCTTGTGGGAGTCAGGGACAGCTCTACTGCTTTTATGAACACAGGGACAGTTCTCCCACCTGCCCCAGGCATTGATGGGCACAAGATGGGGGCCAGAATTTTTTCTCAGCACAGATTTTTTTTCCTTGCTGACAGATGAGGCATGAGGCTACATCTCCCAGGCTCATTCCCTCAGGGTTGGCTTACCCATGCTCTCATCAACGGGGTCATTTCTGCTGTGTTGTCCAGACAAAGTGCAGGTCAAGCTTTCCTGTGTTTTGCCGCTGGTCAAGGGTTCAGCTCCCTCACCATCTCAGCCTGCTCCCTTCCTCTCTTGTCTCTTCAGATATGCCTTTGTCCACACAACCTGAAATATTCTCTCTCTCTCTCTCTCTCTCTCTCTCTCTCTCTCTCTCTCTCTCTCTCTCTCTCTCTCTCATAAGATATCATACCATACCTCTGCTCACTATAATAGTGGCCTTCTGGCTAGTACTGCAAGGTGGCCCCATGCTTTCTCTTTGCAGTCTAGGGTGGGCATTCCCAGGCCTACATGTGGGTCTCTCTGTCTAACTCAAGTCGCCTTGAAGCTGGGCTGATCCATGCTTCTTCATCATAAGAAAATCACCATAGTGCCTAAATTGCCTGGTGCCTATGGCACCAAGCAGGCTCCTGATTCGGTGTGTTTGACTGTGTTCTGCCTACCTGCCCCATGTGGGTGTGGGGGGAACACTTGACTGGAATTCCACTGCTGGCCAGGGTTAGAATCCCCTGCCTCTGCTCAGCTGAGTTGTGTCCATCACTGATTCAGTGCCAGCTGAGTTGGGCTGGCAGCTCCTGCTTGCTTGTACAAATAATTTTCTTGAAAGATAACACTCACAAAATTTAATTCAATATCAGATAAGCAATTTAAATAGACCTATATCTACTACTGAAATAGAAGTAGTGATTAAGTCTGCCAACCAACCAAAAAAAAAAAAAAAGTGCTCAGGGTCAGATGGTTTTAGCTCAGAATTCTACCAGACTTTTGAAGGAGAGTTAAGGTCAATACTTCTCAAATTATTCAACAAAGTAGAAACAGAAAGAACATTGGTTAATTCATTCTATGAGGCCACAGTACCCTAATACCCAAACCATACAAACACCCAATGAAGAAAGAAAATTACAGACTAATTTCTTCATGAACATGAATGCAAGAATACTCAAAAAAAAATACTACCAAAACAAATCCAAGAACACATCAAAAAGGTCATCCACTATGATAAGGTAGGCTTCATTGCAGATATTCAGGGATGGTTCAATATACTTAAATCAAAAAATATGATGTACTATATAAATAAACTGAAAGACAAAACAAAAACATGGTCCTTTCATTAGATGTAGAAATGACCTTTGACAAAATCCAACACCCCTTCATGATAAAAGTCCTAGAGAGATTAAGAATATAGGGGATATAACTAAACATAATAAAAGCAGATTATAGCAAATCTATAAATAGTATTATGTTAAGTGGAAAGGAATTCAAAGCAATTCCACTGAAATTAGGAACAAGACAATATTGTTCACTCTCTCCATACCTGTTCAATAGAGGACTTGAAATCTTAGCTACTGCAATAAGGCAACTGAAAGAAATCAAGAGGATACAAATTGAAGAAGAAGTCAAAGCAACTTTATTTGCAGATGAAATGATACTATACATGAGTGACACTCAAAATTCTATCAGGGAATGCCTATAGCTGATAAACGCTTTCAGCAAAGTAGCTGGATACAAATTAACTCACAAAATTCAGTAGCCCTCCTATATAAAAATGACTAACAGACAATAGTCTAAATAATATAAAATATCTTAGCGTAATCTAACCTAGCAAGTGGAAGACTTGAATGATAAGTACTTCAAATCATTGAAGAAAGAGACTGAAGAAAATATCAGAAGATGGCAAGATCTCCAATTCTCATGCGTAGGTAAGATTAACATAGAAAAAGGGGCCATCTTACCAAAAGCAATCTACAGATACAGCATAATTTCCAACAACATTCCAACACAAATCTTTACAGATCTTGGAAAAACAATTCTCAACTTCATATGGAAACACAAAAACTCCAGGAGAGCTAAAACAATATTGAACAGTGAAAGAACTGCAGGAGGGCTCACCATTCCTGATCCCAAGTTATACTACAAAGTTATAGTTAATAAAAATAGCATGGTATTGGCATAATAGCAGACATATTGATCAATGGAATTGCATTGAAGACCCAGACATAAATCCATACACCTATGGGCACCTGGTTTTTTGATAAAGGAGTCGGTGATACACATTGGACAAAAGACATCTTCAACAAATGGTACTGGTCAAACTGGATGACTACATGTAGAAGAAGGCAAATAGACCCATAGCTATCACCCTGCAAAAAACTCAACTCCAAATGAATCAAAGACCTCAACATAAAACCAGATGCACTGAACTTCATAGAAGAGTGTGGAATGCTCTTGAACTAATTGGCACAGGAAAACTTTCTGAACAGAGCACCAATAATGCAGGCGATAAGATTAACAATTAACAAATAGTACCTCATGAAACTGAAAAGCTTCTGTAAGGCCAAGCGCACCATTATTTGGGCAAAGTATCAGACTACAGAATGGGTATTTTTTTTTTTTACTAACTTCATATCCAATAGAGAGCTAATATCCAAAATGCATAAAGAACTCAAGAAACTAGATATCAAAACCCCAAAAAATCCAATTAAGAATTCAGTTATAGGTCTAAATAGGATTCTCAATAGAGGAAGCTCAAATGGCTGAGAAATCTTCAGTAACTTTAGCTATCAGAGACATGCAAATTAAAACTACTTTAAGTTCCATCTTACACCTATCAGGATGGCTAAGATCAATAACACCAGTGACAGCTCATACTAACATGATTTGGAGCAAAGATAACACTCTTTCATTGCTGGTAGGAGTGCAAACTTGTACAGTCTCTTTGGAAAACCGTGTGATGGTTTCTCAGAAAAGTAGGAATCAACCTACCACAAGACCCAGATATACCACTCTTGGGCACATACACAAAGGATGCTTAATCATATCACAAGCACACTTACTCAACTATGTTCATTGCTGCATTATTCATAATAGCCAGAAATCAAAAACAACATAGATGTCCCCCAATAGAATAATGGATAAAGAAAATATGGTACATTTATACAATGGAATATTATCCAGCTCTTTAAAAAAATGACCTGTGAAATTTCCAGACAAGTGGATGAAATTAGGAAAAAAATTATCCTCTGTGAGGAAACCCAGATCCAGAAAGATAAAGATGGTATGTATTTGCTTATATATGGATATTAGCTGTTAAATAAATGATAACCAAGCTATAATACATAGGCCCATAGACGATAGACATTGAGGAAAGAATTAGGGTCATCACATTAATCTCCCTGAGTAAGGGAAATAGAATAGATTTTATGGTTAGAATGGAGTGGGGTTAGGGGATGAGAAGAGGATGATCAGGAAGGAGGAGGGGAAAGGGGATTGAGGGAGGAAATGAAGGAAGAGAGAATTGTAGAGCATTTGAGGGGCAGTGTGGACACCTAATGCAGTGGAAAGTATGAATAAAGTGACTTCTAATGACACTCTGCTATACTCATATATTGGTGCCTTATTCAGCCACCATCAGAGAGATGAGAACAAATACAGAGACTCACAGCCAGACATTTTACAGACACACACACACACACACACACACACACACACACACACACACACAAAATGAATTCCATGAAACAGGGATTGTAACATGAGTGTGTGTGTGTGTATGTGTGTGTGTGTGAGAGAGAGAGAGAGAGAGAGAGAGAGAGAGACAGAGAGAGAAACAGAGATGGAGAAACAGAGACAGAGACAGAGAGAGAGAGACTTTGGAACATATACCTCTAAATGGAATGTCTTCATCAAATCCCTCCCTCAAGAGCTTTGGGAACCCTGAGGAAGAGGAGGCAGAAGGAAGGGTGTGGAAGTCAGAGGGGATCTAGGACACCAGGAGAACAGGCCCCCTGAATCAGCTAAGCAAGGCATATAAGAGCTCACAGAGACTGAAGCCACAAACACAGAGTCTACATGGGTTTGCATCGGGTCCTCTGTGTATATATTATAGCTATTACCTTAGTGGTTTTTTTGACTCCTGACTGTGAGAATGAATATGTCTCTAACTCTCTTGCCTGTTCTGGGGACTCTTTTCTTCTGTTGGATTGCCTTGTCTAACTTCAATACAGCCATTTTTGCTTCATCTTACTATATTTTATTTTGCCATGTTTGGTTGTCGTCTCCTAGAAGCCTGTTCTTTTCTAGTGAGATTCAGAAAGGGAGTGGGTCTGGATGGGAGAGGAGGTGGAGAGGGACTGGGAGGAGTAGAGTGAGGAGAAACTGTAGTCAGATTATATTGCATGAGAAAAGACTCTTCGTTTAATAAAAAGGGGAAAGGAAATTACATCCATACAAAGATGAACACAAGGTTATTCAAAGTAAAAGGGAAAGCAAAAGGAAGAAAACAAAAGTAGATCAAGGCCTGGGGAGACAGCACAGCAAGGAACAGGTGGCTATTACCCAAGCATGAGGCCTGAGTTCAAATTACAGCAAACTATGCAAAAAGTCAGCCTTGGCTGCACACACCTGTAACCCCAGAGCACAGGAGCAGTCAGAGAGAGAATGTGTGGGGCTTGCTAGCTGACAGCCTACTTCAAAGTTCAGTTAGGGACCCTGTTTCATGGAAATAAAGTAGTGAGTGATATAGACTAGGAGGGTGGATGCATACACACACACACACACACACACACACACACACAAACAAACAAAGGAATGTATATAAAAGGATGGCAAAGCCATACTGACTTTACTTCTCCTTTAGTGTAGTTTAAAGACAACAGGGCAAACAATAAAATGGATAAGTTCATCAGTGATTAAAGGGATAAATGCCATTTGGTTCATTCTAAGAGAAAGGTATAATTCTAATACTTTTCATAACAGAACACTTAGAATTATATTAATTCATTTATTTGTGTAACTTTGTCTTGTTTCTAAGAGTTTAAGGTTATTACAAAGGATTATCTGGTATAGAATGACACACACCCTCAAAAATGGAGAAACCAGTCATTGAAAAGCAAATGAAACAGGGCAAATGAATTCATTCTAGCATGGTGAGGGCCTCTAAGACTGAGCATAAAATGATCCTGTTGAAAAATGCAAAGAAGGAAATATCTCTATGTTCATGAAATACAGGGACTCTTCAATTCATATTTTATATTATTTATACACACAAATGTGAGTTTAAGGTCAGCCTAGGCTACATTTGATGCTGTTTTAAAACAAAAAAAAAAAATCCTTCCTGTCAGCATGACTACCCTGCATTATAGGCACATTCAATAACATGTGAATATTCTATGTTTCTTGCACTACCAAGGACCTTATATTGCCATTATTGATCAATGATTCCCAAAGAACATGCTGATTCTGTCGAGTTCTGAGGATCTTTTGGGGTTACATCCTTTATTCTAATTTGATATTAAAGGTTAGTGTGGGTTTTGTGCATGCTAAATATGCTCTCTGCTACTGAGCTACATCCCCAGCTCCCACTTTCCTTTTGAAATTCGAAGCACTTCCTAGAGGCTAATTGGAGAACTGTAGAAATAATCGCCATGCTGCAGCCCAAACATTTGCTCCCCAGCAATTAAGCATTCACAATGCCAGGGAGACATCCTCCAGGTGCTAAATACAACATTTGTTCCCTTTCTTTTTCTTAAGCGCTTAAGTCTTGAGGTCACTTGTCTATTTTAAGATTTCTTCCCATTTTTTTCCCCACGAAGAATTGTAAGCATCTCTGGGAAACAGGCAGATTTGTTTTGAACAACTTGCCCTCTGTAATTGTGAGATCACTATGTCAGAAACAAAGATGAAGGATGTGATTGGTTTATGTCTCCATAATATGAGAACTCACTGAATAACAAATCTTGTTGGCTATGCAAAAGAGTTTCAGCTCCCCTTGACAGCTGACATTGGCAAACACAGGTTCTTTCATTCATATTTTATTTATTAATGTTACCTGACCACACATGGCACAGTAACTTTATCTACATGTACATGTATAAGTTACAGAATGGCTGCAAAAGAGGCCACACTGCAGAATTCAAGGAATTCAAAGAAGTCCTACAGCAGCTAGAGACCAAAGGCTCGTAGAGCTATAGACACAGTCATTATGATGTAAGACTTATATAATGAACCCTATTGGAGAGATGCTGGAGACCTGCCACCACAGAACCAAGCCACAGGGTCACAGGTTTGAGCTGAGACTCAACACTGAATTGAGCTGCAGAAACAAAGAACACAGAAGCCATGATGGAGAGGTGCAGAAACAGGTCCAGCAGACCAACAGGAGGGTGGTGGATGACAATTAGAGTTAGCTACATCAGCAGTGGAGGTGGTGCTGAGTTGAAGCTCCTGAGAGAGTCATGGGTCTCTACCTCTCTATCTCTTGGTGCACATACAAACTGGTCAAATGACAAACTGATGCGAATGTCACCTAATTAGTTTTAGATGCCCTCCTGTTTGTGGGGTCCAGTTGAAGATGTTGTGACCTTCTGCAGGCCTGCTTGATACGTTCTCAGGCTTAGTTTTTCTGATGTGACTTTATTATACTCATATGATCCTAGCCTACTTTGTGATGTTTATAGTGTGGTACAAATTTTACTTTTAGGAGTAATTCGTTGATCTGTGTCTCAAGGGTGGGTGATGCTTCATAGGTTGTACTGTCCACAGACACAATAAGTTGACACATTAATATGAAACCTATTCTTCCTGTGAAATGGAGATACCCAGGCAAAGGTACAGCAAGAAAACAGAGTCCCGTTATTTTATACAACGTGGAGTGCAGGGCACCTGGTCTCAATAATACTGACTTCCTTCTTGCAACTTTTTGCTAGAATGACCCTGAAAAGTTAGGTTTCAATTTATTCCAAACTGAAGGTGAAGGTCACTGGACTACAGATGTCATCTCCCTCAAAATGAAAATTCTCCTGACTCAGACTCTTCGTTACTGGGATTACCAAAAAGATGGCTACTGTTACATTCTTAATTCATGTTCATGCCTGTGAGCAAGGAGATGCAGAGCAATTTGATGTTTTAGAGTATCTTTTTTTTTTTTTTGGTTTTTTGAGACAGGGTTTCTCTGTGTAGCTTTGTGCCTTTCCTGGATCTCACTCTGTAGACCAGGCTAGCCTCAAACTCACATAGAACTGCCTGTCTCTGCCTCCCGAGTGCTGGGATTAAAGGTGTGCGCCACCACTGCCCGGCTTTTTTTTTTTTTTTTTTTTTTTTTTTTTTTGAGTATCTTTTAGATGCTTTTATTAAATAGTTAAAACCAATGGATTATAAAGTAGTATCGCACAGAGAAAGGAGTTTTGTTTTTTGTTTCTTTCTTGCTTTTAATTAAAGCTGTCCCTACACTGAAGATCATATTC
Organism: Peromyscus leucopus; assembly: GCF_004664715.2. Lineage (NCBI taxonomy): Eukaryota > Metazoa > Chordata > Mammalia > Rodentia > Cricetidae > Peromyscus > Peromyscus leucopus. The sequence continues at coordinate 12,590,897 of NC_051079.1, forward strand.
CATTGTGTGCTTTCTCAAAGTAAAGGAACCAAATTTAAGAGCACCTGACAGCAGAATATCAAGTAACTTATTCTGGAGTCATTTGCCAAACAGGCTGAGTTCAGGTTAACCCACTTGATTTATAACTTGAATCTTGCTCATTTCTTTGAAATGTAATAATAGAAATGATGCCAAGCAAAGTCTTTGGGATAACTAAATTGAAGAAGAAGGAGACAGAAGAAGCAGGTGTCTGGGATGTTTCTGTGAGGGTAAAGAGGGGAACACTGACTTCCCAGTCTCTGTCAATGGGTGAGATGCAGAAACAATCTGAGTTGCAGGTGTCTTAAAGGAAAGTAGAAGCGAGATTGTCTAGAGGAAGAGAGGGGCGAGTTGGAGTGTAGGCAGAGTTTTCCCATCCTGGCAGCTGCTTCCAAATTACCACACAGAGGCTTATATTAATTGTAAATGCTTAGGCAATAGCTCAGCCTTATTACTAACTAGCTCCTGCATTTTACGTTAACCCATATTCCTTATTTATGGCATGTTCATCTCCTGCTCCCTCTGCATCTGGCTGGTGACACCTCTGACTCCACCTTCTTTTTCCCAGAGTCCTTTGTTTCTGGATGTTCCACCTATATTCCTGCCTGGCTACCAACTTGCCAGCTTTTTATTAACCAGTGAGAGTAGCACATATTGATAGTGTACAGAAGGATTATTCCACAGCTCTAGAGTGGGGAGAGATGAGAAAAGGGATGGTGACAGGCAGTTGGGTGGAAGGATATGCTCAGTATACAAAACTGATCTCTACAAGTTTTTAAGTTAGAAAATATTAGAAGATTTCAATTTAGAGAGGTGTCTGCAAAAGACTAATTTTACTTTGAAAAGTGCCAAATAAGAGAAATATTATTAAATTTGTTTTATAACCTCCCAAAGTGTGTGTGTGTGGCAACTTATAATAGGGAATGGAACTGGTAGAATGAATATCTATCTATCTATCTATCTATCTATCTATCTATCTATCTATCTATCTATCTATCATTTATATATCTATCATCTATAATCTATATGTATCATCCATCTATATATTGTATACATATATGAAATTGGATTTATTATATCAGCTACTGATAGGGGCTGGGCCTCTGAATGCTGGAGAGGCCATGAACTTGGTAGCTGCTCACTCTAAAAGGTTGGATGCCTGAGGAGTCCTAACCTGGTATTGAAGGCCTAGAAGCTTCCTGGAGAGTTGCTGGTCTTTATTCCAGTTGAAAAGTCAAAGCAGCTGGGTTCTGATGTCAGCCAAGGATGATAGTGTTGATAATAGGGTAGATGTACTTAGATACAAGGAATCAAGACAGGCAGGCAAAATAGGCATGCTTTATGTATAGACCCATTTTGGAAGGTGCTGCCCATTCTAGTGGACCCACCTAGGGGTTTATCCCTTAGTTGATTCCAGAGCTAATCAAGTTGGCCAGAAATAACCCTTCATATCTGTCTTTATGTGAAATGTGGTTGCTTTGTTCATTACAGTTATTTACATTAGCATTGATTATTTGAACTGCTGGATTCATTGTTTTCATGACTAGTAAGTTTAAAAAGTCTGGTCTGTTTACTATGTGGGCATTTTAAGGGTTTATTTTTTTAATGTACTTTATGTGTTTCCTTCTTTTACTTCCATAACTACCCTGTGACAGTTATGGAAGTAAAAGAAGGCCACACATAAAGTACATTAAAGGTAGGTAGCATTGGCATCAACTTTTATAAATGAGAAAACCAAAGCAAATGTGGTAAAATAGCTTGCTCAGGGCATCATATAGAGCTGGAATTGAAACCCAGGCAACCTGCCCCTGGATCATATGTTTCTAGCCACATGATTTCTTCCTTGGCTTGAATAAGATCCCACTAATAGATAAAGCTCTCCTTGACTGTATTCCAACAAAACTGTTTATAAGGCAGAATAATACAACTGAAAAATGGAAATAAACAATTTGCTCCTGTTTCCTCAAAGGAAACATAAGTTCCTCATAAGGCAACATCCTGTATACTTTGAAAGTGAAAACTGTATCAGCCAGGGATTTAGATTATTTAGCCAGGCTTGTGGGACTTAACAGGTTGTAGATTGAAGGCACTAAAGATACCTCACCGGGCACCTCTCCTCAACTGTCTTGCCACATGTGAGATGTTTCAAGTAGGACTATGGAAGCGTTCAGAAGTCTGTGCACAGCTGGATCATTCAGTCAGTTCTTTAAGACATGCGGTGCCTATTCTCAACAGAATCCCCTAAACTTTGTAGGATGAACATAGTGATTGACAGGCAGGGTTGGTTTGGTTATGTTCGCATGGACATATGGTTTTCTCCAGAGTGAGTCATAAAATCAAAAGGGACAAATGTGCCCAGATTAAAAAGTCAGGCTTTGATTTAATTCATCAGTCCTTCTGTGAGTAAAAGAGATCTAGTGTGTTACAAGATAAGCACTTTTAAAAATCAGTGGCTGGATTCAATTACGCTTGAAGGGACTGGCATTGGCTCAGGACACCCCAAGACTAAGTTCTCAGCTCAGAGGAGATTTATTTGCCCCAGAGGGAAAAGGGGCAGGGAAAAAACAGACAAAGACAGGAGTAGAGGATGAAGGGAAAGGGAAGAAAGAATAAGGGAGGGGGGGATATTTGTTCCAGAAGGACAAAGGACTGCCTCTGAATAGAGAGGAGACAGACGTGGCCCATAGGCAAATGGCAGTTTATAAACAAAAAAGTAGAAATCCTATGTAAGAATAAGGAGTGTCATTTTAATTGGACAGGTTAGTTAGGGCAGCCAAATTGGGGCTTTTGATTGCTGGACTTCATTATTTTGATAACTGGACTGTGGTAGTCAGTCTCAGGAGGAGGAAGTGGCCAAATAAGGGAATAGACCTTGATGGCTGGCTCTAGGAATGGAATCTAACAGTTTTTTTTGTTGTTTGTTTGTTTGTTTGTTTTGTTTGTTTGTTTGTTTTAGCCCGGCAGAGGGAATGGGGGAAGGGCAAGGCCCTCCAGAACCGTGTTTGCCGTGCTCAGGCAGGCTGGAGTTCTTTCAATGTTTATCACACTATAACTGGGGTTTACTATATGAATTAAGAACTAAGAGAAACCAAGTCAAAATAAGTTAATAAAAGTGAAATGGAAGTATTGTTTCTAACTTTTACTAGTGTAATTTTCAGAGGTACAGTTTAGCCTTTACAATAGCATTCTTTGAGAGAATGTCAGGTCCCGGGAATTTAGAGAGTTAATTATTTTAAACTCACACTTTAAAAATCAGTTAATAGGGATGGCAAGGCGGTTTAGGAGGGAAAGGTGGGTGGCACCAAGTCTGATGACCTGAGTTTAATCCCAAATGGTTGGAGGGGGCGGGTGGGGAATCCACTTTTGAAAGTTGTACTCTGACCTCTGTGTGTGTGTTTGTATGTTTGTGCATTTGTGTGTCTGTGTGCGAAATTAAATACATGTAGTAAAAAGCTTTTTAGAGAAACTCAACAGAAATAAAGAATCATTTTTTGCTTCTGACATCCCCTGCCAGCCTTTTGCCCTCTCTTCCCTGGTAGCCGTCTTACACTCCTTTGCCTTGCTCTTAATTTCTTTTCAAAGTAGAAAGAACAAGGGATATGGAAAGCCGTTAGAGGATGAAATTTGCTCTATGAAATAGAAATACTGTTTCAGATTTTTTAAAAAATGTTGACGTAATTTTGCTCATCACCACATGTCATTAGTTCTCTCGGCCAGTAGGGGGCAGGATGCAGCAATCCATGAACGCTTGGAAGGGTCTATTGAGAAATTGCTCAGTTGACGTTGATGGTAAGTAATTACAACCTTTTTTCGGTCACACCTCCCCTCTCAGCCCCTACCACCCTGGCATCAATCCAGTTTATCCAACTAAGCACCCCAAAGGGAGATTGTGACAATTTGCAAAACACTATATTGCAACAAATGAGCACCTTTCTTTTCGGTTTGCAAAGTTCCCGAAGGAATTTTTCCACTGTTGGTATACAAGCAAAGGCATTTTTTTTGCTGCACATCCCCCTCCATCAGGATGTTATATTTATGATAAAAAAAAAAATTGTCTTAGTTAGGGTTTCTATTGCTGGGAAGCACCAGGGGAGGAAAGGGTGTATTTGTCTTATGCAGCCATCACCCAGGGAAGTCAGGGCAGGAACTCAAGTCAGGAACCTGAGGCAGGAGCTGATGCAGAGGTTGTGGAGGGGTGCTGCTTACAAAGGCATGCTCCCCATGACTTGCTTGGCCTGCTTTTTTAAAGCACCCAGGACCACCAGCCTAGAGGTGGCAGCAACCACAGAGCATTAGGCCCAAGTTAATTAATCACTAATTAAGAAAAGGCACTACGGACTCACTGACCAGCAAATCCCAGGGAGCCATTTCCTCAACGGAGAGTCCCTGGTCCCAAAAGAGTCTAGCTTGTGTGAGTTAACATAGAAGTAGTAGCTTATTTAGGTAGGACTCTGTCCTTAAGTGTGAGGAATGCAACTCTTCCAACCTCTGGCTACTGAAGTAAGCCGAACAAAGGCTCTACCTGCAGGGAGCTTGTGAACTACTAGGAGGAGAGAGAAATTCATCCCTTACGTTATTTCAGACAGTTGTAAATGCTGTGTGGGGGTTCGTGGGCTAACCAGGGTGTGAACCAGGTTGGAGAGGGAAGGGTTACCCAGCTGGTAAGGAGGATCACCTTGAAGGTTAAGGTGGTCCCCAAATTACGCACTAGTTGTCTCTTACACAGCACATTTTTAGACCCACAGTTTGGCCTTGGGAACTCCTCCCGTTGTGAGTGTGACATGATACTGTGTCCCTAGAAGAGATTATAGAAGACACAGCCTCAGAAAGCAAAACAAAGCCGGTATGACTTCTGGTGGCCGGACTGCCTAGCAATCGATGGGTCTGTCAATTCCTCGACCTATGACTTCTCTCTCAGCCTCAATATTCTTACAGAAACAATTTCACAGTTATTGAGACCTCAGAAGGGACAGGTGAAAATACGGTGACAGTCCTGGGACTGTATCAAATACCTATGACCTTTTGTTCATCAACGTTTCTGGCTTGCGAAGCACCTAGGAGCATAGCAATGTGCTGGTGTGTCGGGAAGACACTTGCAGAGACAAGGGACGAAGGGAAGGCCTGCCTTGAATATGAATAGCACATCCCACAGGGTGGGGCCTGGGTAGAATGAAAGGGGAGAAAGGAGGAGCCCACACTGCACATGCTCACTTCACTTCTGCCCACTATGAGGTGTGCAGCCTCTGCCTTGTGCTCTTGCTCCACCCAGCCTCATACTCTGCCTCACCAGGGGCCAAAGACTGTGGTCCTCAGCCCAAGAGACCAAATAAACAGTCCCCTCAACTTGTTTGTTATCAGGTATGTTGTTGTCAGAGTGATGAAGAATGGCTCACTAACAAAAGGAGCCTCCAAACCGGGAGTTTACGGGCATCTTCTGCAAAAGGCCCTCCAAGTCAAAATACCTGGCTTCCTGGTAAATGAAAAAAAGAAATAAAAAAGGGGGCCATGACTGCTCCTGGGTATGGTGGAGCAGAAGGCTTATCATAGATACGAGAAAGAGCATAGTCAGAGGCACCTGGAAGGGTCTAGAGCGAACATGACCCTGAGCTGGGATATGTGAGGAGAGGGGGAAAAAGGAAAGGGGACAGGGGATGGGGGGGGAGCAGCGAAGGGGAAGGGGATGAGGAGGGGAGGAGGGGAAAGCCAGGAGTCAGGAGGCTAGGAGGTTAGCAGGGTAAGAGAGAGAGAGAGAGAGAGAGAGAGAGAGAGAGAGAGAGAGAGAGAGAGAGAGAGAGAAGCTAAAATGGCTGGATTATATAGGGAAGGGAGGAAGGGCAGCCCAGCCTCTGGGTTGGAGAAGTTTGGAATAGGGGGTGGGGTACGCCAGCCACAGGCTGTAACAGGTATGGAATAAGAGATGCTGGGAGAACCTGGAGGCCAGGTCTGCTTTGATGTGTTAAATAGGCACCTCCCTTAGTTGGCCCATTAGTCCAGGGTTTGAGACCCAACACCTGCTGCACCCCTGTAACAACTCCTCAGGTTTGATTGTCTCAGAGTGAAGATACCCACAAAACACATACAAATAAAGAGCACAGCTGTGTGCTTATAAAACTTTATTTACTAAAATGTTGTGCATGCCACATTTGATCTGCTCACCTTAATCTGATGATCTCTATTCCAGAATATATATGACTAGCTCTGGCTGTGTTAACAGAAGCCTCAGTAGCTAAAGTCTATTGTGACTAAATCACCATCAACTGCTGCCATCAATGTGCAGTGGAGCACTGAATGGTTTTTACTGTTCTGCCAGAAAATATGTTGCCGACCCGTTGGAGGACACTGCCAAGCCACCTGGCTGTTTCTTGTTGTAAACCAGCAGCTCGGTACCATCCTTCAGAGACAGTCAAGCTCTATGGGATAAGATGGCATCTCTGCGGAGTGAGATGGCTGAGGAAATGAAGAGTCATGGGGCTGAGAACTTCTGGGATGACTCAGCTTGCTAGAAACATTTCTCCACCCCAGGTTCTCAGGCTGCCACTTTCCTTTCCCTCAGACATCCCCATTTGCTTTTCCCCATCTTTTCCTTGGCTCTGGTCTAGGTTGGAAGCACTCAAAGTATTGAGTTGTATAACAAAATCATCTGTGAGAGTTCACCAGTCCAGCAATCATGTGACCTAAGGGCACTGCCATGTCCACTTACCCTTGCTCCTGTCCCTTCTAGATTCTGAAGCAGGACGGGTGGTGACCAGAATCGTGGGCCTGACCCCTACTGTGCAGCTCCACTCTTTGAGCCTTACTGCCCCGGAGTGAGGACTGTGTGTGAGAAGCCAGGGGGAGCACACTGAAGACACCTGTAACCGCTCCCCACCCCACCCCACGATTGTTGTAGTGCTGTTCAAAACAGTCAGGCAGATAACCAGCCTTGGTGCCCTTGAACAGACCAATGGAAAAAGAGGATGTGTTCTGTATGCACGCTGTGAAATTTTATTCCACCATAGAGAAGAGTGAAATTGTGTCATTTGCAGGAAACTGGATGGAACTGGACATCATGATGGATTGGGACAATAAGGCAGACTCAGGAAGATCCATCTTACATTTTCTCTCATAAGTAGAACTGGGGTTATATATGTACAGATGCATATGTAAATGTAAGTCCATGCATATGATGTGCATGTAAACGGAGGAGTATTTCAGGATAGCATGGGGATTATCCCTAAGAAAGGGAGGGGGACAGGAGAGAGTAGAGAGGAATGAGTATGATCAAGTGAAAAACGGCATCACGGGGTCTTAACTTTGGCCAATGGACAGAGGCAGGTAAGAAGTTTGTAAAAAGTGTTGTGTGGTATCGGAGAGACATGGATGAGTGATAAAGATGTGACCTGGGCTCCTTTCTCTGAAGGGGCAGCAAAGAGTCTAGCTTCTGTCTTTCGTTCTCTCTGTGGTCAAGCTGGCCACTGTGGAGACACCTTTCATCCACCGCTTTTAACTGGTCAGCTGGCCACTTAAGGCAGCACAGTAAGTGGTGTGAGAGGGAAGGGGAGATGCAGGCCTCCCTGGGAGCTCCTGGAGGGAGAGGTTGCCTTGCCTCCCTTCAGGGGGCCTTGGCTGCATCAGCTCTGGGCCTGCTGTGATTGACAGCTCAGCTTCTCTTGTGTCTGGAGAAGCAGGAGCTGCTCTCAGTCACAGGAGAAAGTGGAAACATCCTCACACTGAAGATGGCGTGCGCATTCTTCTTCTGCCCCTTGCGTCCAATGTCAAGGTAGAAAATAAACGTTTAAAGTACTCAAACCTCATTCACCTCACATTTCCTGAGAAACAGGGCAGGATTGGTAGGAGTCAGACAGAGAAAAACAAAACCATGTCATTGCGGAACCCACAGCATGACTTCCAGAATTAGACAAAACAGACTGGGAACCTGGCATGGGTGTGTGTTCATACTGAGCTGGTTTTATTTTCTATCGTAAAGCAAGCGAGGCTTGATGAAAATCTTATGTTGGTTCACTGGTGCAGGAGTTACAGAACTCAGTCAGCCAACTTCACAGAAAGCAGCGCTGAAAAAGCTAATTTTTCTTTTCTTTTCTTTTTCTTTTTGTGCTCTAGCTGTCTCGTGTGCTAAACGAAGGTGACGTTACTTCCTTCATATCACCAGAAGGATGTGAGAACTGGGACCTTTAACACGGAGCGTGTGTGAGATGCTCAGGGAATGCCGACAAGTTGTCACACCACACGGCTGGCGCCTCAGTTTCTTCATACTCAGTGTTGGGGTAGTAGCAACACGTGAACCTTCGCTCCCGAGACAGGACTGACACTAGCATACAGAAAGCCTTCATGTCCCAGGACATCATAAGGCTTAGGGACCGGCAATATTTCTCTAGGGGCTGCTCAAGCGACAGACAGGAAGGAACACGGAGGCAATCCCACAGCAAAGCGGAGAGGGTGAAGGCTGCACGCTGCAGTGGTGCCTGTGGCATTCAGTAAGGACGTGGGCTCAGTACCCAAATGAATGATAAATGGCGCTGGTGGCAGCGCTGGTTACCCGTGTAGAGGTCACAAGGCACAGCCAAGACTGCCTAGTAGCAGAGAGCTTTATTAGGAGGAAGAAGGAGAGGGTACAAGAGAACCAAGCCTGGGAAGGAGCACGTGTGGAGAGCAGAGGGAAAGATGGTGGGGTGGAAGACACAGAGCAGACACACAGAGAGGGTGCTGCCTGTGTCTGGCTTTTTAAGGGTTCCCCGTGAACATGCTCAGGTGGGCTTCTGGTGCTACACCACACATGCCCTGATTGCGTGACCACACCACACACATGTAGTCCCCAGCACACACCGATGACGTAAGATGCAAGACCCTTTGCTTAACTCCAGAACTGCGCATGTGCAGTCATGCAGCTGGAGTAAGGGCAGAATTCTAACAAGTACTCTTCTGGGCAATTTTTAAAACTGAAAATAGGACTAATTTCAAATATCACTCTTAGCCAATTGCTAAGTGCTTCCATACAAGCTAAGTGAAAAAAAAAAGACAAAAAAATTATGTCTGGATCAAGGTGTAAATGTTTTACAGCTCTTTCCTTTTTGGGTGTTCACGGAGTTCCAGTATCACAGTAGGAATCTCATGTATGTAAACGATGCTCTCTGGGATGGGCTTTTAATATGGTCTCATGTAGCTGGGGCTGGCCTTGAGCTCCCAATGTAGCTGAAAATGACCTTGAACCTCTGATCTTCCTGTCCTACTACCGGAGTTCTGGGATTACAGCTGTAAACCATTGTGCCAAGTTAATTTGGTCCTGGGCCTCCACAGGAGGCTCTCTGTACACTAGGTAAGCACTCTTCTACCCTCTGAGCCTCATCCCCCCACTATGAATGTTATCCTGCTGCTTAGAAGGGCAGGGCAGGGCAACGCATCGTCTCTCCCCTCAAATATTGGGTCAAACTCTTGTGTTTTTAACCTTCACTTGGTTACTTATGTCTGGGAGGAACTGTTATTATTTTCAAGAATTAAAATTACGGAGAGATTCAAGTGGAAATGTGAAAGAGTAGCTTTCTGGGCTCTGAATTTTGTTCTGTGTGTTTCAGAGATTCCATTTTCACACTGACGGCCATGTTTCTGTTTGAGAAAGATCTTATTCTCATTTTACACATGGTCAGACGGATCTAGCCTAGTGGCTGTGAGCATGGGGCCTGGTGCCAGCATATTCCCCAGTGAATTCCACATCTTCCCCAAGCACACATCCCCACTTTATCTAAATCTCCCACCTCTGATCTCAGAGCACCAGGGGGTTCTGCAGGTTAGAGGCGTTTAATACATTCTGGTTGAACAACTTTTTTAATGAATTTTTACTATGAAAAGGGGGGGGGACTCAGACCTGCAGGCAAAGGAAGGGGGAAAACCACACGATAGTCTGGTTAAATGCCTCCTACATTACTCACATGCCAGAGGCTTGGTACTGCAAGCAGTTAAAAAACAGATAATATGTTGTAACACATAGGAGTGACTAATGGAAAACCAGTGTGAAATAGCAGGGCAATGCAGAAAGACAGAGCACACACACACACACACACACACACACACACACACACACACACACGTGCGCCCTCATATGTGGATCCTGGTCTATAATGTCTACAGGTTTACATACAAGCCTGTGCAAGCATGGAAAAAAGAAGACCAAGAAAAGGCAGTAATAGATGATGAGAAAGGATGGGGATGGCAAAAAGGATGCTCTGGGCATGAAAGAGTAAAAAAGACCTGGGTGGGGCTACACATGGGATGGAGTAGCAGGGATGTGGGGAGGTGTGGGAGGAACTTCACTAAAATGTGCTTGGTTTGAGATGTTACATGATATCTAACACATTTTATACTTATCTCACAACAAAACTTTAAAAAATTCATAGACATGTATTATGAGAGCTAATTGGTTTTCAGTTTTCTCTGTATTGAAAATAAACAAGGTGAAGTAATATATTTGGTAAATTTCTTGTTTCAGCCATTTCACAATATACACATTTAGCAAAGCATTGCCTCGTACTATGTAAATGTACACTCTTTACTGGTCATTTTAAGATGGCATATAAATAAAAACCAAAATTTTCATAAGGAAAAAACATAGGGCTTATGTTTTGAAGAGCCTGTTTCTTGTCTTGATTGAAACAATTAAAAGTGCTTGGATTCTGAGCCCGAGTTTAATGAAACAACCAAAATAACTCCATCTTTTGTATGCATAGCTTAAATAGATGGATGAGGGGGACTCTGCTTCTAACCACAGAGATCTCAAAATTGTCCATTAAAACTTGCATTTCTTTAGACATGAATATGATGAGCTGCGCTGACATGCTATGTATACCAACATGTCCTCAGCCCCTTGCAGCCTGCTTGATATTCAGGGAGGTGTGCGAAGGTGCTTGGCAGGGTGGCAAAGGGGGAGATGAAAGAGGGTCATATTGGCTTTCCACGATGAGCTGGGCTCTGCTTCCCCAGCATCCATTACTGTCTGCATGTTTAGGATTCCTTGAAAATGTCAGCAGAGTTGGCCTTTTCTGTCACCACCTCAGTCAGTGTTACGATTAATGAGAAGAAAATACTGCAAGCCGGCAGGAGAGGCCATCCAGCCTGGTGCCCTTGTGCATAGCCTCCCCTCCTGAGGTGGCTAAGTCCCCGTCTTACAAAGGTCTTGCCCACTTCCAGCTGTTGCTCTGTTCCTCATGGATTTCAGACTTATCTAGCACAGACAAAGCATCTGAGATACACTGCTGTCCCCTCCTCCAAGGCTGAGCTTCTCTGCCACCCCCACTTCTGGGGTCTGAGATGAAGGATGAGTTACTAAGAGTCCTTGGCCTGAAGGCTCAACAGCAGGAAACCCAACCTAGCTGCCTTGAGTATAGACAGAAAAGATTCTCTTCATATAATTGGCTTTGGAAATAAAAAAAAAAAAGGACACACCAATTAAATTTGGTGGGGAAAAATTAGAGAAAGAAATTTTATATGTGCCTGATTTTGAAAGCACCAGCCAGAGGGATGACTAGTTAGTCTGAAGATCTTATGTAAAAATCATAATTTGACCTTTGCTGTTTGCAATATCTATCGGCCAGCTGCATACTAATGAGTGAAGGAGAATAATTGCTCAAGGTTGGGTACCAAAGTGCAGTCAAATTCCTGCTGCTGTAAGGCTCAGCACTGCTCTGATCCCTGCATGGAACACTGTATTCATTTGCTTTCCCGGTGCTGTGATAAAAATACCCTGGACAAAATCAACTTCTGAGGGGGGTTGTTTATGCTGTCTCACAGTTTGAGGATACAGTCCATCCTGGCTGCAAGTCATGGTGTGAGGAGCTTGAGGCAGCTAGTCACATTTTCTCCAAAATCAGGAAGCAGAAGAAGAGGAAAACTGAGCTCAGCTTACCATGTCTTTGTTCACTCCAAAAGCCCAGCCTGGGGATTGGTGCCACCCACAGCCAAGGTGGGTCTTGCTGGCAAAGTAATGCCAATCAAGAATTTCCCCACGGGCATGGGTAGGGACTAATCTATTTTTGATAACTCCTCACAGGCATGCTCAGAGGTTTTTCTGTTATGGGACTTCATATCCTGTCAAGTTGTTGATTTAACCCTTATAGACCACATGGGGCACACCACACACTCCATTGTTACTTCTTGTAACAGAAACAGAGTACACGAGGAACCTGTATTTGATTGCTAAATAATACAAACCAGGAACATACATTATGAGGTTATAGGCTCATTGCCAAGCAAGTGTAGAGCCCAGAAGTGAAACTACTGAGTCTGACTGTTTGCATTTAATTTCTTGGTGTTTTGCTGGAGAGCAGAGCCTGGGGCCTTGTTGGTGCTGTTCCCAATGAGATCATTCAGCCAGCTCTGGTTGCTTTTTTATAAGATGTTACAGTGAACAGAGCTGGAGACCTCACGCAACTGAGTGATACATTTCTTATTTAGGTGTAAGAATTTGTTTTTAGACTTATCGATATCCAAATTTCTAATAAGATTCTTAGAAACTTTGCTTTTTGTAGTTGTTTGGAGGCAGTCTTACTATATACCACAGGTTGCCTTCAAACTTTTTATTTGCCTACCTTGGTCTTCCCAGTGCTGAAATTATAGTTATGTGTCACCATGCTTAGCAAAATTGTTTTTGACTTAATATGACTAACTCTTCATTCCTCCTAGTCCCCTAAGCAGAAGCCTGTTCAAAATTAAAGGAGAAAATAAGAGAAGCAAACAATTAAAAAAAATTGCAAAAAATGTTTGTCATTATCTATCAAAGTAATGCAACCTACAATGAGATACCCTAGCATTCCAGTAAGAATGACTGTTATCCAAAAAGCAAAACAAAGCAAATGTTGGTGAAGATATGGAGGAGAGGTACCTGTATGCTTTGGTGGAATATAAATTTATGCACCCACTATGAAACAGTTAAGAAGTTCCTTAAAAATTAAAATAGAACCACCTTATGACCCAGCTATCCCCCTTTTGAGTATATATTCAAATAAAGTTAAATTAGCACACCAAAAACATACCTGTATGCTCATGTTCATTACAGCACTATTCACAATAGTTAAAATGTAATCAGCCTGGGTCCCAGATAACAAGCTGGTAGTATGTGCATACAATGAGGTTTTATTCTGTGTTAATGAAATCCTATTAGTTGTAGGGAAATGGATGGAACTGGGGAATGTGAATTTAATTGAAATAGACCAGTCACAGAAATAAAAGTGCCATACATTCTCTTCAGGATGCAAAAACTGAAAGAGGTTTACATGGCTGTGAACTATTAATAGCTGCTGGCAAGAGGGGAGGGTGAATAAAGGGATTTTCTCAGGAATGCTGTGTGCAGCTATAGAAACATAACACTGAACCCTGTTCTTATGTTCATTTAATAAATGCCAGTTGCGGTTTTATGAAAGAGAAACAGATCATGTGCGTGTTGGCCAATGGTTGGAGGTAAGCCCTTGCAGAAGGGGAAGGAGGAGGCCCAATGCTCAGTGAAGTCTGTGTTTGAGACTGGAGAAGTTTTGCCTTGGCTGTCATGATCTGCCCGAGTCTTCAACCGTCCTGTCCCACTGGAGAATGTAGAAGTTGGTAAGTCCTGACAAGGCTTTTCCTTCTGGCTCACACAGCAAGGGCAGAAAAGACTGTAGAGTTTTGAAGGGTGGTGTGTAAGTTTTCTCAGACAGCTCATCTTCTTTTATTCTTCCTTTCTCAAAACAAGGAAATTGAGAATGGACTTTTGTTGTTTTGAGATTTCTTTGGACTTTCCTGCCTTTTCTAGAATCTATTTCTTGAAGGAGAAGTTATGTTAGCTCTTAACATTCTCTCACTTTTCTTGGCGCTCACTTAAAAACTGTGTGTATATGTATGTCTGTATTAGTTTATGGGCTCCACACATGTGCAGGTGCCTGCAGAGGTCAGGAGGTGGCATTAGATCCCCAGGTACTGGAGTTAACGGTTGTAAGCCATCTGATGTGGGTGCTGGGAACTGAACTCAGGTCCTCTGAAAGAGCAGTTCAGGTTCCTAACCACTGAGCCATTTCTCTAGCCCCAGCTCTTACTTGCCGATGGCACATATGCATCTGGGTGTAGAAAGAAAAAGCTCTGCCTTTGTAGTGTGCTGCTTATGCAAGGCCCACTAATCTTTCTCTCCTCTGCACTTACTGATGGTAATGGAAAGGAGGTCCCAGAAGTCAACTAAACTCCTGCTCTGATGATGCGTTGTGCAAGTTGTGCAAACAGACCATAGGGATCCAAGTTGCTTTCACCACTTGACTTTTTAAAACCTATCTGTGATCTACAGACACAGCCCAGCTCCTGAGATAATTTTAAGTCTTGGCTTTTACTAGCATCTTATTTGTCTCCAAGAATCTCTTTTCATTCTTTATCCCTGTCCTCTAACAACAAAAGGCTGGAGTCATGATGTACAAGGTATCATCCCACACTTTCATCACTTCTCATGCTGCTCTCTCCTGTAGCTGGAACATCCTCCATAGAAACATCTTTCTGGTTTCTCTTGTCCTTTTAAATGACACTTGAAATGGTTGCCAGGCATTCTGCACAGACTCAGTCTTTGTGATCCCATTCTCTTCTGCCCTCACCCCAGATCTTCAAGATCCAAATTTACTTTGGCTGGGCCCTCATTTGCCATTGCATGTGAAGCTGAAGAAACTTTGAGTTTTGTATCAGTCCTATCTATATTTCTGGGTCTCTCTTCTAGCAGACGCTGACTCCTTGGACAGGAACAGTAATATTTCTATATCAGAGTTCAACATCCAGAATAGAGTAAGCAAACAAAATATGCAGTAGTTGAAGAGATTAAAATGCAAATGAGTTAAGTGGCTCGTGTAGCTCACATGATTGGCTTCATGGTAGGCCTCTGAACTTCCTGTGTCAGAGGAAGTAAGATGAATGCTGTGGAGTGTTCCCCCCATCAGGACTGACGGCCACTGCAAGAGTGTAATGAATAAGGAGAAAGCATTTCTCTTGACAGCTTGTTCTAACCACCGCAGTACAAAAAAAAAGTGCAAGAATTCAAGATTTTTCAGGAATAAAACTTGTGTTAATCCCATTCTTTCAGCAACAACCTTTATGCTCAGCATTACATACTTTATAGTATTTTTTCTCTTAAAATTAAGAAGATTATTAATAATCTTGGCATCATCTTTCTGTTGATGGTCTTCAAAAAGGAGAAAAATAGTAAATTAGGAAGAATGCAGTTTTTTTATAGAAGAGCTAGACACAATGGGTCCAGAGAGAAAGTGGAAGCAAAGAACTTTAAGTTTGAAGTGCCAATGACCATTCTAAATTCTGTAGATGGTTTACAGCCAAAACACTAGCTCTAATCCTACAAACATTAAATATATTTTAATTGTTCAAAGTCAATTGGACACCACTGATATTTATTATTAGAAGTCCTGTGGATGAAGTTAGATTGCTTACAGGATTTAAATGAGCTTTGGAATCTCATGTATCCCACTACTGGCCTAATGATTTGAGACCCACGAGGAGGTGCCAGGGAATTGTCTGGGTGGGAAGAGCTTCTAAGAAATCAGTGTGAAGGAATAAGTCAGATGCCCCTGTTTAGTTTCCCTTGGAAGGTTTAGCTGTACCATTTGCCATATTTGTTTGTTGTATCCAGCTGGAATGACAAACTCCAGAAATACTCTTTTAAATGAGCTCTGTAAGACAATATCCTATACAAAGAGGAAGAGCAGGGGCCATGGCTGGTGACAGTTTATAAAGATACACTGTTGAATTATATCTTTCCTGCAATGAAGGAGTAAATACAATGAGTCCTGAGAGGTATTTAACAGAAAAAGAAAAGGAAATTAAATCAGAGATCAGAGCACTACAGAGGTAGAATGATGGGCCCCTAGAGAAGCCCACATCCCAGTGAGAACTCGTAAACGTTTTGTTACATGTCAAACGATGGAATTAAATTTGTATGTTGAATTAAGATTGCTAATTAGCTGACCTTAATATAAAGACAGCATCCTGTATTGCCCAGGTATACATAGTATACCCAGAAGAATCCATAAATGTTTTGGAAAAGGGAGCCAAGGTCAGAACTTCAAAGAAGTTATAACCTATCCTAGTTCTAATTTTAAGGATGTAGACAGGACCATTAATCAAAAGATGCAGATGGTCTGTAAAACTTGGACCAGAGAGCTGAGGCTGTTTCTTGGGTAGTGGAAGGCTTGCGCAGCATGCGGGAAGCACCCTAGGATCACTTCCTAGCACAGTAGAAACTGGACGTGGTAGAGCATCCCGGCACTTGGGAGGTCAAAATATTCATGGCCGTTCTCAGTTATGTAGTGCAGTTGAGGGTAGCCTGGGCCACATAAGACTCCATCTCACAGAGAAAAAAGATCAAAAGTTAAAAGAAAAAATCAGAAGCTGGAATGTGAAGGGAGTGGAGTCTCTCACGTTTTTTGTAGAGGACAGAGGCTCAAATTTTAAGGAGAGCTGGTGTTAATATGGTGACATTCCATAGGTTAGCCTGTTCTTAATTCTTTACCAGATTTCACCTCCCATAAATGTTGGAAAAGATGGATAATGTTATTGTTTTTCTGCTTTATTTTCAGGTGTTCTCAATGTAAACTAAACTCGAAACACAAGCCATACAAAGTTAGAAAATATTTTGACAAATTTTCATCTTTAGATAATATCTGCTTCCATGGTATCAGGATTCATAACAAGGCTTCCCTTTGTGGGTTCATATGGATGGGACCTTTGAATTATTTTTTATAAGATTCAATATTCAAATTAGGGACAGTGTGGTAGTACACATCTGTCATCTCAGCACTCAGGAGGAAGATAATAAGATGAAGGTGGAACTCTGCTCAAAACACAAACAAACAAGAAAGAAAGAAAAATAAAAAAGAAAAGAAATAACCCCACTTACTTTGGAACTTCATTCCATCATATGCTTGTGTTTGATTGCCACCAGTGGTCAATTTTTCTTTTAAATTTTTCTTTTTTAGTTTTATGTGCATAGGTGTTTTGCCTCACTGTATGTTGATATTAGGTACATGCCTGGTGCCCACAGAGGTTAAAAGAAGCCACTAAGTTCCCTGGAAATGGAGTAGCAGATGGTTATTAGCTGCAATGTGATTGCTGGGAATAGAACCCATGTCCTCTGGAAGAACAAGAAAGCAGGGCTCTTAATGTTTGAGTCATCTCTCCTGCCATCAGTGGCAGGTTTTACTGTACCTTTTTATATTTATGGAGGTTATCACTTAAAGGAAATTCAACAATCATAGAAGTGTTTCATCAAATCGTTTAACAAGTAACTATGACTCATCTATAAGAATAAAACTGCTAATGTTTAATATGGACACCTCGTTCTAAGGTGTAGTGTAAAATGGAATTATTTAGTACTTGGCAGCAGCAGGGGACAGCACAAGCATCCATTCAGGAGTGGCTGGGTCAAATGCTGGCTTCAGTTCTAGTGTTGTGCTCTCGGCAAGATTCTGCCATTTTTAGACTGCTGTATAAAATGGGGATAGACTGTGCCAATCCCCCAAGTGTTGTGTGATATTTTGATTATGTTCTGACAAATAAAGCTTGCTTAGAGTCAGAGGGCAGAGCTAGCCATTAGCCACCAAAAGTAACCACAGAGATTTTGGAGGTCTGAGGAGAGATAGGACAGGAAGTAGAAAGGCAGGGCAGAGAGGGATTTGGTCTTTTGGAGGAAGGAAGGGAGCAGGTAAGAGAAGACTGGGGGCTTCTATGCTTCTCTGCTCCTTCAGGTTCTTACCCCAATATCTGACTTTTGAATTTTTATTGATAAAGAATAATTAGATTAATGCTTCATCCAAGGTCACTGAGGGACCTTGAGATGAAATGGTTTTCTTTGTGTTGGAACTCAGTGCATGCTGGCCATCACTTGGTCTGATTCTTGCTCTACCCATGTCGTTACCCAAAGCTACAGAATTCAAGAAGTTTCAGTGACCACTCATGCTTGTATGCTTTCTATAGCTATTTCAAGATGTGCTTTCTCATTAAAAGTGTTCAAGCAATACAGTGTGTGTGAGTGAGTGTGTGTGTGTGTGTGTGTGTGTGTGTGTGTGTGTGTACAGTACATATGTGGAGGTCAAAAGACCTCTACAGGTTCTCTGTGTGTTCTGGGGATCAATCTTAGTTCATCAGGTGTGGTGGAAGGTACCCTTATCTGTTCAATCATTTCACCTGCCCAAATAGAGATAACATTGCCTCTCAGGCAAAAAGGAAAGGAGAATATTATTTCATTTCTACTCCTTTAAGGAAATGAGTAGAACATGGTGTCCTATTCATGCAGATACATGCAAAAGATACTGAGGATTTGAGTCCTATGTGAGCAGCCATGGGAGTGATAATGCCATGTATGTCAGACAAAAACAAGTGTGGTTTACTGAGTTTAGCATTGCATTGGCCGCTGCACTCCATGGTCATTATGAAGAATGTTTCATGTTTATACCAAATTCAATCCTGAGTGCTGGATTCTGATTATGATGTCACAGGTCAACAATGGATGTCTTCCTCATTAACTGTCATCCACTTTATTCTTTAGAGGCAGGGTCTCTCACTAAACCTGGAAATCATGGGTTGGCTAGATTGGCTGGCCAATGCACACAGAAGTAGAATTATTAACATTCGTGGCCATGCCTGGGTTTGTATGTGGGTGTTAGGGATCTGAACCCATGTGTCTTCATGCTTTCCGAGCAAACACCTCACACACTGAGCTACCCCCTTAGCCCTGGAGCATGCAGCCATCAGCTTTAAAGAGTCAGATCATATTGAAAAAAAAAAAAAATGAAGCCTAAAGCTAATAAGCCCATCTTTTTCGCGTAGATTTGAAGAATCCTGCATAGTAGCCTTGCCCTGCTGGTTCCCTTCACTTCTCCAAATGAAGTTTTTAGTAGTCTGAGTGTGTCAGCTTTGGGGTATTTAGGGAAATAAAGTTTGGAATATTCGTTTTTCAAATGTAGGCACAAGACTGCGCTTCATATTTTAAGCAGAAACTGCCCAAAATTAAGTACTAAAATTTATAGGCAGCCAGAACAGCCCAGGGTTAGAGTGCTTGCCCAATGTGTCCAAAGCTCCGGGTTTCACCCTTAGCACCACAAAAAAACAAAATGAAGTTTACAAGAATCATTGCTTTAACACAGAAATCTGTTTATTAAACCAAACAAAAACAGAGAAAATTATACCAGCCCTCATTTTTTAAAATTTTCATTAAATAAGCAAACTCTAAATTCACACCTTTAAAAGGTGTTTGTGCATCTATGTATTTCCAAAATACTCATATTTCAATAAGATTTTCACATTATATTCACCAACAGTATCACAAAATTTCTTTTTTTGTTGTTTTTTGTTTTTTGTTTACGTAACTGTAAGGAACAATAATTCTAGAAACACTAGAAGAAAAAAAGCATAGCAATGTCCACAGTTACAATAAAAAGTGCACATTACCTGGTCACAATCACAGTCAGTACTTGGAAAACTATATGTAACAAGTAGGAAAGGAACACCACTGATGCCTTCAGCTCATTGTCAAAAACCGAATGACATACATTTTACATAAAATAAGGCAAATTCAAGAATGCACAAAGAATCTGTAATTCAACCCAAGCTAAACAACAGAAAGGAAAATAGTACAAGCATGAACTAAAAGTACTTCTTAAATATTTTAAAAATAGGCTTGCTTCAGTGCACAGAAAACACCACTCCGTGTGTGTGTGTGTGTGTGTGTGTGTGTGTGTGTGTGTGTGTGTGTGTGTGTGTCTAACTCTAGAAATGGAAAAAAGAAGGGCGTTGCGGGACAGAGGGGGCAGTTCATTGTAAGGTTCAGCTCTATGTGCTGAGAGTTCTCAATTTTAGCAAAAAAGAAAAATCTAAATGATACAAATCATATCAGGAGATATAACAGCCTTTTCTGGAAACGATTTCCAACAGAAATGGAAAGTACACACGAGAGTGCAAAGTTTACGATTGTCACTTGCAACCTCCTAACATTCAGTCATCTACATCCAGTCGCTGCTCTGGAGGGTCGCTCGTGGGCCAGCAGCACAACCAGGGGCCAGCAGCGTTAGGGCAAGCACGGTGTGCTGCGGCGTTTCAACACATCTTTTTATAACGCTTAGAAACCTCGGTCATGAAAACTGCTGTGGTAAGCTGCCGTGTGGCGTGGGTGTTTTGAGATTGGCAGAAGAAGTACAGAAGTGCAGGCATCTCTTGGGAGTAGTTCCTGATGGGGCGGCTTAAAGAAAGTAGGCAAAGGGTTGGTTGGTTGGTTTGTTTGTTTTCCAGCATTGAGTGTTATTATTATTATTTTGTAGAAAGAATTTGGAAAGAGGAGAAGGCAAAAGGGATGTGGGAAGGATACTTACAGTAGTTTCTCAAAAAACAGTTTTCTTTTAGGACCTATGAAAAAGTTACCAAAGTAAAAATGACCATTTCGAATGAAAAACAAGTATTCTTTTTATAAAAATTACATTTTTCTTTTAAAATACAAGATCCTTTTCATTGTTGTCATATCCTGTAGCAACAAGAAATTTGGCTTTTTTTTTCAGATACTTCAGCTTTCAGTCCAGTGAGTCAGTAGAAAGTTCCACTAATATTTCAGTTGGATCTTGAGCTATATTTTATATACCCCAAGCTTCATTTTTATCCTTGAATTAAGAATATGCAGCCTTTTAAAAATTGCTTGTGATATTTATGTTGACACACTAAAACAGAAAGCAACAGGCTGGGCACATTAAGCATCTCAAGTACTTCAAGGTCAGAGTTCCTTTGAAGTTCCTGAACACACCAGTGTATAGATCAAGGACGACGTGGCATGATGGAAGTATTTCTCTTAGAAGACTGTGCAGCAAGACCAGGAGTATCTCTGCTGGGAAATCAACTGTCATTAGTGGAAACTGCAAATTCAGAACTCAGTGACTATGGACATCGTTTGCCTCAGTTCTGTTGTAAAATGAGATTTTCCAGTTCATCTGCAGAACGCAATAAAAATGCAGCCGATTCTCGGTATCCTGCGACAAGCTGTCTCACAGCGTTGATTTCTGTTGGACTCAGCTGAGGTCTGGAGTTTGAACTGCTGGAGGATCCTGAGCCAGTTGCCAGCTGCCTCTTCATGCTGAGATCCGTGGGTCCTAGACAAAAAGAATCACAAAATAAGACAGGAATAGTATTTATTCTAACATCTCACATATGAGCACCCATCAAATTATGACTGAATTTATTCATGAATGCTGTCATGAGAAAGTCATGGTCTCTATAATCAAATGCATCTGCTCTCTGGAAGACTAAAGAGTAGTATGATGTGATGTGGGTGTCTGAGGATTTTTTTTCAGGTATCTTGGGCAGCATCCAACCATCACTTCTTGTTATAGAGAAGACTCAAGCCCTTTGAACATGAGTTCTTGGCAAAATTCAATTTTCAGTCTGTCTCCCACATGTTACAGATGCTTCAGTGTATCAGCAATTGCAATGATGAATTGCAAATACTTTTATTTGCTGTATTTATTAACAAAGATGATAACTCCCATAAATTCAGAATTTTAATGATTTCCAGGATAATTTTTAAAATTATATTTTAATATTTTTACACATTAAAATTTACTCTGAGAATTTCATGTTTAGAAGATATATTTGATCATGTCAACCCATCCACTTCTGCGCTTCCAACTCCATCCACACCTCCTTCAAGTCTCCCTCCCAAATTTATTTCCTTTTTTTTAAAAAGTCCACTGAGTCCAGTTAATGCTGCTGGTATGAGCATGGGTATAAGACCTCCACTGAAGCATGGACTACCCACACAGTCCATGTATCTCAAGTTACCAAGATCTTCTCAGCCAAGAGTAGGGCTGTATGAGCCCTTTCCCTATCCATACTGACATTTTTACTGGCTTGCAATTGGTCAGGTCTTGTGAAAATAATTTGTCCATTTGGCACAATCAAGAATTATCTGGGAAGAGAGTCTCAAAGAGAGATTGCCTAGATCAGGTTGGCCTATGGGCAGAAATATATGTGGAGCTTGATTGCTTTAATTGAATTTTCACTTAACTTGATTTAGACCTACTCAGAATGTGAGTGGCAGCACTCTGTGGGCTGAGCTCTGGAAGGCGTAAGAGTGGAGAAAGAAGTGAGTGTAGGAACTCATATAGTGACTACTTCATCTCTCTGCCTCTTGACTGTGGATGTGACTAGATGCTTCAAATTCCTGCTACCTTGAGCTCCCAGCCATGATGACTGGTAATTCAATACTGTGATTTCAAATAAACCCCTTCTCCTCTAAATGACTCTGCTAGCATTTTACCACAGCAATGTGTGAGGAAACCATACAACCTCTTAAGCAGTGTAGACATGAGGGCTGAGGGACTTCTGTTTGGTGTGTAGAGGAGACAAAGTTCAAGCTGCCTATTAAGGACTTCATTTAACACTTTCTTTCTTTTTAAAGGAGTTGTTTTAGATCTTTCTTTCTTACATGAAGATAATGTTGTCTACTAGGTGGATTAGTTTTATAACAGGTTAGACTGAAATTTTCTTTGAACTAGAGCAAGGAAGTACTTCTTGCAACAGCCCTATAGAGGAACTAGATGTTCTACGTTATTAAGTTGCATCTGTATTTGCATAAAATACAGTCAGATGTCCCTAGTATTCCATTATACATTTAAACCAACTCTGGTGGTTCTGATTTTGGACAACATTTAGTAATTTATACTTAAAAAATTGTATACAAATTTATTTAAAATCTTGAGTTCAGACATTAACATTGAGAAGACACTTCACATCAAAATCTCATAGTTATATATTTGCTTTTATAATTCAGCAAGCATTTATTAAAATTCATACAACTTGGAGAGAATATCTAAATTTAATAGTAATTGAATAAAATATCACTAAGCCTATCACAACAGTCAAGATCCCAAACTGCAATGATTCTGCAACATGAAAGTGTTTTTAACAGACTAAATATGTGTAAGTATTCAGAAAATGGCATTTCTTTTTGTGAGCTAAAGCAAGGAATATCATTTTCCTGCAAGTTCTTTTTGAGTCATGCGGGATACAGGTCAAGACCCAGCCCCTCTTCCATCGATCCCTGAAGGAGGTAGAGGTCTCCTGAGAGGGAAACATCTTGGCTTGAAATTTAATTAGAGCAGACATAAGAGCTGCACAAAGAACTCTGACCTCTAAGAGATACACACTTCTGCTTCTGTCATGGCCTTTCCAAGCTTTGATTTTTCAGGCAGGGTTTATCTTCCATTTAGTCTGCTATTTACAAAATCATGTTATCGACATGACAAGCCTGGCTTGTCACATTTGTGGAAAGGAGTCACTGAACCTGCGCTCAAACAAACAGTCAACAGTCTCTGCTCTGTCTGCGAAGTTCTGTGTTCTATTTTCCTTTTATTGATAGACTTGTTTTTCATATAATATATCTTGATTATGGTTTCCCCTCCTTCTATTCCCCTCCAAGTACCTCTTCACCTCCCCTCCCATTCTAATCATCATAGTGGCAGGTGTTATGGGCTGCAGGTGGACACTCTTCTAATCTGATTTTACTTGAAGGTCAATATGCATACCAACAAAGTGAAAAAATGAAAGAAATAGGAAGAATCCTCCTCCCAGTGTTGTATATGCCTCAAGTCTGTGCCCAATTACATCCTTTAAAATATAGAATGCTTTGGCTGGTTTTGCTTGTAGCTGGATTGCTGAATCCTGAACTGGAATTGAGAGAAGGTTGAACACAAGGTCTAGTTGTTTTGGGGATGAAGGAACCTCACTCAATTAGTACAGTTTAAGACTTCCTCAGAGTGTACCTCTGGCTTGAAGTTCTTTTTTATAGATTTTTGATTGCTAGAGTTTGTTTTGTTTATGAGATGGAGTCTCATGTAGCCCAGGTAGCTTTGAACTTACTATATAGCAAAGGATGACCTTTAGCTTCTGATCCTCCTGCCTCCACCTCCCAAGTGCTGTGATTACAAGCATGAACCACCAGGTCCCATTTGCCTTAAAATTCTAAACATCCCAACTTAGTGAAGATTTACACAGTTTTCCTCAATACTTATTAATCTATATAAATTTGATAAAACTTCATAATCTTTATACCTTCATTAGCCATCCCACTTTCCAAACCATAAGAAACCCCTTTTGCTAAGTGTTTGTTATTCAGATCTTTAATGTTATGGGGTGAGTAAGAAGAAAAAAGTATGTAATAGACATTTCTTCAATGAGCACTCACATAGCCCTCCTCCAGTTCACTACCACTCTTCTATTTCATCTCAAAGATGCAATGCTAGACTGGACCGATTGAGCTTAAATCAAAACACAACTGTCACATAATGAGAATGCATGTCCACTCTAAGAGCTCAAATTTGATGATGATTGTGGAACTTAAGTCTAGGAAGTTACTTTGAAGACAACACCATTGAAAGCATGGCTATTATGGTTATTAGATGAGCCAGGCCAGCAAATTGGAAGGACAATGACCAAACCAAAAAGATGCCAAAAGCGGAAAAAGTCTCAGTAATAAAGCTAAGGCAAATACAAAACTCCATAAAGTCATGTTTATTTAAGTATTCTGTGTTGGTCAAAGTGATGTGGACTTGTTTTTTATGATAATTCTAAAAAGTTGAATCAGAAGTTAAAGGTATGCCATGTTAATCTGTGCCAAAATTAGAGCCATGATTCATTCTTTAAGGTGTGAGGTATATTTAAGTGGTAAATAAATGGCCATTTATGATTCTTAATATTTAAGTGAATGTATATATTCATAATTATTCATTTTCTTTTCTAAAATTAATCTATCAGTTGACTGTTTGCTCCCAGTTTATGGTACATTTTTGTTTCTTGTTTAAAGCTGCTTCATTTTAGAATAATGTTTTAGTTTTAATTTACTTGAGATAATGTTGCTATTCTAGAACACTTTTAAAAAATTTTTAGCAATGAGAACTATATTTTTGAAGACCATGGTAACTCTTTTTAATTGTTAAAATTTATAGTGAGATGGGTAGAGAGATTGCTCTTGCAGAGGACCTAGATTCAATTCCCAGCATCCACACAGTGGCTCCAACCATTTGTAGCTCCAGTTACAGGGGATCCAATGCCTTCTTCTGGTCTCCAGAGGTATCAGACCTACATGTGGTGCACATACATGCATGTAGACAAAACATTTATACATATAAAATAAATCTAATATATATGTATTAGACAGACATGGCTGAGAAGTGGCTCAGTCAGTAAAATGCCTGCCACATGAGCATTTGGACATGAGTTCAGGTCCCTAACACACACCACAAAAAGCGAAGAGTGTGAACACCTGAAATTCCAGTGTTGAGGAGGTGGTGACAGGTAGAGTCCCTGGGGCTTGCTGGTCAACCAGCCTTGCCTAGTTAGTGAGGTCCAGGCCAGTGAGACTCTGTCTTAATGGAAAAGTGGACACATTTGAGGAGCAGCACCTGTGCTGGCTGGTTTTATGTCAACATGACTTAAGCTAGGGTCCTCAGGGAGGAGGGGGGGCCTCAATTGGGAAAATTTCTTGATAAGACCCAATTTTAATGCATTTTTTTATTGGTGATCAATGGAGGAGGGCCCAGCACATTGTAGGTAGTACCATCCTTGGGATAGTGGTCCTTTGTTTTGTAAGAACACAGGCTGAGCAAGTGATGAGCAAACCAGTAAGCAACACTCCTCCATGGCCTCTGCCTTTGCTCTTGGCTCCAGGTTCCTGCCCCACTTGAGTTCTTGTCCTGACTTCCTTTAATGATGAACTGTGATGTGGAAGCTAAAGCTGAATAAACCCTTTCCTCCCAAACTTGCTTTGGTCATGGTGTTTCATCACAGCAATAGAAATCCTTTACTAAGGCAACACCTGAGGTTGTCTCCTGGCATCCACATGCACAAATCCCACTTTCACACACCCATATATGCATACCTCCACCAATACTACACAGATTCTATTTCTGGTGTAATTTCATAGAATTAAGATGGTTTAATTGGTGAGAATTAAGTTTAAGGATGACAGTGTTTCAATTACATTTGGAAGAGTAGGATGTTTCCCACCATGCTCTTACTATTATCTTAATGAATGGGTGTATGTCATCTGTTTCAATACACTTCAAAAATCTGTCCAAATAGCTCTCTGTGTTTCTCATATCTTAACTGATCCCACTTTAGACTGTGCTGAGTTAATTTTTTTGTCAGCTTTGAAAGTGATCTTGGCAATAGTTAATCCATGCCTAATAGACACCAGTTTTTCAGTCTCTTCACTCTCACCAATTCCTTGAATACACACGGAATAAACGAGTAACATAGCAGAAACATCCTAAGTTCTTAAGAGGCAAAGAAAGCTATTTGCAGTCAGTTACTTAGATGTTTTAAGTGATCACTGATATTGTCAGGATCATATTTTCCACATACTTTCAGAACCATTCATTCTATAATCTCAATAGTTTTCAATGGTTTTTTGTTCTGGGCATGACTTTGGCTATTGCAGTAAAAAACAATAACCTAATGTAAATGAAGTGCCTTTGTTGGCTAGCAAGCTGTTTGGATACTAACTTTGTCTATAAGCTAAGTTTCATTTCTCTTTTGAGGGCAGCAGATATTCAATACAAGTATTCACTGATGATAATTTAGTACCTTTCTGTCAAAAGGTAAAATAAATTCACAACAAAAAAAATCGATATTTTAGCTACATTGAATAACATATATAAAGTATCTGCTGCAGTGCTGGCTCTCCCCAGACACCTCATAAATGACCCTCCCTTCACCTTCAGATAAAGAAGTGAATATTTATCAATGGTAAACAATAGCTGAACCACCAAACTAAATACATCACCAGATTCAACAGCCAATGAGTTACATTTATATTCACAAATCTAGGGGCACCAGAATTTGCCTTTGGGATATCTTTCCTGATAGGATCACTATGACATCATAAAAAATCCAGGTACTTTCTGTGTTTCCCAGCCACAGCTTTGTATTTGTTCCCCTAAAACTGAGCTTATCAAGTTCCATTGTTTTGGATAAAATTATTTGCAAACCCACTGGGGTCTGATCCCTTGAATAGGAAAGTATTTGTGATTCTGATTGTGCTCGATGTCTGCAGATTAATTAGGGAGATTTATTTTTCTTAAGAGTTAATGTTTGTAAAATCGGCTCTTTCACTGAATGGCATGAATACACTCTCTCGTGTCCTCTCATTGTTTTATTATCTTCCTATGCTCTTTTCTCTTGATTTGTCTTCAAAGAATTTTCAATCCTTTCAAATGTTCAGCTTTTGGGTTGGTTGGTCATTCTATTTCTTGTTTCCTATTTAAAGTAATATTCAGACTTATTTTCTTTTATTTCAGCATTTTCTTTGTTTCTGACTTGGGTTAAATGATTATATAAGAGAAATGATAAAGAGATAGGAATGCTAATTACTTTGATACTGCATACACTATATTTTACAAATAGGTACAATTACAGTACATTAAAAAAAAAAAAAAAAAAAACAAAAAAAAACTGATGTACCAGTAAGATGGCTCAGTGATTGACTTAGGATTACTACTGATGTGATAAAACATCATAAGCAAAGCAACTTCGGGAGGGGGTTATTTGGCTTATATTTCGTATTACAGTTCATCATCAAAGGAAGTCACAGCAGGAACCTGGAGGCAGGAGCCAATGCATAAGCCAGGAAGAAGGGCTGCTTACTAGTTTACTCACCATGGCTCACTTAGCCTGCTTTCTTATAGAAACCAAGACTACCAGCCCAAGGGTGGCCCAACCCACAATGGACTGGGCCCTGCTCCATTAGTCACTAAAAAAAAAAATGTGTGTGTGTGTGTGTGTGTGTGCGCGCGCGCGCGCACACGCGCGCACACTGAGGATGTCTTTCTGTATGCTGTAAATGTGTTGCTCTGATTGACTGATAAATAAAACACTTATTGGCCAGTAGCCAGGCTTCCTAGTATAGGCAGGATAAGCAAAGAGAATTCTGGGAGCTGGAGACAATACCAGCCACTGCTGCCATGAGAAGCAAGATGTAAAGTACTGGTAAGCCACAAGCCATGTGGCAATGTATAGATTTATAGAAATGAGTTAATTTAAGATATAAGAACTAGATAGCATGAAGCCTGCTATGGCCATACAGTTTATAAGTAATATAAGTCTCTCTGTGTATATTTGGGTCTGAGCAGCTGTAGGCTTAGGAGGGACTGGACAAAACTCCAGGTGTGTGTGTGTGTGTGTGTGTGTGTGTGTGTGTGTGTGTGTGTGTGTGTGTGTAAGCCAAGCAACAACCTTGAGTGTCATTCCTCAGAAGCTGTCCATCCTGTTTGAGACAGAGTCTCTTTCTGGCCTCGGGCTTGTTTAGACAAGGCTGGTTGGCCAGTAAACCTCTGGGATTCTCTTCTCTCCACCACCCCAGCTCTTGGATTAACAGTGTGTGCCACCACACTTAGGTTATGTTTAATGTGGGCTCTGAGAATTGAACTCAGATCTGCATGCTTGCATCACAAACACATTACCAGCTGAGCCATTTCTCCAGCTGTATTAGCATTATTAAAGTTTAAGGACTTATTTAAGTTGGTATAATTCATTGTGTTATAGCTCTTCATATATACTAATTATAAACATATGCATATATGCATATATATGTGCACATGCATGTCTGTGTGTGCATATATAGAAAATAAAGAATTGAAAGTTACATGCAATTTGGAGGCTGGGATATCTCAAGATCTGCAGCCAGCTGTCTAAATCATCAGCAAAGTAGGTAATGAAGCTGTGTTCAGAGCAGAGATGGCAATGTACTCTAGCTGCAGACATGCAGACGTAGGCCCTGGGAGAACTAAGGCTTCAGTCTGAGAAAGCTCCTGCACTGTAGTTCAGTCAGTCTCAAACAGGGGAACATCCTTCTTTTTAACAATTTGGCTTTTTTTGAGTGAGGTCATTCAAGGTTGGATGATTCTGACCTGATTAATAGTGAAATGTCTGGACTATAGCCATGTCAAATTGATAAAAAACATATTAACAATTACATTTAAAAGTTTATTATGGAGTTCTCTAAAGGGCTGGTAATCTCAGCTACCTTTAAAGTTTTGAGGTAATTATCTAATTTGTTATAAACATAAAATGTGAAAAGGAGTATTCTTTCTGTATGCTTAATGGCTATATGAATACTTTTAAATTCCTGTATATTAAATACACACATTTATCCCATAGTGATTAGATTTGATAGTTAGTTCTATAGTGACTTAAAATCTTAGGCAAACTATAGCCATCATAGAATCACTGAATAATAATGAGGTAAGAAACATGTTAATTGTTGAGGATATACTTCCTCTAGAATTGAAATTATTAGTAATTGACAATCAAATTGATAATTAATAACTACATTAAAATTTTAGAGTATTACTAAAAGTTCAACATTGATTCTCAGTTTGGTCATTACTATATTGGAAAATATTTTTAGAAAAGTCCTTCAAGGCATGGTAGAGTTTTGTATTTGAATCAGTACTGATTTTGAGGTTTAATTTTTAATTGTACATATATCCATGTGTCTGTGTGTGGATATGTCCACATAAGTGCAGGTTCTTGTGGAGGTCAGAAGAGGTATGATTCCTTGACACTGGAGTTACAGGTAAATGTGAACCACTTGATGGGGGTACTGAAGACTGAGTATCATTTCTCTGTGAGTATCAATACTCTTAGGAAATGAGACATCTATCCAGCCCTCACCAACTGTTTTAAAAAACAAAATTACATACTTTTTTAAAACCATTTTTCCCATATTCACATTACTATCAATAATGTGCAGTTACATATGACACATCATTTTTATTCAAGTGATTTAAATCACTGTCAAAATGTGCCATAAGGAGGTGACAGTCATGCAGGTCATTTTATACAACATAACATATTCATAGAATTCCATAAGTTTTATATTCACATTATATATGTATAGGACAAAGTAACATGAAATTCTTCAGTGTGACCCATCTATTTCTATAACCTTGATAAATTATTCTATATTTTACTTTCTGACGAGGAAGACTTAGAAAGTTTTAGCAAATCATATTTTAAGAGCTGCTATGGAGGATGTGTATCCACGGTCACCGTAACTCTGGTTGCCTTGGAAGTGGAGGTAAAATAGGGTGCTACTTCTGGAACATTTTTTGTTGTTGTGTTCAAATTCAAATGATTTCAAGATTAGAAGAGGAAAACAGACATTACCTTTTGAAAGGAAAACGCGCAGGCCTCTAGTACACAGACTATCATTTAGTGAGTCATCTAACAGAAATGAAGGTCAGCAAGCCTGGCTTTCCTATGCACTCAAAAAGAACATTCATATTCTATCTACAATTACCAAACACTGTGAAAGACACAGGACTCATGCAGAATAGGGTATTGGTGCTGAAGAAACTTCTCATTTTGTGTGTTTGTGGTAGAAGCTTGGTATGGGCTGTTTTCCTTGCACAGTGCCCTTTGAACATTGACACATCCTCTGGGGATCGGTTTGTACAAACCAGTCCAATTTGTACAAAGGAGGTCAGGACAATACTGGGTGTGAGCACTTGCTGTCTGTCTTGTTTGAGACAGCCTGTCTTGTTCATGCTGTGTATGCCAGGATAGTTGTCCTGTCAATTTCTTGGGGTTGTCCTCTCTCCATCTTGCTGGAGAAGTACTGGGATTTCAGGTACACTGCACACTTAGTTGCCTCCCAGTCCTGAGCAGCTTTTTATCCTATTTGTCAATATGGCGTAGAAGTAAAGTATAAAGATTTAAGACACATAAAAACTTAAGTAGAGGTTTTTGGAGCTAGATTGTGTGCGCTTGCCTTATCTCTCTGATTGCTTATCAAATATTCACTTTACCTTCAGCAAACATCAAGAGATCTGAAAGTGAAGCAGAATTGTAGGTTTCTACATCCCTTTCAATGCTCTGACCCACGATGATCTACCCACATGATTATTCTATTCCTTATAAAATATTAACTGGCTTTCTAAGCCATTTAATAACAAAGGTGAAAAGCTGGGAAAGGGGCATTAACCTTAATGGAAATCTATAAAATCTGTCTTCAGTAATATGCAGGGAGAGGCTTTGTATAGGTCTATAAAATGACTAGTATAAAAGAATAAAATATGTCTACTTTGAACATAAATATAAGATAAGCTTCATCCTTTTGAACAAACTGTGTTCATGAATATGATTTTTGGAACAAGGTTTTTATCATATATAACCATCCTTGTAATCATTTTATATAGCATAATCTAGTCATAGGATTCCACAAGTTTTATATTCACATTATATATATATATATATATGTGTGTGTGTGAATATATATATATATATGACAAATAAAGAAAGGACAATACAGAGTAATATACCACTAGATATTTTTAAAAGATTTCATTTATTTTATGTGTATGTATATTTCATCTGCATGTATGCATGTGCATGCCTGGTTTTTATGGAGGTCGGAAGATGGCGTTGGATCCCCTGGAACTGGAATTACAACTGGTTGTGAGCCATCGTGTGCATGCTAGTAATGGAACCTGGATGCTCTACAAAAGCAACAAGTGTTCTTTGCTGTTGTGCCGTCTCCCCAGCTTACCGCACATTTAATTTTGGGATCAGTTCTGAGATGGAGTGAGTGGCCCACACAAGCATGGACGCAGACTTCCTGGAGTACAGGTGTGTGTTTCCATGAGTTCTCGCTGGTGCACAGATGGAAGGAGAGATTGCAGGGTAGACATCTACATGTCAGCCAAAAACCAAGGTCATTTCAAATCACCATGTGACTTGAAATAACCAAAAAGAATACCAGCATTGTAACTGGAAGTGCAAAGGTGAGGCAGAGTGCTCAGCCATCTTGGGGTGATTCAAGCAGACAAAGATCTCTAGTAGGGGGAAGTTAGTGGCCTGCTGCCTGTGCTGGGAGTTCCACCGATATCCAAGCTAGGAGTGGAGGTTTCGAAGGGCAGTTCATTCAAGCACCCTATAGAAGGTAATGGTGCTGACTCCCTAGAACAGCAAAGCATGCTGAACTCCTCCCCAACCCAGGAGCTTCTTCCAGAATCCAGAAGCTAGAGAGAGTGGTGAAATCGGACTGGTTTGTACAAACGGATCCCCAGAGGATGTGTCAACGTTCAAAGGGCACTGTGCAAGGAAAACAGCCCATACCAAGCTTAATGATCTCATGTCACTTGAAGAGTCCTTGTGCAGTTTATCAGCAGGCTCAAGAAAGCAGCCCCTGAACACTAAGGGGGTCTTGTTCCATTTCTCTGCTGCAGTAAACAGCACAGGATTCTCAAGAGGACATTTGGAGTGCATAAAAATCCATTTTACTATGCAGTAGTAAAGATCGGGCTTTGAGAGAGGAGCCCTGGGAACAGCCTGCTCAGTGTTGAACTGTAAACACAATTACACATGCTGGATAGTCAGGGAAAGCCCAGGTCACTCTCCTCCTTTTTCAAAGCCTGTCTCTGAGGGTCTCTGACCTATAGGAACCCAGTGAAAGCCCAGTGGTAATTAGAAAGTTGCTTCATGGTTTCTGCAGATAATTCATATTATTTCTTTGATTTTCTAACAAATTACTAGAATCATGTTCAGTTATTAAACTTTAAAGATAAGTATAATCTCTCCAAATCTCTATGTGTTACAATACAAAACTGTCTAAATAATTCACGGTCTCAATTGAATTTTAGGTGATTGTTTTGATCCACATGGGAAAGCTGGATAAAGAGTGAAATTAAGTGTCAAAAGTGTGGTTAGGTTTTAGATACTGAGTTCCGACTTCCTTCAGCTAAACATCACATCACATTCTGCCACAACTGAATTTCCTGAATTTTGTTTTTGTTTTAGTTTTCTAATTTCATGGTAATTCTAGTTTATGTACAAAGGTTTTTAAACATCTATGTTCCGTTAAGAGTTAGCTCCACTCAAAGTTACTAATTAATAGCAATTAACTTTACACAGAACTTCCAGATGCATGAAAGTTATTTAAAAATCAAGCAAATTGAGCTAGAACTACAGATTTCTTTTTCTTTTATTTTTTTAAATCTTTGTGTATAGTGTGTGCATTTGCTCATGTGGGTGTGGGTGTGTGCATGTATGCAGGTGTATATACACACACGTTTGTGCATCCTTGTGCATGTAAGGTTGACTCCTGGTGTTTTTCCTTTAACTGATCTCCATATTTTTTTGAGACCAATCTTTAAATAATCAAAAAGCTCATGGATTTGGCTCGAATGGTTGGCCAGTAAGTTTCAGGGATCTTCCTGTCTCTGCTCTCTTCCCCCAGTGCCGGGGTTCCAGGCATGTGCCACTGGGTTCTGGGGATCTGATCTCACGTTCCTGTGCTTATACCCACTGCAGGCATCTTACCCACTGAGCTATCTCCCTAGTATCCAGAACCATAGCTTTCTAAGAATCATCCTTGAAGTTCCCATGCCAACCAAACTAACTTACTTCATTGAGAAAATGCCCGTGAGAGCGGCACTGCCCTTTGTGCCATTCACTACGCTCTGCTCTGGAACTTCCCATTAGCTTTGTGCCATTCACTACGCTCTGCTCTCGGGCTTCCCATTAGCTTTGGCTACTGAACGGTTGAAATGGAGCCTGTTGTGATGGAAGATCTGAATTCTGAACTTTATTTCACTTAGTGCATTTCAATTTAATAGTCACCTATGGTAAGTGACTATCATATTGGATTCCACAGATCTAGATAAAATTGCATTTGAAGAAAAAATAGAAAACACAATGTGGATACAAGAGTAGTGTAGAGCAGAAAAATGCCCTGATTAAATAATCAAAGGGATATGTTATAGCAGTGACTCTCCACTTGATCTTAGCCAAAAGGCCGAGAAGCGATTAGCAGTGACTCTCAAAATGTGGATCACAACCCCTTTGGCAAACCTCTATCTCCAAAAATATTTACATTAGACTCATAACAGTAGCAAAATTACAGTTATGACATAGCAATGTAAATAAAATAATTTTATGGTTGGAGTCACCACAACATGAAGAAGTGTATTAAAGGGTTGTAGCATTAGCAAGGTTAAGAACCACTGTATTAGAGTCATGAGCTTACTTATTACAATTACTTAGTTTTGAATTACTTACAATTCACTAGGGTGATACACATACCTGTGTGCTAGCATTTGGGAGATAAAGAAAGATTAGGACTGCCTAATAGTGCCTGCGGGGCCAGTCTGTGTCACTAAAGACTATCTCAAGGAACCAAAATAAATAAATAATGTAACAATAGGGGCTAAAGAGATGGTTCCATAGTTAAGATCACAAGCTGCTTTTCCAGGGGACCAGGGTTGGTTGCTAGCACCCAGATGGTGGCCCACAACCATCTGTAACTCCAGTTCCAGATGATCCACTTCTGGCTGCCATTGGTACCAGATATACTTGTTTACAGACACTCATGCAGAGCAAATATTTGTATATACAATAAATAAAATGTGTATGTGTATGTGTATGTGTGTGTGTGTGTATGTGCATGCATGCATGCGCACAAGTGTATATAAATACAAGTGCAACAAGTTGAATCTATTAGTGGAAAAAAATCTACCTATAATACATTGATTTTGTTTGTGTGTATGTATGCAGGTATGTGTCCACACGTATCCTCAGGTACCAAAGGCAAGAGGTTGATATTAGATATCTTTCTTTGCCATTCTTTACCTACTTTTTGAGGCAGAGTCTTTCACTGAACCTGGAGCTCACTGTTTCTAACTAGCTAAGCAGCTCGCTCTAGGAATCCCCTTGTCTCTGCTTCCCCAGTGCTGGGCCTACAGGCATTCAGGCTTTTTATATGAATGCTGGGTCTTCTAAATTAGATCTTCATGCTTAATCAGCATACTCTTTACTCACTGAACTACCTACCCTGCTTTAAAAAAATAAAATAAAATTTCACTCTGTTTTGACAACTCATTGCCTTTCAGCAAGAAGTCCACAGAGTTGTAATAACTGCAGACTCCCAATTACATGGACTCTAATTTGATAGCATAAGTCACCTTACTCACATAATATGCTATTAAGAACATCTTTCCGTATGTAAAGGACCTACCAGCTCACTGTAGAGGACTAGGTAGCATCTGTGAATCATTTTTAGACATTGCTATGTAAAATCATTATCTATAGAGCTTTCTGTGATAGATTACAGAGCCAGAGCATTTAGCTGATATGGAGCAAGAGGTGAAGGCCCCTCCCCATGCAGCAGCATCACTTCTTCACATGTGACTGTCAAGCCATCACCATTTATTAAGAGTAGAAGTTAAAGTCACATGAGTACCTCCCAGGTCCCTGGATGTTTACAGCAATCATTTTTTTTTCCTGAATCTCAGGTTTAAAAACCAAGCATATTTTCATGCAGAACTGATGAATTTCAAAATATTTCTGTGAAATATTTGAAATGAAATGTTTTTCTTCCTTCAATATTGTACTCTTCAGGGTATTAAGGAAAAGATGCCAGACATTTAGATGATATCTTCAGAGCAGGGAGCATGGCTCAATTAGTAAAATGCTTGCCTTATAGTATGAGGTTCTGAGATTCCCAGAGTGCTCCTGAAAAACACCAGGTGTGGTAGAGTGTACATATAATCCGAGCCCTTGAATAGCATATACAGTTAAATTCCTGGGGGTCGCTGGCTTACTTGCTACTTGGGTTGTAGGCCAGTGTGAAAACTCTGATTCAAATAAAAGGTGGATAGAACCTGTGGTTGTTTGGATGAGATGTCCCCATATTCTTGGGCATTTGGATATTTGGTCCTTAGATGATGGCACTACTGTGGAGGTTTAGTTGGCATAGTCTTGCTGGAAGCAGTGTGTTCCTGGGGTCAATTTCGGGTTTCCAGAGATAGGCACCATTCCCACTTCACTCTTGCTTCCTGCTTGCAGTTTGAAGATGTGTCTTATCAGCTTGCTACTCAAGCCACCATGTCTGCCTGGCTGCATGCTTCCCCATCTCAATGGTAATGGACTCTTATCCTCTGGGAACCATAGCCCAAAGAAAACCTCCTCCTTTTATCAGTTGCCTCTGTCATGGTGTTTTATCATAGCAGCAGAAAAGTAACTAATACCAAATCTAAAGAATATTATCCTAGGCTGCCTTCTGTCCTCCATGTGCATATGTGCACCTGCACACATGCACTAACACATACCAACACACGTACAACACACACACGCACACACACACACACACACACACACACAGAGAGAGAGAGAGAGAGAGAGAGAGAGAGAGAGAGAGAAAGAGAGAGAGAGAAAGAGAGAGAGAGAGAGAGAGAGAGAGAGAGAGAGAGAGAGAGAGGAAAGAATAAGAAAAATATCCTCAACTTCTATCATTCCTATGCTTAACCAGACTTTGTGAAGATGTCCAAAGAGGCACAATATTTCATTGGGAGAATCTTTTTACATAGACATTCATGATGCATGTATTCATTTAGTGTCCATCCAGTCCAAATATGAATCAGTTTATTTACTGATATCAATTATAAGGAAAGTTAAAAAAAAGTCATCTGTATGTCTCCAAGCTATGCTTATTCTCTGTGGAAAATGTACATAACAAATGGATGAAGACACAAGAAGTCTTCACAGTGCATTATGGGAACATACAAGAAGAAAACTGACCTGGGAAGTGATGGGGGAATAGCACAGGTGTTTCAAGGAACCTAAAAGATGACATGAATCAGGTGCAGGGGAAGTTATATGTACCCAAGATCAGCTCCAAGACAGCCCATGTCCTATGGAACATGTGGGGAGGAAGAAGTCATTTTTGCATTGTTAACTGAAAGTCTCTTGGGATGGCTGGACCATATCGTCTAGTTAAAACTTAGATATAAAAACTCTAAAGCTCAGACCGGAGGATGAGGACACAGACATTTGCAGAAGAAAAGGTAATAGCTAATGAGCTTTTCCTTGAGTAGCGTGCAGAACAAGGTACTTACAGGGACAAAGGGTGGAGAAGGGAAGGGAAATTGCAGCAAGAACAAAGTGAATGGGAAGTCAAAAAGCCAATGCTTAAGAGGCAGGAGGCAGAGAATGCTGAGGACACAGGTGATGAAAATGTTCTGCCCTAGGTGGCAGGACCATGGACGTTTCAAAATTCTAATCATTAGAGTATTCAAATATGTTCATAAAATCTGGAAAAAAAGGGTAAAATCATCTTACATTTGACAATTGGTGCAGATAATTACAACCTACCCATCAACTTCTACAACACTGTAAGGAAGAGCTTGCTTTAGTGGACTAAAGGAAACTGTAAGCCAAGTGTGAAATGGGTAGATGAATGGAAGGGCTACTTTGAATATTTCCCATAACACCTGTGATGGCTGAGGGGCTGCGGTGCTAGACTTATAAGGTCCACATAAAAAAACGAGGCTTCAGTCTTTTTTTTTTTTTTTTTTTTTTTTGAGACAGGGTTTCTCTTGTGTAGCTTTGCACTTTTCCTGGAACTCACTTGGTAGCCCATGCTGGCCTCGAACTCACAGAGATCTGCCTGCCTTTGCCTCCCGAGTGCTGGGATTAAAGGTGTGCGCCACCACTGCCCGGCCTGTGGCTTCAGTCTTATATGACTATTGTGATAACCTCTAGGTAGGCCTATGACCAAGTGTATCTGTTCTAGACTCAGTGACAAGCTTTGATCAAAAGAACCTTTAAAGTAGAAATCGCATATATTCATGTTATGACAAAACAAGGAAGATGACTGATACATAGATTCAGGCAGACTAGAAATAACCATAGAAATGTTAATTATTAAGGCTCATTATTACAACAACTTGGTCCTGTAGATTTTGATCTGTATGTCAGCCTACTTTATACCACAGTTGAAGAACAGATTGAAAAGTCTACTCCCCATGGAGTGTGTGGAGAGGAAACAGCCAGAAATAAATGATGCCTTTTGCACATAATTTAGATTTAAGGGGTCCAATGGGAAACTGCAGTGAGTCACAATAGCCTTCTGTAGATGGTGTGATGTGAGCTTCCTGACAGAATGCCCCATGTCAATGGGAAGGATAATGATGGGATGACTGGCTGCTTCTTGCTCCTTTCATTTGGTTAATTTGAATACATTCTTTATACAAATTGTAACTGCTGTCATTTTGATAATACTCCAATTTGAAAATTTGGATTGTTGGGTGCAGGCCATTGCCAGCTCTAAACAAATGGTGGGTTGGCTAGCAAAAGATTTGAAGGGCACTCTGGCAATGGTCACAGACAGACTCTTCTTGTGCTGTGAAGTCTCCAGTGTAGGCCAGATTTCCCAACTTCTATTATATTCAAAATGAAACAGGAGTTTATAAAACTCTACAAAAACCCCTGTGGACCTACACATTGATGAGTCAACTGGAATCTTCCTCTCTTTTGTTTTGCTTTCTTCTTGTTCATTCTTTTGCTTCTTTCTGGTTTATGTGCTGGATCAAACCCAGGAAATGATACATGGTAAGCACATAATCTACCACAGACTTGAATCTCCAGCCTTCTTTGTGTTTGTATCATATAAACGATTCCCCCCCTAGCATCCAAAATACATAAATGATTGTCTCTGCAAAGTGTTCAATGAGCTAAGCAGTAGAATAAGGTAGGATTGAAAGTGTTTTGACATTTAAACAAGACAAAGACCGCCTTAAAAACATATCTATTTCATTATTTCTATTGCAGGGGGTATTTCCACAGATTCTGGAAGAGGGCACTGGGCCTCCAGGAGCTGAAATGACAGGTGGTTGTGAGCTGCTTGATGTGGGTGCTGGGAACTGGGGTCAGAATAGCTTACATTCACAGAATTTCGGAGAGAGTCCCAAGATAAATGAAACTGTGTACCAAATCAACTTAGTAGTCTTTCTGTACTTGAAACAAAACTGAACAAAACCAAGACAGGAGTAAGCAATACCAGTGTTAAGAGAATTCTAGATTCTTAGAGAATGAAAAGCTGTTCTGAGTCCCTTTATAGTATGGAGTTAATCATTCCCTTGGCTATCACCATCAATGGATGCCAAACTCCTTCTACACTGGAGCAATTTTCTTTAGTGTCAGGGTAAACAGGATGTTTGCCAAGATTTTTATTTAGCTGTTTAATTGCTGTTACACTTAGTCCAAAGCTACAGGCTCAAAGAAAGTCATCTCATTTTCAAAGCGTTACAAATAATAGTGGATTAACTGTTGCGAAATAATAGTTTCAGATGTGTTTCATTCGTTTATGCTGTGTAATATTTGTTTAATGATGCAAAGATGTATTGCATTCTTTTATGTTGCACTTGTTTAACTCTTTAAATCTGTGTTACTTTGCTTGCCTAAAACACATAATTGCCTAATAAAGAGCTGAATGGCCAATACCTAGGCAGGAGGGAGTGAAATAGAAAGAGAGAATAAATAGGAGGATAATTCTAGGCTCTGGAGGAGTGAGGAGTGAGAAAAGGAGGGAAGAAGGATGCAAGGGCCAGCTGCACAGCCACACAGCCAGCCACAGAGTAAGAAGGAGAGAAAGATATA
The DNA here is from genome assembly GCF_004664715.2 of Peromyscus leucopus. Taxonomy (NCBI): domain Eukaryota; kingdom Metazoa; phylum Chordata; class Mammalia; order Rodentia; family Cricetidae; genus Peromyscus; species Peromyscus leucopus. Next base: position 12,630,383 of record NC_051079.1, read on the forward strand.
TAGAATAAAGAAAGGTAAAAAGCCCAGAGGCAAAATGTAGTTAAAGTGAAAGGGGATAATTTAAGTTAGAAAATCTGGCTAGAAACAAGCCAAGCTAGGGCTGAGCATTCAAAAGTAAGATTAAGTCTCTGTGTATTTATTTGGGAGATGGATGATGGGCCCCCAAAGAGGAACAAAAAACAACTACAGTTAACAAGTAGGTTAATCTCATGGTGTGCTTTCTCAACAGCACACAGGCAGTCTTCAGGGCTTGGAAATTATTCTTTGTAGAGTATTTAAGTGACCCTCATCTCATAATTCAGGCCCATATCTACATGTTTTTATCATAAGCTAGCCAACAACTTGCCTGTGCCTACTTCTTATTTTATAACCTTCAAGAAGCAAAGATGGGTGATGGTATATAACATGAAAATGTAGACTGTAAACACTGATGGCAGAGAAGTAAGAGAACTGAGGGGCTCTTCCCAGCACACTCTGCTCCCAGTCTTCACAACATCCATCTTTCACTCTGATGCTTTGGCTGACATAAGAGGTCAGCAGGAACTTTTTTATTAAAAATTCAGAGATCCTAGTAGGAAGAGATTGCTGTTAAAGGATCCTCTAGCTTCTTTAAGTCTTTATCATTATATGAAACTGGAGGTTTTTAGGGGGAGGAGATGAAAAGAGTATCAAAAAGTACGTCTCAATATAATATTGCTCTGTCTGCCCTCAAACTATGAATTTGTAAGAGTTGCATTTCTACCACTTACACAGCTGCATGATTGGCATCTGTTCTAGAATTCTGCTGTGGCTTTAGAATACCAGCAATGACTGAGGAATGGACACCAAGGTGATTGTGTGTGTGTGTGTGTGTGTGTGTGTGTGTGTGTGTGTGTGTGATACACTTCACAGGATAAAGTTATGAATTTTCCGAGGGTGTGTGAGTACACCTGGGAGTCCTAAGTAATAGACTTAAAGGATGAGCAACAAACAACATTAGAGAGGAACCATCAAGTTAAAGAAACTCAGGAGGCTTGATCTAAGACAAGAGAATTAGATGATGCTATTTTTCTGACAGCAGTTAAAATGGTTACACAATCTGGCCAGACTTGATTCTTGTTTTGTTTTATTTGTCTTTATTTTTGTTTGAAAGACAACTTTGCTTTCTCTTTGGATAATTAGTTGAAATGTAAGAACAGCTTTCCTGTTACTATTCTATGGTAAAGATCAGCACCCCAATTGGTCTCTTTTCTTCACAAAACAGCAACAGCTACAACAAGAATAAGAACAGCAACAACTTTTGAAATCCTGTATGAGTTTTCCTCCTTCTCTGTCTTTGTACACATTTCTCGCACCGGGATCTCTTCGTATTTTTAATGACAGCCTCTTAAGTCAGACAAATATCACAGTGTAGGACAGAACTCCTTAAGTCTGGGAGCACAGTTGGCTGCTTCTCTGTCATCCATGTCTTGAGGCTCTTAATTAAAAACAAGAAGCCTCATATTTTCTTATTGTATTGTCCCACAGCATGATTTAGCCATTTATGGAACAAAGATAAATTATTCTGCTTGTGTAGGAATAGAGGTTGTGTAAGAATAAAACTATCTTGGTTTATTCTAATTTTGTTCACTTCTATTTATTTTCCTTCCCACTACCAAGGGAACCCAAGTTAGCATTTTCTTTTGCAGATATTATAGAAATGACTAAAATTTGGTGCAGTCAACTTTCAAGTGACGAACATCAATAGAGATCAAGAACAATGCTTTAAATGATAAAAGAAGAGGTGTCAAGCCATTGAGAAGATCACACCTCAAAGTAAAGCATTTGTACCCACAGAAGATTACTCTCAGCCTTGATGAGAGAAATCTCTCTTTGCAGTTGTCAGTGGGACAATGAAACGATCCATGGCTGCAAGGATACAAGTACCGTTGATGACTGGGCTTTAAACATGACATTCCTACCACCTGCTGTGGCTTAGGGAGCATCCTGATGGAGGTAGAAAGACTGAGACCTGAAACTAGGGTCTTGTGAATGTTAGCCATCATTGTACAAACTGTTTTATCCCACCCCACTTCCTCTCTAGCAATTGTGTACCATGAAGTTAAGTACACCACCTTTTACATTTTAAAGGATGTGTTATTGAATTATTCATCTTTTCTAGTATAACTAACTAAGAATTTTCCAGTTTGGAGCAACACCTCTGCTCCAAATCATGTGGCTAGGGCAGGTAGAACTCAACAAAACTCAGTCCAGGGTTTCTAGACCTGGCCTGCAAGAAGACTCCAGCAACACCTCCACACCAACCAGGAGCCTGCCGCCAGAGGGTAATCACGTAACCAAGAGTTACTTGATTCTGTGTCAAGCCTTTCAATCTCTGATTAATTTGAGATGTTGTGACATACAAACACAAGAAATCCAAAAGCATGAGCAAGTACAAGCTGGCTCTAGGCACTGCTCACTGATAACAGAGCATTGTTGATGCTCATCTACTAGCTGAGGAGGCATGGTAGCTTCTGTATGTTGTTCCATTCCATGTGTTTTTAGCAAAATCTTGTACATTCCATAAAGTTCCCAATGCCTTAAATTCTCCAAACTCACACATCTCTGTGAACTAGTGCATCATTCTTGACACACTGTACCTTTTAACATCAGATGCAGAATGAATTGCTCCTTGTGAAAAATTGCTTATTCTCTTTGAATTATTCTGTCTAATATAAAATAGCAATCATTCAATCAAACAACACTGCTGCTACTTACAGAAGCTGTGACAATGTATAGAGAGATCCAAGCAGAAAGACAAACATTGTGTTTTCAAATACCCTTGTTTTCACCCCACTATCACTGGCTAGTATGGATAACAGTATAACCATTTTCTTCTCTCAGGTTTAGAAAACACACCAGCCCCAAACGAATGTACAGAATGCAATCTGTTATAAAGACTCACCACTACTAGATGTGTCATTCAGGTTTAGCAGTCCTCCTCCTAGCCCTCGGTAACTATGGTAACTGTAGGTCCCATTGCCATTGATGTACAATACCTCCTGTGAGCCTGGAACAGTAGATGTTGAGTAGGTGGCCTGGGCTGCCTCAGGCTTGCACTGTTTGTCAGCAGGAGTCGTTTCGTCCTGCAATGAAATAGCATTGCGTCATTGTGACATTTCTGTTCTGCTTCACCTTGCACACTCTCAAAGCCAGGCACATGGCTGCCACTGGGTAAGAAAATTCCATACAGTGAACATTAAGCTAATGTTTATATTTTCTCCATCTTTGCTAAATAATAATAACAATAATAAAAAGAGTAAGGCAACAATGTGGACAGGCTATAGATGGAAAACATGACAATTTCCAACTAAATTTAAAATGAGAGAGAAAGAGAGTGCTTCACAAGCACCAAGAGGTGAAAGTCACCTAAAGGACCACTGGCAAGTGAAGGGACAGAGAAATCAAGGGACACGTACACAGTGGGATCCTGTTTGACCTTGAAAACAGGTAAAGAAACCCTCATATGTACTATAAAGCTGATGAAGCCCAAGGACATTTGTTAAGTGAGTAAGTGTGTGCTGTAATAAAGCAGATGCTACAGGAGAGGTGGGTGAGAAGGCAAAGGCACAGAATGGTGTTCCCCAGGTCTGTGTGGAGTCAGGCTGGGGAACAGGGTTTCATCATTCAGACAAGTAGGAACATGGACCTGGGATCTATACTTAATATTTCTATCCTAATATTGGGGAAGTGACTGGGAGAGAGGGTGGCTTTTAATTAATAGAAAACAACTTTAAGCAACAAACTAAGACTAAAAATACACAGAAAGTGATTGCAGTGGAAAATAAAAATATTTAACAAAATTTGATCTTTTATTTGTTCACTTCTTCTTCTATCTCCCGCCTTTCATTTCTTCCTTATTTCCTTTCCTGTTTCTTCCTTTCCTCATTGTCTTTCTATTTTATTTTATAGTTTAAAAACATCAACAATTTTGATTGAGTACAACCTCTTCACTAGGCCTGATGTGTTCATTCCAGGAGCCTGACAAAGGCCTTAGCAAACACCCAGGTCCTTCAGCTTTTTGCCTTTCTGTTTGCATACACATTCACCATTGTCCACAAAACTACCTTTACCCCAGTCAAAAAGGTGAGTTGTAAGGGAATAAAAAAATTAACTTTGTAATAAATGGTATATTTTCAATGACAAAATGATTGACTTTCTCTTTAGCTGTGAGTTTATAAATCTAAAATATACGCAGCATGACTAGTTTAATCTCACTTGCTCTATATACTATATTTCTTCTGACCTCATCCTTCCCTTAATGCTTCCATGTTGAGAAGACCTTCTCCAAGCAAGATAAGATCTTTATTCCCAAGCCATATCCCTAGCCTTCTTTGATTTTCAACAAGAAATATTTCTTTTTTTTAAGAATTTATTTTTATTTTATGTGTGTTGGTGTTTTGTCCATATGTATGTCTGTGTGAGGGTGTCAGGTCCCCTGGAACTGGAGTTACAGACAGTTGTGAGCTGCCATGTGGATTCTGGGAATTGAACCCAGGTCCTCTGGAAGAATAGCCAGTGCCCTTAATCCCTGGGCCATCTCTCCACCCAAGAAATATTTCTATAAATCCATTTCTAATAGATTTTAGGAGTGAATTTTTCATAATCAGGAGTGTTTTGCATGGCTTCAGATGAGAATAAAGTAAGCATTGAGTAGAGCATGTAATTGTCAGGTATTTTCCCAGCTGCAACAAAAGGGAAACAGTGAATAAGATCGTTCTACAGCTGAGCTATGTTATATTGATATCTCATCTTTCCTATGATGAAAACTTGGCGTGATTCTGTTCTTGTGTAAGGTGACGTACTCAGCTCAAATGAGTCTGTTTCACTCAGCCATGGGTAAGGGGCACATGATCTACAGCTTTCATATTTATTTCCAGTAAGATTATAAAAGAGAACTCGCAACTTGTTGATATCTCAATCTTAATGGTACCAGTGACTTAATTTCAAAGTAAAAAATAAGAAGAGAGAGGAAATGGAAAAGAAAATTTACATGGCATGAAATTTGAATTTTGTTGTAATATATTTACTAATATAACTATTTTTAAAAGTAACAAAATGATGCTTCTGAAATTTATCTCATGCAAACATGAACTGATCTAAATTGGTATACTGTTTGAATGTCGGGTTGTAACTGCAAAGCTTGCCCTTTGAACCACAGAACCCCTGCAGGGCGTATTACCTTCATATAGCACTTTTTCTGGGAGAAACTGTCAAGTCAAGCAAAGACCAAAATAGAATTAGAATCTGTTGCTGCTGCTAGCTCTACTTTCCTGACTGTCCAGTTGGTAGTTCTAGTTGACTAATTTTAATTTTTTACCAATGAAAGAGCACCCAGAGAAGGTGGGTTTCAGACTATGGTTCTCTGTAGAAAAGAATATGGAGTTATGAGACCCACTTCTGATAACTAAAATTTTAAATACATTTCTATTTGATACATAGGCAAATATTATATTTTGTTTTGTTTTATACTTAAGATGAAGCTTAAATAATGTGGGACAGTGAAGACGGTGTTTCTGGAAATCTGTTGTTGTTGAAAGCATAGGTCATAACAAGCAGGACTCAGATAATCAGGTTAATGACAGTGATGTGAACAAGTGTCAGGGACAAGGACAGAATCTCTAGTTAGTGGAAAAATACAGACCCCCATAAGACAGGGAACTATATTATTTTACAGTAAGGTTGCCTACCAACAGGACATTGAGTCAGAGCCTGACCCTTTCACCCTGTAAACATCCTATACAAATATCCTGTTAGCTTGCCCCACCTTATACAGATGACAGCTTCTTGCTCCCCCCACCCTGCAGGAACTATATAAACCCTCCTGAAGAGAAATAAAGTTGCACCTTGATCAGAATCTAGACTTGGTGTATTTCCTTTGTATCTCCTGTCTCTATATTCTGTCCTTAGGGTGGTCTAGAACCACGTTGAAGCCCTGCTGGCCGGGGCAAACAAGACTCATCAATAAATCACTGTGAGTAGTGTACAAACAGCTATCATGGGACAAACTGTGTTTGACAGGGGGATTGAAATAATCAAGTCAGATCTTGGTATATGTCCTACTTGATTCATCAGTTCTTCCAGTGAAACAGTTTCTTGTGTAGGTGTGCCAACATCTCTTGATGGGCATAGGACTATCTACATGCCATCTGAAGTAAAAACATTGCCTTGAAATTCAAAACTGAATGTGCAAGCAATGTTAACATTTTTATTTTGTGAGTGGGAACTTTGATCATTTTAGATTTTTAAAAATAATTTGAGATACTGGACATTCAACCAGTATTCTATGTAAATATTAAAAAACAATATCAAACACTATAGATGTGTTACACTGGTCCCAAGCAGTTCTGACTACATATACGCAACCTGTTTACATTAATTCTTCCATATTAACATAGGTGTGGCATATATGCCCTTAGTGTGAGCTTATTAAAGCTCACCAAAGAATGAATAGATGGATCTATGATGCTTACATGCTGTGGAAGTTGACTGTTGAATTCCCCCAAAGTCCCATGACTTATAAGCTTGGTCCCCATGGTGAGGTTACTGGGAGCCTCAGGGCTGCCTAACAAATGGAAGGTCCTAAAGTCACTGGGGACAGAATTCCCACGGGACTGTGGGATCTCAACCACCCTTTCCTTGCTACTCATTTGCTTTATGGTTCAGGATATAAATGGTTTGCTTTGTCTTGTTTTCTCAGTCCTTGCAACCCAGGTAATCCCATCATATGCCCAAAGCAACACAGGCCCTTGATTGCATGCTAACATGTCCCACAGGGTGAGGTAAATAAACTTATAACTACCTCTGGGGCTTTATTATAGCAATACAAAGCAAGTAATAAATATACTCAGATTAATTTCTCATGTAACCACCTATATCCTCTAAAGGTATTACATTCTTAAACTGATCTTTATGAAATCTGTATGGTTTTTAGGGAAAACATCTGAGTGTCTCCCTGAGGTTATGAGTTACGGAATGCTGACATGTGCTACACCACATCCTTTCTCTGTAGCAGGATTTGCAGCTTTATTTCACTGGGAACTCACCAAATGAATGCATTAAAGCATTACAGAAATGAATCAGCTCTAAGATATTCCTTCTGCCAAGACATAGCTACTGAAGTCACAAAGCAAAGGACATCAGAATGCTCTCTGTTCTTGGGGTACTTGTGAGAGCAAGACTCAGTTCTACCACTCATATGGCGTAAATAATCTGGGATCTGGTTGTAGGAAAGTGACAGCTCTCCTGAGATACAGTGGTCTCTCATGTCCTGTTTGAAAGTGACAGGAAGATCCTTTCACCAGAGAGGGTCTTGTTATGTAAAAAAGGCGACACTGTTACTGCAATATTTTCTTATGTATTCTTTGTATGGTAGAATTAATTTGTATTATGAAGTGTACTGTTTTAAAGTTTTGACTCTTTCTTTATTAACTGCTGTTCAAAACTGCTGTAGCCTGTAGCCGTACTGGGAAGGCAGAAAAATTAATTCCATTAATAAGCAAAGCCAACTTTCTAGGGATTATTTGCATTCAAACACAAATTTGCATTATTAGTGTTTTGGCAGTCCACTATACCTAGAGAAATAAAACATACAAATCTGCCAATATAATATGTTCTGTAGTGTCTTTTGGACAAAAGTTTAATGGGAGTTAATTCATGTTTTTGTGTTGAGGGATAATCATTTTTTAAAGAGAGATGATTTTAATGACATTAAAAGGTACATATGCCTTAGAGTCATGTTTTACCTTTGCCATCATATTCCAATAATTAATATTTTAATAGTTAGTGAGTGCTCCACACTTTCATAACTATCAGTTTACCCTGAGTACCTATGAAGTCTGTTTTTAAAAGAGGGCTGTATTAACATGCTACAAAGGTTCATATCTACACAGTGAAATAAATTTAGTTAATCTACAAGAAAAAGGGGTAACATTCCTTTTTATTAGAAATATTTCAAAATTTATAGTACATAAAAATAAGGATCAACAATGGAATAACCACAAACAATACTCTAGACAATTCACACACATCTTCTACCCCCCTCTTTCACACACACACACACACACACACACACACACACACACACACACACACACACGTTTTGATAAAAATATTTAAAAGAATAAAGAAGTATTTTTGTTCACTTTTACAATTAGACTCTGGCCCCATCTATTTTTATCTCCCTCCTACCTTCAACATAAACATACATTTGCATTTCATGTGTAGAGCAGGCTTATAAGAAGGTAGGCATTTGCTTTTCCAAGGAGGGCAAGACTGGGTGGATTGGAGAAGAGACTTGACTTTCAGCTGTCAGATCGTGACATGTCCTTTGAACTCCTTTGTGTTCCCTTCCACGAAACTGGACAGCTACCTACTGGGGTCTGCAATTGTTTTCTTGTTCCTTGATGGACCACACAGGTGGAGTCCTAATACCCTCAGGCACATAAAGAAATTTCCACTCAATATCTTCCACACATTCTCTTTTTAACTGAAAGTTAATTGTTTCCCTGTGAGGGTCCAACAGTAGGTTTTTATAAATATGGCCTTGGAAAGGTAGCATTAGATTAACTTCCACTCTCAACGCTTCCAGGATTTTTTATTTTGGATTTTATGTTATCTATATTTACCAAACATTCTTTATTTTTGTGACAACAGTTTCTATACAGACAAGCAGAACATACTAGTTAGATTGTGGGTGGAGTCAGTATCAGTCATGCCCTATCTGTGTTTGCTTGTCACTTTTGGTTTTTTACAGCACCATGGAATTTGCAAAACACTTCTCCTAGAACATGGAATAATATTTTTAGAACATCAGGAGGTGCGTAAAGAGCAAGGCATTATTAATTCACCTTTTCAAGATGAAGAACCTTGAATTAAGCCACAATCTTTTTGCTAAAGAACAGTAAACATGTAGACACAATGCAGTTTTCAATTTGCCCTACTTTTCTGTAAGCTGATTGTAGATTTTGAGTGTCCCTACATGTTCTTTGCAGTTTATATAATAGAACATTTTTACTTAAGATACATATTTTTAAATTCCTCCCTTGCTTTATGAGTACAAATGGGGCTAGTGAGTACAATTCAGTCCATGTCCAAACCACCGGAAATACTTCTTCCTTCTAAAAGCTTCTCTTCTCCTATTTGAGAGCATTCCAGAAATAAGTACATTGATAAGAGTTTCCAGGGAGGATAAGAGAGAACCAGAGCACTATTGAAAATGCTCTTCAACCAGCAAGAAGCTATCTGCCATGTCCGTGCCTGAACATATTCTGTGGGATAATGGGAATAGGCCTTTGATGATTTAGTCCATCCTTACAGACTTTATCCCTGGCTGGTATATGCTAACACTCAGAAATTGATATCTTACATGCACTTAGAAGGACTCCATATTCTTATCTCCACTTGAGGGCTATAAATGGTTAAGATGCCAAAATTGAAAAATTTTTTCCCCATGCAACACAGACAGACATTATTGAAAGTCACATTTGGATGGACTTCACATCATGCAATAATAAGTCTGATTATATTTATTTCTGATCTAAGAACTCAAACTCTTAGGAGGATAGCTATATTCAGAGATTCACCAAACCTTTTGAGTTTTTTGTCTGATATGTTCTCTGTAGAGTTATTTAAACACACCAACATACATGATTTCATGAGCAATAAAGTAATATTCCATGTATAAGTAGAAACTAATAAAGCTGCACTGAGAGAATGGGGGTACCATGATGGTTACAGAGGCTATATGAGGGCTAGAGAGGGAAGGAATAGGGAGCTGTCAATCAAAGAGTACAACATTACAAGTAGGAGGAGTCAGTTTTGAGATATATCTCACATCAAGGTGATTTTGATAGTCAATGTATTTTATATTTCAAAGTAATTAAGTTTCAAGAATCTCTTCATAATAAATGATAGGGAAGTGAGGCAATGGCTATGCCCATTAGCTTGATTGAATCATTTTGCACTATGCAGGCATATAAAACATCAAATTATACTCTCTGAATGTTTATAATTACTTCCCAAATAAAATAAAAACAAGGGTTCCTTGATGATAGCCATCCCAACTGGTTGGGATGGAATATCAAAGAAGTTTTAATTTCCATTTCCTTAATACCTAAGGATGCTGAACACGTTTGAAGTTGTTTTATGGCCATTGTATTTTTAACTATTTTAGTTCATTGCATGAACACGTTGAATGGTATTTTTGTATTTTGGTTTTTGTTCAGTTCTTTACATATTCACAACATTAACCCCCATGAACCTAGAAAAGGAAGTACTGAAGACAGAACAGTACAACTACGGAGGAGCCAAGGAGATGGAGAGAAGGGAGTAGGTTGTGTAACCAAACTAAGCCTGCATGATAATACCATATGGAAACCTATTACTTTGTATGCTTATTAAAATTATATACTGTCTAACTTGTAGAACATGTAGTAAAGAATTTATTCTGCTTCTTATATAAATATGCTTGTAGAAAATACACAAAACAACATAAGAACTAAAAGTCTAAAATAATAGCAATGTTTTTTGAAGTGTGTGTGTGTGTGTGTATGTGTGTGTGTGCATGTGTGTGAAGCAACTGATTAAGATCCACTGTCATCAAAAATACAAAATAAATACCTTAGCACAAACATCAACCAAATTACAGTGGATGCCTGTCTCTCAAGAAGAAACCAGGAGAGCACACTGTCATCAACAGGTAAGAATCTCTGCCATGCACGTGAGGTTTGATTGTTGGCAGTTTTCAACCTAAATGTTACAATTTGCTCCTTAGCAATTGATTAAAAGTCCCTGCACTTAAATTAAGAAATCTCTTTCCATAGGTCAGTGCTTGTTATTTTGGCAAAAGTGAAGATTTTAAAGACAATTCCTTTGAGATTCCAAAAAAAGACTGCAAGGCCTTTTCTCAATAGTTTTGTGTGTCACATGCAGAATTTCTCACCACAGAGAAATCTTTCAGTAACAGTAGATATTTTTAACATTAATCTTCACTACATTTTAGGAATAAGAAGTGATTTATACTAGTAATACAGTATGCTTTCTTTCTTTATTAGAATTTACATTATGAAAGCCTCAAAATATCTATGAAGTCATCATTTTTATCTATAGCCGAACTCTATTGATTAAAAATACTTTTGGGCCAGGCAGATGGCTTCCAACGTAATGGTATCTTTCAGATATGACTTATTTATCATAGCAGTCACTAAGTGTGACACTGAGAATTCTTACTACTCACAAGAAAATTTCATCCAGGACACAGATATTCAAAAAATACAAAACCCAGAGATGATAGAAAAGGTTAATCTTTTCATTTTTTTTTTCTTGAGCAAGTAGGAAATCCTGACTAATGATGTTATTTGAGCTCTGATGCTGTGAAGTAATCACTGATAGTTTCAAAATTAGAGACAGGTGTGCTATCATGGTTGAGTAAGCAGAATGGAACACAATCCCTCCTAATGTCACTCTACAGAATGGATTCTTTCACAGTTATCTTTGATGAACACAATGTTCACATGGTAAACATACTTCCATGGGGATTATGTATCTTGAAAGAGCCATGTAACTGAGATCTTAATTTCTACACATTAAAAACAAACTTATAGGTTATTATAATTTAACTGGGTGTAAAAATTACCCATCCATTTTTGGTAGTTTGAATATATTAATTATGAAGCAGTCAAACCAATGTAATTAGAAAACCATCAATACAGCAAAGTCTGACTCACTGAGGGATAATGGTTTTTATACTAATGTGAAATTAAATTTTAAAAGGAGCATGCATGAGAAGCCACAGAATGATCTAAAAATAAATAATCTAATGAGGAATTTAAAGCCCACTATGTAAGCCTGAGTGTGTGTTAGGTAGACGTGCAGACCTGAGCTCTTTGTTAATGTTCCTACTTTAATAGAATTGTTTCCTCTATTTACTTCCAGGTTATATGAAGTGTCTGACTTAGCAGATTGGCTATGAATGTAGTATGTTACAGTTTTAATATGATAGAAGATAAATGTTTCTATATTGCTTTATATGTAAGATGAAAAATTAATAGTTCGCAACAAACCAATTTATCAAAAAATGGTAATTTTTAGTAATTCTTTGTTTTAATTTTTATATACGTATATACATGAAACTAATAAATCTTCATAAACTACTTGAATTTGGTAAGCAGCAGCTCTCTGCCCACTCCCCAACCTTAAGACTCTGAATTATATACTCCATGTCACTGGGAGTAATAGGCAAATTTTCCTTCCATTTTGATTTCCTAGAAGTCTCCATTCTCTATATTCCCTTGCAACATTATATCTGTGCCTTTGCTGGCATCTACAGATTTTCAACAAGGGTCTCTAAGTCTAAATCCACGATGCAGACCTTTGCTCAGGCCTAGATTTGAACTACCTGCAGGACACAGCTACACACAGACTTCATGAATACCCCGAGGCAGTATGTCTAAGTTAACCTGTTTTTTCACTCTCTCCAGTTTCCAGGTGTAATTTGTTCTGCTTTCTGAATTCTTTCACTTGATTAACGATACTGTCATCTCTGTCTGGTCTTCTGTTCTAAAGACCCTGTCCTAACCAATAGCATCTTTGAAAAATCTCCTATTTATAATCTAGAATATTTTTTAATGATCTAATTTTATTTGTAATTGAAAACTTTAAGCAATGTTCTGTGAATGCTTTCCAGTTACTAGGCTAAGCACTTAACTAAGTGCTGTGTGCTTGTCAATCAGCATATAAAACAGACCAGCTCACCTACCCTCATGAGACCTAGGTAAATGTGGGGGAAAAAATGAAATATGTAAGATACAGAAGTTATTTCAGACAGAGAGAATATCTAATAGTAGAAGGAAGTTGTATAAAGTGACAAAGCAATTGGAAATGAGTGTCCAAAAGAGAATTTATTTCTAAGAATTGTATATGAATCAAAAAACTAAAAAGAAGAATGATAACAGATTTGTTTGAAGTCACAAAAGATCATTTACATGCACACCAGTGTGTCTTCATATGTGTATGTCTTCACACATGTGTACACATGTATTTTCATATGTCCAAACTACACAGAAATATATTCTACAGTAGATAACCTTCATATACAAAGACTGCTGGATATATTTTCTGTTTAATTTGTTCATATAAGGATAGAATTTAGATTTAGATTTCCTTGCAACAAAATTTTCAGATATGATTATTTTCTCCTTGCTCCGCAGTAGTTTGCTCCATCCAGATTAACTCCCTGATTTTGATTTCCCGGTATATAATCACTATGAACCACTGTCCCTGCTGCTGGGACACCAATGTACATGCTGAAAAGAGTCTACCGGTCGTAAGTGCTCGTGTCTGTGCTATTATTTACCGCTGTCCTCCCTGGACATGCCAAGAGCTGCCAGTTGCTGTCCTCCTCCAGTGGCTCATTTAGATTCTGTCAGACAGACGCTCCCAAGGCCTCTGTCCCTTTCTGTCACTCTGGTGACATACTGGTGCTTCTGTGGTAGCCGCCTCTCACTTGTCAGCTCTGCCAGCTCCACCAACCCTACCTGACTCTGTAACTCACCAAACACATGCCCTCCTTGTGAAGCTTGCCTCAGTTATTTCATTTTGAGGATGGATCTCTGTCTGTCTTTTAAGGACTTAGAATATCAGTGTTTTTTTTTTTTTTTTTTTTTTTTTTTTTTTTTTTTTCTTTTTTTGGTTTTTTGAGACAGGGTTTCTCTGTGTAGCTTTGTGCCTTTTCTGGAACTCACTTGGTAGCCCAGGTTGGCCTCGAACTCACAGAGATCTGCCTGCCTCTGCCTCCCAAGTGCTGGGATTAAAGGCGTGTGCCACCACCGCCCAGCTTTTGTTTTTGTTTTTAAGTGTCAAGTTAGTCATCAAGAAATATGGTCATGTTTATTCTAAGTTAACATTGTTTTTTCTTTTTCTTTTTTTTTTTTTTTTTTTTTTTTTTAGCAAGGTAGTGTTGTTTGCATTGTAAAGCATTACAAGTCTCCTAAACTCTAATTCAAATTCAAATATAAGCCCCCGGATACTTTCCTGCATGGTCAAGTCTACTACGTGTGACGTCCATTAAATATCTTCCCTAAACTCCACTGGCCTGGAGACCTCTTAGTCAAGTCTGGAAAGGCCATTCTCCAGGTTTGCCACACTGTTGTATTTTAACTTTCCCTCTGGTCTATATTTCTCTTCTAGAACACAACTGGCTGGATATTGGACCTTTTTTCCCCCAGAATTTTGAAGGCATTTATCATATATGGATAACATTTTGGGAAGAGGCATGGACAAATATGAGATTTAAATTTCCATGTCCAAAAGACATCAACTTCCTAAAACTCAGACTCCTGCCCTAGTTCATGTAAGTAGAAGGAACTTCATAACAATTTTTTCAGAATTGGGATAGATGCATTAGTATACTCCCTTTTTGAGATTCGTGACATCTGAACTGTTTTTTACATGATGGGTTGCATACTCCACCTGAAAATTCTGTGTATGGTAGAAAAAAATGTAAGCTAAATTAAAAAAAAAACTCAAGGATTGCATTTCATATCACAGTGATAGTGTAAGTCACTGTAGTTTCCAAACTGACATTCTTTTTTTAAAAAACAAATTTATTTATTTTTTTGCTTCCCAGCCACAGTTTCCATCCCTCCTCCCCTCCCAGGTCCTCTTCCCTTCATCTGTTCCTTCTCCATTTCTATTCAGAAAGGGCCAGTCCTCCCATTTACCCAACATGGTAAATCAAGTTGCAGTAATACTAAGAACCTCCCTGTGTATAAAGGCTTGGCAAGGTGACCTAGTATGAGAACCACTAAAAGAGTCAGAGACAGTCCCTGCTCCCATTTTCAGGATTCTCTCAGAGGGAATATATGATAAAAAGACAACTATTCATCTCAAATATTTTACAATGATATGGATTTTTGTATACTAATAGAAATTTAAGGCCTTTTTTGCTATATCATATGTATTTTTCTACTCTTATTTAAGGTATTATACATATGCAGCAAAATGTATGCATTTGTAATATGCAAAATGCAATATAAAGTTCTAGTCCTTGAAAAATATTATTACAAATTGTTTATGATAATTAAGTGCAGATTAATAGTTAGTCGTCTGTAACAATCGAACTTGTGATCATGTTAGGTATGTTTTCAAAATCATAGAGAAATATATTGTAGATAGATAGGTGATGTTCAAATGCTTCAGCAACCTATGGAATATGGCATTTAAGATGTTTAATAATCTAAGGATTTTCATGACAGTGAAACACATCTATTTTGGCAGCACCAATCTACTTCATAAAAGGATGATGGGCATCAAAGAATCTCTATATGGTGTTCACTTTCACTGTGGCAAAGCTAGTCATTTGGGTAAGAAACTGCCCCTGCCTTAACTGCTGACAGCATCCTGTACAAACTGGACAAGCAGGACACAAAGGAAAAAGACTGTCAAACTTTGTCAAGAGAAGGTGGGATAGTCCTTCAAAATTCCCACTTCACAGAAAAGTCTGTCAGATATTCTAGGTCTGTAGACCAAAGATGGATGCACTAACATTGCAGAGGAACCTTGGGTGACTGTCCAGGCAGTGAGATGTCTTTGTCATTTCTATAGTTTTGAAAGCTGCTTTGCTTTGCATTTCCTGTTTACTCAGGTAATATTATATTCTTCTTGCGGCTCTGATGGCATTGAAAATGAGATTATAGTTACCAAAATCAGAAATTTACATAATAGATGTAAAGTTTATAAGGTTGAGATACATAAAAGCTTAAATTGTTTATCTAAGAAAATTTTATGAGTTCTAAAAACATAATTTTGCACTGGTAATACAAGTTAATGATAGAAAGTAAATTAGGTACACAACTTTGGACTCATGAAGATAGGCTAGATAATGGAGTATTTTCTCTAATTTGCCAAATGCAAAAGGACTAGATATTATAAATGTAATTCTTACATGATAATTCTTTTTATTGTATGTAATCTTACTATGTTAAAGCTAAACATCTTTCTTTTCATTTAGACAAAAAGGGGGAAATGTTGTGGAATATTTGTTTAACTATGTAAGAATGTGTTGCATTCATTTAACTATGTAAAGATATGTTGCATTTGTTTAATTACATAAAGATGTGCTGCTGTTTTACCTTGCCTGTCTAAGGCAACTGATTGTTCTAATAAAAAGCTCAATGGCCAATAGCATAGGAGGAAGTATAGGTGAGACTTCCAGGCAGAGATAGCAATCAGGAAGAAGAATTTAGGCTCGAGGAAGAATGAAAAAGAAATGATAGGGAGATGCCAGGGGTCAGACAGACAGACATGGAAGAAGCAGAAAAGTAGGACATGAGAATAAAAGTAAGGTAAAAAGCCCAGAGGCAAAATATAGATGAATAGAAACAGATTACATTAAGTTAAAAGAGCTAGTAGGACAAGTCTAAGCTAAGTAATTCTCCATGTCTTTACTTAGGGGCTCCTTAGTGGCCCAAGGAAAGTGCCAACTACAGTTCAGTTACATAGGATAAATGTAGCAGGACTAAAGCTGTAGCTTTACACTATGTCAAAAGTGCTCTATGTTACATAAAAAGGGACTAACTTTAGCATCACTGAAAAACATACCTATAATTAAATAAAATGCATACTGTAGTATATATTGAACACACACCCCGTTCAAGACACTGTGGCTGCAGATATAGAGAATATCATAGATGGAAATCTGCTTCCAGTGAGCTTGCACATTAGCATGGGATGCAGGTAACACATACACAGATAATTAATTATAAGTAATTGAGAGCTAAAAGAAAACCAGCCAATATTACACATGCATAGAATAGAGGACCTAAAGATAGATATCCAATCCAGCACAGGTCATATGCACAAAACTGCAGTGTCTGGAGGAAGAGACGTGCTATTTAGATGGTGTTTATCAAGCCTTGACTACATCCAGAACTGCTCTGACCTGCTTGTTTGCTTAACTCATACAACAACCCTATGAATTAGACATCATTAAGCTATGGCTTCATGGGAGGTGAAAAGGGGTATAAGTGATTTGTCATTCTATGAGTTCAGCATCTAAGATCCAGACATGGAGTTCTTGCTCCCAATGGAGAGGCTCAACCACAGTATCTTCTTGTTCTTCCACTATAAGACGAGCCTTCTTTCCATCTCAGAAGCATCAAGGTCACAAGATTTCCAAACCTTACTATGAAGTCAACAGGATGGGGTTATTTAATTGAACAGAGAAAGCAAACAATGATATTTGTTCATCCACTCTAATTATTTTGCACCAGAGTCATGATCAAAAACTGTCAAAAGCTCTCTACTCTCAAAGGCTTGCTTTTTCTAGGAATAAAGCTGGCCACTGATAAGTAAATAATTAAAATGTACACTTTATATGATAGTTAATGATTTAGCAGTATAAATGACAAACAGTACTAACCTTAAGGTACAAACTGTTGAAGAGAAGGTCATGGAATTTAAAGTATGGCGGACAGAAGCAGTCTAGGAGGATACTTGCAGGAAGCATAGCTTAGCGTAAGCATTGGAGAAATCAGATTGTCAATCATACAGACCTATTTTTTTCATTGGAGAGAAATGAATAATACCTCTTCACCTGGAATGCTGGAGTGGCATGGTCAAACCATCTGGTGATCCTTCACTGTTCTATTAGGAGTCAGCCTCTACCGGGATCCCCCAACATCCTAACCACTGTTTAGGTCCTAATCCTGACCTTTGTCTCTCAGTGAATAGAACACATCTCTACTAAAGAGGCTCCATGTACTTTGTATCCTCCACCAATAGAATCTAGACTTGTGCTTGTACCAGATCCTTCCTCTAGGCCCTAGCCCTGAGCTCTGTTTACCAGCCAGAACCATGGCTCCTGTGTCAGGAAGCAGTATGGGAAGAAGGGACAGTCAGAGACTGCATTGGATTGATCTCTTGATATCTGCTTTGAATATACTATGTAATAATGCTGATCCAGGAGGGAGTACAGACAAGCAGTTAGGCACACAGATTGGAACTTCAGAGAGAAGGTTTGCCGGGAATGTATATTTTTGAGGGAACACATTCTGAATAAAATGTAAATCCATGAGACTACAGAATAAAAGAAAAAACTCCACAAGCAAGGCCAGGGGTCAGAAAACTCTAGGTTGAGAATAAGAGACATACTACATGCAGAAATAGTTGTAAGAACTTGTGAGGAAATGAACATTCTGTCCTACAAATCAAGGACAGTATAAAGTATTAGGTAGACAAAAATAACAGACCTGGACAAATACTCCTGGAAGTGCAGATCAGATGATCACTAAGACCACCAGCTTTAGAAAGGTAAAATTCATTTGTGACCTTGAAGGAAGAGTAACTTGTAAGTGGAATGGACACATAAATCTGCATCTTTTCGAGGCAGAATCTATGGACTGAATTGGGCAACAGTCACTGAAGACACTGTGTTTAAAGAGACCTGCTGTGACAGGGAGAACACATGTAAACTGTGAGAACTGGGGCATGGGTAGAAGCAATCATATGTGGGGTTTCTTTTCTTTTCACCTTTTTCTGATGGGAATGGAACTGAAAAAGTGACAGAGAATAAATGTTGACTGAGGGTAGAGTGGAGGGTTGGTGGAGTGTGTGAGCAACAGGGTTACTGTCTCTCCTGGGACCCCAAAGAGTTCATCTTTGATGAGAGAAGGGGAAGCCATACCTTAGATGGATGTATGCTAATGGGCAGAGGAGAAGAGAAACTGCTTTGTTCCATGAACAGGGACAGGGTATGGTGAAAGGATGGATAACACACAGCAAGAGAGTCAAGTTTCACTGAAGACACTGTGGTGGTTTGAAAGAAAATAGCCCCCAAATGGAGTGACACTATTAGGAGGTATGACCTTGCTGGAAAATAGTGTGTCATGGTGGGGGTGGGCTTTGAGGTCTTCTATGCTCAAGCTATTCTCAGTGTCATAGTTAACTTCCTGTTGCCTGCAGATCAAGATGTAGAACTCTGAGCTCCTTCTCCAGCACCATGTCTGCCTGCATGCCACCACGTCTTGCCATGATAACAATGAACTAAACCTCTGAAACTGTGAGCCACCCCAATTAAATGTTTTCCTTTATAAAAGTTGTCATGGTCATAGTGTCTCTTCACAGCAATAGAAAGCCTAACTAAGACAGACATCTACACAAAAGATGCCATGAGTCAGCAGGGTTCTAATGCAAAAGGAACAAGCTCTCCCTGATGAAGAAGCCACCTCTCCCAGGTGTGTGCCCCGAGGTAGGTGCTGTGCTCATGCTTACATACTCCTGCTTTGTTCACATGAGTTAAGTGAGATGAAAAAGTAAAATGAAACAGAGAAAAGACTTCCCAAGTTATAGGGGAGGAAACAGTCTTCCATGAGAAGAATGACATTTTCCAATATTGTACAACATAGTCATAATAGATGGGTATAGCAGGGATCTACTTGATCCCAA
Source organism: Peromyscus leucopus (assembly GCF_004664715.2). Lineage (NCBI taxonomy): Eukaryota > Metazoa > Chordata > Mammalia > Rodentia > Cricetidae > Peromyscus > Peromyscus leucopus. The sequence goes on from NC_051079.1 coordinate 12,649,844, forward strand.
AGCTACACTCATGCTGAAGACTACAGCCTTATAACATGAGCAGCTGTACTGAGCTGTAAGGATATGGTGGGATGTCTTCAGCTAACTTCAGATAGAGTGTGAATGTGACAGAGCAAAAACTCCAAATTCTTTGAATTCTACACTCTTCTGACTAATGAAAGTTTATTTGGGTACTCCTTCACATTCCAGGTTCTGGAACAATCCCTCACGCAAGTGACTTTTATACAAGCCCACTCTTTTCCCTGCAGACCACCATCCCCTCCCATCCACGCTCTTCCTTCCCACAGGTGATGAAGCACTCAGTGAACCAAGGACTCGGCTCTAGTCCTAACTTCACTCTTGTCCTAAAACAAGGCCTGCCCAGAGTCTTTGCTAAATCGCATTGGAGATGACAAGAGGACACAAATTCAAACTCTGAGGCTTCAGCAATGGCCTCTCTCCATCACGGACCAGTTGCTGCTTACCGAAATACCTTTAATGGATCCTTCTACTCTGGCAGAGATTGCCAGAAACATTGTATACATAGTTAAGGTAGGTTAAAGGAAATCCTTATCCACTAGTGTGCCTCAAGCTTAAGCTAATTTTGTGACTAGAAAATTAGGACACAGAATGTAAAGAGAACAATGGGGCTGGGAGGTGTGACTCATTTGGAGCACTCATGCCTTGCATATGGAGTAGGACCTGAGTCCAAGCCCCAGCGTAGTAGACACAAAAATCATAACAAAATAATTAAAATTAGAAAAAAAGAAAGAAGGCTAGTCATACAGTTTTAATAGGATTTATTTTAATGTAAAACAATATACCAATGGAATTAAAATTTTAAATTTAAAAATAGCCTCTTCTTTTTATGTTTCTTTAATAAATAAAATGGTATAAATGGAGTTAAAATTGAAGATTATTTAGGCATCCTAGCATTACATGTATCTAGTTTTAGCTGTACTTTCCACCCAATGTCTATAGAAAAATGTACAAAATGTGGTTTTTTTTTGTTTTTTGTTTTTTTTACTTTTAAAGTTTACTAAGAGCTTTAAATGATAGCTTGAAGTCTAAATATCACCCAACTGTTCAGGATGGGGGCATTTCGCTTTAAAAATGGCATTTAAAAGAAAATTAAAATGAAGAATAATGGAACTGCACAAATCATATCTCTGTGAATTGAGTGTTGTCTTCAATTCAGAATTTGTCTTTGTTGGGATTAGCTGTTTGTGGCAACCAGGCATTTTATAGGAGGCAGACTTACTGATAAGCAGTTTTCTTTTCCCTTTTTTAAAATTCACTTTTGTTCCCAATCATTAAGATGATTAATATTTTTAATTCCTCCAAGGCTAAATTATGCAAATAAGCTGAAACTCCCCTCTCCCCTCCCTCATTCATTTTATGAACCATTTGCAAAAGGATACGACAGTGTACTTGGGAGTGTGGACACTGCAATGAGTTATGTGAAGACACTCCAGTGCTTCTTGGGAGCCTGGCCTGAGCTAGGGTACAAGGTTGAGGCCAGCCCCCAATACCACACTTTTTTTTTGTCCCAGGTGTTTATGTGGATAAAAGGCACTATGGTATCTGCCCTTCAAGATGCTGTTGAATAGAGCTTTACTGGTCTTTGTAAAAATCTTATAATAGTGTGGTCTAAGTTACTATGTAGACATTGTATACATTGTATACAACAAGAAAAACAATCTGAACATCTTAAATTCTAGAGGAATGTAAGGAAAACAACAAACCTCCAGAGCCTGCCTGTACCCTTCGGCTCACTCTATCAAAACCTGTGTTTCTCTTACTGGGTTCTGGTGTGTTTGTCTGCCCCCGCCTGTGGAAGCCTGAGGTTGACTTCAGTTCACTTCAGTTGCTTTCCACCTTATTCATGGAGACATGTCTTGTCACTGAACCCAGAACTTGCTGGTATGTCTATTCTGAGACTCCCCCTCTGCTTTCTTAGCACTGGAACTTCAGGGGCACCACACCTACTCCACTAGGTGCTCACTGGGCTTTTGTTATCCTGGCATGGGGCATGACACTTGCCTGGCCAGGGCTTTACCAATTGAGCCATCTCCTTGCTACCTACGTTTTTAAAATTTTACTATTTGAGAATTTCATACAGGGTGCTTTAATCAAATCCCACCACCCCCAGCCCGTTATGTATCCATCTGCCAATTTTATCTCCCAATTTCATGTTTTTTGTTTGTTTGTTTTTAATGCACCAAGTGTTCTTAGTGCTTCCAGTATGTGCGTGGATATAGAGCATTCCAATGGATCGTGGTTCCATTAGCAGTTCTCCCAGAAGTGAAAAGCTAGCAAACAAAAGCCCAGTCCAGGTACAGGTTATGTCCCTTTGAGGTCACATAGACCCCCTTCTCCAACTGATACAAGCGATTGCCATTTCTACCTCAGAACTTGAAGGTAAGATCCTACCCCTTCTGTGGGATGTCTTCCTATATGCTGTGAATATATGTTGTTCCCATTGGTTAATATATAAGCTGCTTTGGCCTATGGCAAGGTAGCTTAGAGGCAGGTAGAAAATCCAATGAGAGAGAAAGGAAGGAGAAAGGTGGAATCCAGAGAGATGCCAGCTGCCACCCAAGGAACAGCAAGATGCCAGCAGACTGGTAAACCCACAGAACACGTGTCAAAACATATATTAATAGAAACGGTTTAATTTAAGATATAAGAGCTAGCTAGCAAGAGGCCTGCCATAGGCCATACAGTTTGTAAATAATATTAAGCCTCTGAGTGATTATTTTATAATCAGCTGTGGACTGTGGGGCTGGGCAGGATGAGAGAAAACTTTTGACTACATACCCCTGAAGACACCACATACTTGGGTCATAGGACATGGAGAAATCAACCTGATATTGAAGAACAGATATTGTGTGTGTCCCTTGAGATACACTTTTTAACCTGATCAACAATGACAGCATAATGGGGTGCATATACATTTGTTAAAAAGAACAAGACCCCACCACCCAATGTGGAGTTAAGGGATATAAATCAGTTACCGCACCCAATGTTCCTGTTCCATGTTTGCTTTTCAATTTTCACTTCAAATGATTTGTTTCTGTCGTGTTCTTGATTTCTAGCATTTCTTTTTATTTTGAAAGAAAATTTCATTTTTTATGAATTTGTCTATACTATGAGTGGGAAGGCAAAAAAGTGAGGAGAGATATTAGTCTCCTGCTAGTGACACTTATAGAGTTTTGATAATGCATAAATGATTGCATTGGCATTCCTTCTCATCTTCACATATAAAAACTCAATGATAATTTGTATATATTTTCCCTCTTGAATGGAGTTAGAAGCGATTTTATGTTTTGCATGCACAGTTCCACATTAGGTATAACTCATGGACACAAACCACCTTTAGTATGTTGATAATATTTTTCCTTTATGTGTACCTAACACATTTGCATATGTGTGAACATTTTAAAAATAACTTTAAGTAGCTACCTTTGTACATAGTTTTCAGATACAGAATATACATACAGTATATAAATGTATGCTTGCATATATTTCTAAAAATACAAAGTAAATAAAAATGTCATATAGACTTCTTTTTCTTTTTTTAGCAGCTTTGTTTAAAACTACTTTCTCCCCAAGGAGCTATGCATTGGAGACATAATGTCTTCTCATGGTATACATTCTGCCAGTCTTTCAAGGGCACAAAATTATCATTGCCTTTAAAAGTGGATCTTTCATGAAATGTGTATTTGAAGCATATGATCAGAGCTGAAGAAAGAAGATGGCTGCCATGAGGCTTCATCTCCACCCCTGTATATTGATGCTCTAAAGTGCTCTGTTTGGTGTGAAACATCCTCCATGGCCTGCAGTAGCATTTATAACAAACTACTGCATTCAGCCTGCTGCTATGACAACTATCCAGGGGCAAATGTCAGGTCAGCTCCCTGCATCTGCATCTCCCTATAATTGCTTTGTCAGAAGCCTAATAGCAGCCTTCTTTCTCTTGCAGAGCAGTAAAAAGCAACAGTGGCCAAGAACTAAATGTTGAGGCATTCTTTGTCTGTTCCATGCTCATATTCTTGGTTCCTACCATACTGTCTGTGATTTTTCCCTATTTGGTGCAAAGTGATATTTACTAGGTTGCCTCCTGACATTTGAAAATGCAGCATTAATGTGGATGATTAACTAACTGTTCTTGCGATTGGGCACTCTTAATGTTAGTGGGCATTTTGTGGAAAGTCTCCTTTTGTCCCTAAGACTGATTATTTGTCCTGCCACATCTAGCTGACATGTAATTATTATTAAATGCCTATCTTCATTCTAATATGAAACTGAGTGTCTTTGGGGCTCAGAGTGGTAAAGAAATCAAGGCTGTTTTAATCCCACAGAATGATAAAAATCATAGAGTCAAACACTAACTATTCAGAGGGACATCTGGAAGCCATTACAGTGTAGCTGGACATGTGTCAAGCACTAAAATACCCTGTGCTCAGAGTTGTTCCTAAATAGTGAGGTAGAAAAGGGACTTCATCATGTGTATCAATGCTTCATGCAGGAGGTGCATCTTCTAGCAGATACACCTTGAGGTGAATATATAATAAAGGCCAGGTGTGAGGCAGGACTGCGAACAGCTGGAGAGAAAGTGGGTCTGCTGATGAAAGAGTTAGTTAAGATCCATACTCAAACACCTTCAATCCATCAAATGTCACTCAGAAAGACAGAAACCAGGCACAGCCAGATCTGCCTCTGCAACACTGAGTTGTGAATAACAATAGCAATGGCATGCATATTACTCTGTGTCTGATAATCCCAAATACAGGCATATACATGCACACAAACTTGAACTCTCAATGTAAGTATGATGCTGTGTGATGCTCTGCCTCCGTGGTCTGTCTTTTTTTTTTTTTTTTTAACTGCTAAATGAAAATGATACTGAAAGGTGAAGACTGTAGAATTTAAGTCTGGACCTGGCATATGAAATGTTTGACAGATGTGGCTATTAGAATATGAATAATCGTTAAGTGCTAGTTCAATGTAAATAAGTACAGAAAGGGTCTTGCATTTTAGGAATTGACTCAAGGTGGAACTTAAGGAAATTCACAGATAACAGGACGGTCTCAAAGATAACTTGAAAGCCTCCTTGGACTTCACAAACTGGTTTCATAGGCAGTAATTAATGGATAAAGATGCAATTGAATTAAACTAATGTGGCCTTTGGAGTTCTGTACTCATAGTAATATTCAAATTCCTGCATGCTGAGAGCTGAAATTCATGAAGCATTCTGATCTTCATTATTCAGACCATTACCCCCAAATCAAAAGGGGGATGGATCTTCTGCACTGGATCTGTCTTTTGTTATCCTTTTAAAGGGAAACTATGTTTCTAGTAACATAAGCAATGAATCTCTGAAAAGGTAGGGAAAAAAGAAGGAAGGGAGGAAAAGAGAGAGGGCAAGGGACAGAAAACCTAAGCTGAAAACTAACCCTTTTTTTAAAATGCCAAATGCTGTTTATTGAAGGAGGGGAGAGGTCTTAAATACAGGCTTACAGCATAATGGGAGAACCCTGGAGGGCAGAAGTTCGCTACCGATGTTTTACAATCTTGTATCTAAGCTGTTAACATCCATTATGCAGGATACACAGACAAGGAACTTCCCTTAAGCATTCAGGAGGGTGGAACCTGGTAGGGAATTAGCATAGGGAGGATATCAAGGTCAAGGTCAGCAAGCAAGACAACAGTTACCCAAAACGGGGGTCAGAGCCCTACAGGTCCCCCTTTTACTAAAAAATGAGCTTCTGACTTAGTTTGCATGGGACATTAGCAGATACCTTACCTGTCATGGGGACACCTGCCCAGGCCACACAGGTGCTCTGTCTTAGGTTGGTGAGTGCCCCCCAGGAATTACCCATCTCTGAATACTCATTTCATAATTGCTTACTACAGCTAGCACAGTGAAGACCCTGGCAGCAAAAGTAGCTACCACAGTTAGTTAATCTTTCATTCTATTGGGCATGATACATTTAATTCAATAGTTATATACATTTCAATTGGCTTTGAAAATTATAAATTTATAAACTCAAGTTCCATTTGCTTTTGGGATACCATCTTACAAGGACTCCAATTTGCAGTAAGGCTCATTAAGGAAGGGAATGGCTCAGTTGCCTTTAGCCTACTGGCTATGGGTGGGATAGGACCTCTGTTGGTCTTTTCTGTGTCAAAAACTAACCCTTTTTAGGAATGCTATTTTCACAAAAAAAGAAGTTGGTTTTTATTTATATATGTAGCTATTTATTTATTTTAATGTGGTTGTTATCATTATTATGTGTTGCTCATGACTGAAGCATGTGCCATGCTGCCTTGTGTGCCAATGATATGTGGTGTGTGTGCGTGTGTGTGCGTGTGTGTGTGTGTGTGTGTGTGTGTGTGTGTGTGTACACAGGCATGTGCCCATGGTATATGTGATGTGTGTATTTGAGTAAGCACAGGTGTGCCTGTGTCATGCTGTCTGTGCAGAAGTCAGAGGACTTTTTATTTATTTGCTGATAAATAAAATGCTGATTGGCCAGTAGCCAGGTAGGAAGTATAGGCGGGATAAGCAGACAAGGAGAATTCTGGGAAAAAGAAAACTGAGGCAGTAGATGCCAGCCTGCTGTCCAGGCAGCAGCATGTAATGGCACACAGGTAAAGCCATGGAAAATGTGGCAACATATAGATTAAGAGAAATGGGCTGAGTTTAAGGGTAAGAGCTAGTCAGTGGTAGGCCTGAGCTAATGGCCAAGGAGTTTTAATTAATATAAGCCTCTGTGTTTTCACCTGTGTCTGAACAGCTGTGGGACAGTGGGGTTGCAGGGCCCAGGCAGGACCAGAGAAACTTCAGTTACACCTGGCTCCTGTACTTCACACTCCATGTGAGCTGTCCCAAGCTACAGGTGGATTCTCCATCTCTACTATGCATCTCACATTAGGTGTTGTGGGACTACAGGTGTGTGCCATCTTATCCAGCTTTTTCACATGGGTTCTGGGGATCGAACTCAGATTGTCAAGGTTTGTATAGAAAATGCTTTTTTTTTTTTTTTGAAACCTGTAATATACCACTTCATTCTTTAAATGATTTGTAAAAAGAGATTCTTCTTCTGAGAACACATGTTCGCAGCCTCTGAGCTGAAGCACCTTTGTGTGCATGCCCACATAGACTCACAGGACACCTTGACACTCCTACCTTCTCACTGTTTTCTAAGGGCTTAAATCAGGCTACCATACTCTTCTGCTTTCTCAGATACCCGAGATGAAGACAGATTTTCTGTCCTCTTTTCTACAGTACCCTGTTCAAAATAATAACTAGCCAAAAGAAAGACATTATTAACCAAAAAATGTTTTGTTTTACGTCTGTCTACTTGAATTACTTGAGGATTTTCTTTTCTGAAACATTTAGGAAGCGTTTGCTCACATTGAGATATTTTATGACTTAGGTTTAATGTTTAGTTTAGTTGTAGCTCTCTTTCATCTTTGACTTTCTGGTATCTATCAGAACTATAGTATATAGTAAATGACACTTGGATTTTTATAAAGGAATTAGAGAACACAAAAGTTAGAGACACAGAAGTGTGACAGGCACTTCATGCCACACATATCATATGATTGATTGTAGCTGCTAGCATGCCCCACTACATTTTCTTAAATAAAAGAGCCCAGAAATTTTATAATAGGAACAGAAAATCACTCAGGAACTGGTTGATCTTAAGGAGAAATCTGACTTGATGCACCACTTCTGGCTTTACTTCCTGATGAAGGTGCCAGTGATGATGATAGAAAGCCTCTTTCCAGAGAATCCTAACACACTGAGTAGTGGTTTCCATATGTCTCATTCCTGGAGTATGAGTGAGGATTAATGCAGGTGCCATGGAGAAGTGTAGGAGTCACTGCCTTGTCCAATTCAAGTCATTTTTTTCCTCAAAATTATTGCTGACAAAGTAAAGGACATGAGAGGACCATAAAGATGAGCTTCCTGAGACTGGAAACTTCAGAAACTTATAATGCAGTAGTCAAAAAGGCTGCTGTATGAAGACCACCAGTCTTCCTACACCATTATGAGAGAGAAGTCATCCACCGAGGCAGAGCACCAACTGAAATAGACATCTGCTTGAGAACATGCTTCAGAGAATAGCTTGTTCATCTGCAGTGCCTAAGCCTACCACCGATGCTCTAATGGTACACAGTAGGACTAGTAACTGTGAGCTAAAAGGACATAGAAAGACCGACAGTGAAAAAGAATTCTTAACGAGGGCTACTCTTACTCTCCTTCAAAGCCCCAGCAATGTTCACTCAAGTCTCAGATTAAGACTGACAGCCTATACACTGTGCATCCCCTGAGGCTACCCGTCTCATTGTATCTACTTCATATGTGGTGTCAAGAATCACAAAGTCTCCTTCTTTGAAAAATATTATCCAATTTTCTGAGCTTTGAAATCCTCTAACTTCATAACAGATGTGTGACTCTAGTGCAGTTTTCCCAATATATGTAATATTGGTCCTTCTCAGTTACTAATGGCTTGTAAAGTATATAAATTAAGGGGAAAGGATGGGACAATGAATGAACAAATTATAAGATAAAAATGAATTTATTTGCCACAAACCAAATATATAAGATTCATCATTTCTCTGCTAAGCCTAAAAATAGCTGTTTTAAAATAACTTTAACAAAGTGCCTCATTCATGGAGAAATCAGTCAATTGTGTGTTTTTCTGCCTTTGACACAGAAAGCATATCAATATATTATTCTGAGTTTCTGTGTCTGAATTTAAGCCACCTATTCATCCTGTAGAGTGCTATCTACCATCTTACAATTGAGAGCATCATAAGCTAAAGATAAGCCTAAAAATAAAAATACAATCTTCTATTTAAATATGTGAGAATTTTCCATGAGGCTAGGAAATGAACCAGTAAACTAGGCAAGTGATAGAGAAATAAAATAATCAGAAAGTGGGGATTGTGAACAGCTTCCGAAATTCAGAAAGTTCACACAAAATAAGCAAGTTGCTGAGCTTCTCATTGTCCTACCCATTCAAAAGATAATCAATTTGATCTGTGTGCCTTACACTATTGTTGACAGACAGACAGAACAATATGGCTACATTACCATTTAGATACACATAGACTGGTGTGTGTAGGAAAAAAAATGAGTGAAATTATTTATTTAAATTAAATTTAAATAAATTCAATTAGTTATATAAGAAAAATGAGTGAAATGATACACTTCAAACGGAAATAAATTCACTTTCATTTTTTATGATAAAAATTATCTGATTAATTTAATAAAACTAACAACTGCTTTTTGCTATAAAATATCTCTAAGGTAGAATATTAATTTCACATGTAGCTATATGGACATAAATTATTAGAAATATTCTGAATCAGCTGAGCTAGGCTGTGGTAATAAAAATGGCATTTCAATATTGCTTGTGTTTATTGTAGAAACATTAACAATAAACATGATTTATATGATTATTTCGTTGTAATTGAACTTTTATAATTATTTTAGGCATATATTCCAAATTGTTATATATATATATATATATATACATATATATATATATATATATATAGAGAGAGAGAGAGAGAGAGAGAGAGAGAGAGATGACCTAGAAAAACACATCATGTGAGGCAACTCCACACTGTGGGAGGAACTCAGCTTCCCTAGACCTGTACGGACAGGCACTCCCTTACACACCTGCTTCTGAAACCCTCTGGACATGGGAAGTCATCTTCTTTACTGCTCCCCTTTGGCAGGCACTCAGGGTATGCATTATTTCACAGAGCACACCAGAATCCTGCCAATCTACTTGGCATCCAGCTCCATGTCCTACCATTCCTTATCAAAAGCACCAAGCTGAAGCCATGGAAGCAGCTTGGTTGATGAAGTGATGCCTGCCATGCAGGCATGTAGACCTGACTTTGACCCCTTGCATCAACATGAAAAGCCAAGTGTGGTGGCACATACCTGCAGTCCCAGTGCTGGAGAGGCAGAGGCAGGTGGATCCCAGGGGATGGCGAGCCAGCCGGTCCAGCCAATTGGTGAGCTCCAGGTTCAGTGAGAGACCCTGTCTCAAAAAATATGATGGACAGCAGTTGAGGAAGACACACTACATTAAGCCCTTATCTCCACACACATGTATGTTTATTGTACACATCTAACATAAATGAACACACACATACACACATCCCAAGCTCCCTTTATGGAGAATATTGTTTTCAGATATTAAAGGACATCTATCTGTTTGGAAATGCTCCTCATGTCAAGAATATGTCTGGAAGATTTCCTGCCTGTCAACATCTTCCTTTCTCAAGGTCTAGCTGAAACAGTTTCTCCTCTTGAGTCCCTCCCAAGTGCCCAGAAAGACTTTATAGGACTCTCGACCTTGGTAGCTCACCACAATCCATCCACACAGTATACCATCTGTGCTTTGCTGACTTTTAATAGAATGAGAGCTTATTGATAAAAATGATGCCTTAGTTGGATTCAATGTGAGAGTTACAATGACTGCTTAATAATTTTCCAGAATTAAAAATCCTCTATTATAAAACATCGAGCCAGGCCAGGAGCTCCTCGGGAAAACTTTTCCCTCCTTTCTACATTGGCTACACTTGTCTATCACACATTAATGCATATTGGCCAAAAAAAATCATTTTAGGATGGATATAGAAGTAATTTTCATCAACCATTCTTTGTTGAGATAATTTAATATTTATGAAAATTGTAGTTCAACAGAAAATTAAAAAAAAAAAAACCTGTCAGAAAAAAGTTATCATTTGTGAACACAAATGGGAATTCATTTGTATTTGAAGACCAGCCATTATCAAGCTAATGCTGACAGGACAGGAGCAATGCAGTTAGTTTTCTCACAAAATACTAATAGTTGTGGTCAAATATTTCTATCTGCACTCAACTCTCATGAAATGTGAATAGTGAACTCAATTTTTAAAACATAAATGGCAAATATGTATTGTTGCCTCTGTGTGATTTTTATATTCCATAAAATGCTTTCATTGCACAGATAACATTGTTTTATCTTAGTTGAGTGGATCAGGAGGTAGGCTATTAAGTGGCGATTTCCTCCAAGATTCAAACATTCCAATCTTCAGGGAAACTTCGTAAGACAGGAAGCAAAGAATTCTCAATAGCTTCAGGATGTCCCTCAAACTGACCAGATTCTCCAGGCTCCTCCTTCCCTAAGATGTATGAGCTTTAAAGACTGCTCAGAGTCTCTCCTGGAAGAAGAGAGCAGCAGAATTGTCTCGAAGAACAAGGACTGCCTGGAAGGGGCTCGGGCCATTTGAGGCACCTGGAAAAGACAGTGTATGATCTGTTGAGCAGCCTGCAAGGGTTCAGCTTTCACGAGCTGTCACCTACCCTGGTGGGCCCTGGTGATGCAGCTGTTTTTGAGTCATTTCTGCTCCTGTAAGCAACTGCAATAAAACTCATTGGTTCACCAAATTGGGCTTTGGTGATATCACACTTTGGTCTGTCATTGGTTCCTGGTCTGGGGTGAAGAGACATTTGTTCTCATCTCCCCAGGAAAGTCTGTCTATCATACAACACAGGAAGACGAGGGAAGTGGGAAGTAAGAGTAGGCTGTTAGCATTGTGTACTTGTGTAAAATTGTCAAAGAAATTTGACTAATAATAGGCGTATAATGGGGTATAAAGAGACAGCTCAGTGGTTAAGAGCACTTCCTGCTACTTTACTGGACCTGTGTTAAGTTCCCAGCACCCATATGGCAGCTTAGGACTGTCTGTAACTCAGTTTCAGGGGATCCAGCAACCTCTTCTGGGCTTTGTGGTATCAAGCATACAATATACATATCATACATGCAGGCAAACACTCATACATAAACTAAAACATATAATTACACCTTATATATTTATGGGCTGTAAAGTAGTGGCACATGCCTTTAATCCCAGCATGGAGGAGGCAGAGGAAAGTAGGTCTATGAATTTGAGGTCAGCTTGCTCTACAAAGTGACTTTCAGGACCACCAGGGCTACACAGAGAAAACCTGCCTCAAAAACTATACACACACACACACACACACACACACACACACACACACACACACACACGTTATTATATATACATATGTGTGTACATATATAAAGAAATATACACACACACACACACACACACACACACACATATATATATATATATATATATATATAATAATTTCCATAGATTAATTCTTTAAAAATATGCATGTGACCATTTCCCAATTCTGGCACAGGAATGAGGATTTTGCCACCACAAGTCTTTGGATTGGTTTTCTAATTTGCCCAGCACATTTTACTTATAAATTTAAGCCTATAATGTCAGATCCAATTGTTAGTGACTTTTCTTATATGAAAAACCCCTGCATTCCTATGGGAATAGAGGGTTCGAGGCCATGTGATTATACAGATGTTTCAGCACAAACCTATCAATGCAAGGAAGAGCAACACTCCTACAGCCCCCACTTGGTATGGATCCAGTCTATGCACATGTGAAAGAAACTCATGGACAGATTCATTTCAGAAGACTTTTGGGATTGACATTCCCTTGCTATTCTTTCTGCAGAGGTTGGACTTTATGGTGTCCTGTTGTGTGAAGCAGGTGGCTGAAGGACAGGAGACCTCCCAATTAGAAAAGATCATCAGTGTATACTGGGTGACACTTAAAATAGTCACATTATGAATAATGGCTATAAAGGGACCTGAGCAAAAGTAAAACTGGAATTAACATTCATGCCTGACTGAGCTTCTTGACTGAGGTCTAACAGATATGGCCCCTGATACTGAATGACCTCAGCCTTATCAACACAGGAACAACAGCAAAAGAAGAACAAGAAACAAGAAAACTAAAGAACTTTCATTATATAAATATATATATATATATATATATATATATATATATATATACACACACATATATATATATATATCATATAAATGTCTTCCTTGCAAGTTCTATAAAAATTAGAGAGAAAAGCACAGAAGAAAAATTCACATGAACAAAGCTGACTGACAACTAGAGGGTTTGGAGACTCGAGTTCAGTCTCCTCAAAATGGGAATGACAGAGAGGGTGGGATTCATGAGACCTGAAGATTTATGACTTAGTCCTGCATTCAAGCCCTATGCGATTCCTCCCCCAGCAATGGGGACAGTGTCCCAAATCTTGGGGACAGGGTAGAGTATGTGCTATTGGCATTGACAGAGGTAAGGGTGGGTTTGCTAAAGCCTGACCCACTCTGTGCAGATTGTGTGACTGTCTTTATTCCCACATGGTTTTCACAGTCCAGCCAAAGATCCATGTGTGTAGCCAGAGAGCGTATTTTGAATGCTTGGAGGCAAAAACTTAAAGTGACTGTTAGGAATAATCAGAGGTTTTAGTGTCTACATTCACATGTGTGTTATCTTAGGCTTGTCACCCTGTGTAAATCTAGAGACTAGGGTATTGTTTCACTTGGAATGTTACAATCTTTTGAAAATGTGTGAAAATGTGTGAAACTGACCCATCATGGACTTGGCACTTGGGCAGGACCAGAGGACAGTTTAGCCTCTAATTCTCATGAATGTGACATAGAGGTGCAAGCACCTGCTGATTTCCTCACCTCTTCTAGTGCCCCAGTGTCCCCACAGCTACACATTAAGATACTCTTTTATTACTATTACTATGCTACTTTATTACTCTCCTTTAAGACATTGTTAATATGAACATTGGAGGACACTATTCTGTAATTGTGATCATAGTTAATTTATATTAAATTTAATTTTTATATCAGGTTTTAAAGGGAGATATTACAAGGATACAGATCTTCTGTTTATTGAGACTCTTAGGAGCCTTGGGGATTCTTTCCCTTTATAATGCTGCTACTTGGAAATTGTCTTAGAAATAATAGGCAAGATGTCCTTTTACATGAAGATTGTATTAGAATAAGTAGAATCTGGCCCTAGTAATCTATGGAAAGGAAGTAATAGGAAGCTTTCCAATAATCTCAGAAGATTCATAGTGACAGAGAAGATCCTCAGAGAACAGATGGAATGGGAGCCATAGTGTAACTCTTTTAACATTTACAAATTTTTATCTAAGAAATTGTAAGAGAGGGGAGTAAATGGGAGAAGAGGAGGGAGGGGAAACTGTGATCAGGATGTAAAATAAATGAAAATTTTTAATTAATAATTTATAAGAAGCAAGTATGCTATAAAAGCAGGGAATGAAATGTTCAGTAAACATTTCTTTATTAATTTCTCAAATTATAAAATCCATGCTTTATGACTAAAAATACCTTAAAACCTTTAAGTCAGTATGATCATCAAATGCAAGATGACTGTCTTAAAGAGGAGTGTCTTCTCGAGCAAGCCTGTGACTCTGGAAAATTTTTTCAATGGCTCAAAACATTGGTTTATCCAGTTTAATAAAATACGACAATTTCCTTGGCCATATGTCTAAGATGTCGCCAATAAGTCCATACCTTTTCATGTGTCTACTATTAATATTCATATTAATGAGGACATCAATGCCTAGCAACACATACTCTACCACACAAAGCCAAAAATATCATGAAATATAAAATGAAGAACATTTTATGATTACTGTCAATGGGGTTTGTTTTCCTTAGGTAGTATATTTCATCCTATAGATAGAAGAGCAATGTTGAAACATATTAAAAGATTTGAAGATACAGATCTTTCTCCAAAATATTGTCCTTAAGAAAGGAAAATGCTACGAGTGTAATAGAGACTGAGGATGCCTAAGAACAGTGACCAGGAGATACGCACTAGCAGACTAAGAAAACAGGCATCAAGTCAAATCTCAGTTACTAGGACAGTTTGTAATTAAATCAAAGATTATACTGAAAATATAGCTTTACATTCAGTGTATGGTCAAGCTTATTGTCTTAAGGAAATCAAACTGCAGAAATGTTGAAGAGGCTTTCTATCGCAAAACCTGGTCCACAGGGCTAGGGACTCAGTAGGTAAAATAATTCCCTGGAAGCATGAGGACCTGATTTCCAGATCCCAGAGCATACATGTCTGCACTTCCAGCACTCCTAAATTAGGATGGAGGCAGAGACAAGAAAATCTCCTAAATCCCGTGGGCACCTCACCTGGTTTACACAAAGGTGGATAGCAAAGAGACATTGTCTCCAGCAAGGGAGAAGGTGAGGTTGTCCTCTGATCTCTATACATATGCCGCAATACAGACATAAATGCACATATATACTCATAGACACACCATGCATACACACAGGGATGGGGATTTTAAGAAGATGAAATTGTCTCAGTCTGCATTTTTGGTATGTATCCAAATGTATCCAAGACAAAATAAAATGTATTAAGATTCTCTCCACATACATGGCTACAATTCCAGTGTTTGCACCAATAATGACATGTCGTCTAACAACAGGTCCACTCTCTAGTGTGCCAGAAGACCAAGGGAAAAAGCATGAAGAAATGCAGACTTCAGTAAATGCATCACCGTTAAATTAAAAACTACAATAGCAAGGAACTATGGTCTTTTTCGATATTTCTAAGTCTTGATCCGATAAATTCATGCAGAATTTCTGCCAATATTTTTTTAGCTTAGTAAAAAAGTCAGTGTTTAGCATTTTATTATTCTCTTCCCTTCCCTTTTATTAGACCAAAGTAACCAACCAACATGCCAACCCCTCCCACTGGGTTATTGATTAGAATCAAAGGTGTTACATCAGAGTCAAGCATCGATTTTTCCAACTTTCTCAGTAACTGTGCAAGGGGATGTCCCCCAACATCCACTGCTTTATCCTTCAAGAACAGGAGTTTCTAGAATGCTGCTGGGGAAACCACCAACCATTTGACTTTAGGTGAACTCTCCTTTAGAACTACCAATTAATGTAATTAGAAGAATGGAAGCTATAAATCAAGAAAGCCATTATTTCCAAACTCTTAATCTTAATCATCGATCAAGCATGTGGATAAAATGTGTGACACTCCTCAAAAAAAAAAAAAAAAAAAAAAAAAACCTCACAAAAAGTTGACGTGGGTGAGAAATAAACAACCAGTGGGGGGGCCGGGGTCACTCTCCCCCTTTCTCCTCCAGGATGTCTTTTTAAACGCACTGTGACCTAGATAACATTCAAGTGTTTTTCTGATAGTACTTGCCTACAACCCAACCTATCACTGAACAACTGGGGCCAGCCTGGGCTACAGAGCAAGACTTTGTTTCAAAGAAAAAAGAAAGCGAAAACAAACAAACAAAACCAGAAGAAAAACTCAAAGCGATAACGAAGAAAAAAAAAAAAAGAGCTAGACAGACACAGGAACTTTCATTCAAACTTACACTGTCAGAGACAAGCAAACTCTGGCCTTCCTCTTTTTTTTTTTTTTTTTTTTTTTTTTGAGTACACACCCAAACTGAGGGAGAATTTCTCTTTTATCCTAAACAAATTCCAGATTTTCATGCACAGGAACAGAAACCCTGCATGTATCCTGATGTGTGTGGTGATTCACTTCAGTTCTGTGAACTCGGATGTCTGATGAAGCTCTCATCTTCAACCTTGCCACTGGCTGGCTTCAGGCCTGTGCTGCATAGATTTGTATGAAATGGACTTTTGGAATAAAGAATTTAACACATCCATAACACCTTTTATGTTCATAGCTCAAACAGCTCCATAAAAATCCAGTTAACTCATCAAACATCATAAACTATGAAGGACATACATAATTAGAACTCACTATGTGGCCAGCCAGTGGCAATGAAGGGTCAGGGCGAGGCTTAACACAAAAACAGAGTTTGACCTTTCAGTTTCTGAAATGTTATGTCTTTACTTCAGCCAAGGGCTGATGGAAAACTTCTAAAACATGGGTAAATTCTAAGAATTGTGAGTTTGGTTATGGGTACACACAGAAAGCACAATTTCAATGCCAAGAGCCCAAATAACTAGGCATAGGTTTGGATCCAATATCAAAGCAACATTATCAATGTCAAGTTGGAAGGAGAATGATGTGTAGAAGTCTTCATGTGTTATCTCAGATGATATCTACAGAACTTGTAGTAAGAATAAATAGTTTAGAATTTTTTTAAATGCTAATTATGTATGCTGTACTAGCATTCAGGGTGCATAATCAGGCCTTGGCCTTTTCTTGGGCTACATAGCTAATGAGAAGACACTACACTTTACATGACTTCAAATGTGCTTCCAGAGAGCTTAAGCATATAGGTGGCTGTTTTCATGCAGTTTCAACTTACGTTTATGAGAACATGACTACCAGTTTGGTAGGGTTGTGGTACTTGTAAAGTGTCTAACTGATTTAGAAAAAGATAATAAAATACAATCGATTCATTTAATTTCATGTGGATATGAAGAGGGCTATCAGAAGGCAACCTTGGATATTGTTTCCTAGTGCTAACTACTTTTATTTTCTACTGAGGCAGAGTCCCTCACTGGTATGTAACTCCCCAGATAGGCTAGTCTGTCTGCCCAGAGAGCACCAGGGACCTGCCTATCTCACCCCTCCAGCTTTGTAGCTACTAGTCCATGCCACTCTGCCCAATGTTTTTGCTGTTGCTTTGTTTTGTTTTGTTTGTAGGTTATAGGGATTGAAATGAGTTACTAATGCTTGTAAGGCCAGTGCTTACTGTCTGAGCCATGTTCTCAACCCATAGGATATGATTAAAACATTGGTTTCTTTCTTTCTTTCTTCTTTCTTTTTCTTTCTTTCTCTCTCTCTCTCTTTCTTTCTTTTTCTTTCTTCTTTCTTTCTTTCTTTCTTTCTTTCTTTCTTTCTTTCTTTCTTTCTTTCTTTCTTTCTTTCTTTCTTTCTTCTTCTTCTTCTTCTTCTTCTTCTTCTTCTTCTTCTTCTTCTTCTTCTTCTTCTTCTTCTTCTTCTTTTTTTTGGTTTTTTTGAGACAGGGTTTCTCTGTGTAGTTTCAGTGCCTATCCTGGATCTTGCTCTGAAGACCAGGCTAGTTTCTTACTTATCACCCTGAGCCTTCCAAACCCATTTAGGGCTCAGCAAGAATGATCCTACATATACCCATTTCAAAGCAGTCAGCTTTTCATGATACAACCACCATGTTTTAGCAAATTCAAGGGAAGAGTCAAGGGACCACTGGTACCCAACTATCCCAGTATAAGGAACAATAACAGGCAATCTCATTCCGAAATATTGCTGATAGTTTTTCTTTAATTGATGGTTGCTCTAAAAAACAAATACTAGCCTGATTTAAAGGCCTTCAATAATGACAGCACAAATATATTATTAAAGAGTAAATAACTATCGAAGTAAGTGTGGTATTTCTACTGCTCAAGATAATCAAGCATATGGTACATATATACTTAACAATATATGAAAAATAAAATATACTCTTCTTTCATACATAAAGACTTACCAAACCACCACAATAACTTTATGAGTTAAATATATGTCTTTATCTATTTTATAGCTTGAACACACACCAGTATATAACCTGACAAGATGGATACTGTAGAGTGATCTTATAGATAATAATACAACATGAATTTGTCACTTTTCATCAAATATGTGTGTTACTGATACTGTGCAAATTCTAGAGTCAGTAGGTGGTGCATGTGGATGTACATCAAGCAGGACAGTCCTTTCCCTTCTAGAACTTTAATATTTCAGATATTAGAATTAAGACCTTCTCTCAAATGGACTTAGTCCAACTATTGATGCTTATTTCTAGTTTTACTGCTACTGAGGTAATGGCAAAGGACCCAGAGAGGAGAACATTCTAGGTGGACCTTGTTGCTGCTTGCTTTGTTCCCAGAAAAATGCTTAGTATGTAGCATGCACTCTCATTTTTAAGGTGCTTATATAACTCTGAAAATTAGTACTGTTAACAATTATTATTTCTCAGGAGGAAACTGGAGCACACAGGTCTGACCTAGCTTGCTGAAGGCTGTCCAATCTGTTACGGTAGACATGAGAATAAAAATGGGGTATAGTTATTCTACAACTGCACAAGCTCACCATGATGCCAGATGGCAATGCATATAGTACTGTGTCCCACCTTATGATAAATTTCACCATTATAATGATGATAAATCATCTAAACAGAAGACATGGACACCAATAAAGCCCAAATTGTTTTATCCAACAATGATACTGTATCTTGTTTAACTTTGCAATACTTAGGACTATAAGTACATAATATTTAATAATAATCAATTCATAAAATAATGTCCTTCTGAAATATTTAAAAGATATTCTGATCTTGAAATATAAATCTTCTTTTGCTTGCTTGAGGAAAATAATATTGAACTAACAATTTACCCTGCAATCACCTCAGCTGCCGTAAGTAGGATGCACCCACTTTATTTATAAAATTAAAAAGAAACAGAATAAAGCAAGCCTTTGTTGGTAGCATATAATGTAACACACTGCAATTTAGAACTTTCACCATGGATAATTAAGAGAGGAAGACCGAGACGGGAGGGAAGTTGACTGGGAAGATAAGAAGGAAGGACAGGAAAACACAGAAGAACTAAAAGACCCACCAAGGGAAGCAGCAGTGAACAGTGCACCCAATGTGCATACACACGTTCCACTGCACAGCCAAAGCATCCAGACCATAGCTCTCAGACGTTCCCTACCAAGAGTAAGGTCAGGACGTGAATAGCCATTAGATTAGGTCCCCACTTCAGACTTTCTAATCTTTCAGGGATATCCGTACTTTGATTGCCCTCAGCATAATCTATTGCCATTGGTGCCACCCCCACCACTAATCAGTCTAGAAATATATGCCAGTACAGACCTGACAGCACTAAAGAAAGGTTCATTTTCATTACAAATGAACACGTTTGAGTCACGATCATAAACGTCAAGATAAATTTGAATAATATGATAATCAGTAAGTCAGAACCTCTTAGTTAGCCATTAAATGGATGCAGGAAGTTCAATTCAGTCTTGCTATTGTCACCCCCAGACTTTTTTGTTTGGTATTCATGGATCACCAGAGCACAGCGTTTTTCAACTCCAAGTTTCTAAGAACAGAAGTCTGTCTGTGTGTCAGATCCATTCATGAGTCCGCACTCCTCCACACTCCTCAGTACCTGGGGTTTATCCAGACGCATCCTCTTGGCAGCATTTCTACTCTCGCTTTCACAGGCTGAAGCCAAGATACTCTCTGCAACTGCTGAAGTAAGGTGGGAAGGAATAGGTCGAGACTAAAAAAAAAAGAGAGAGAAAGAATATGAAAAATTATTAACAGTATCATTAACAGACCACATGTCAGAAGAGCTCAGAAGGCCATCAACATGGGCAGGAGAATCTATTTCAATAGAGGAAATGGAAATTGTAAAGATGAAAAATGAAAGCTAGTTAGAGGTTAGAGCTACAGCTGCTACACAGAGCTATCATTCATTCCTGTGTCTCAGTTGTCACGAGTACTTATTTAGGGTCATTATGTTGGAGTATGAACAAGCAATGGCAAAACTGCTGACCATAGTTCGCAAATAAAACATGCCCTTTAATTATTTTATGAACATGACAATGCACACACAAACCAGAACAAAAACAAACAGGGCTGTCACAAAACAAAACAAACTAACAAAAATTAACCAACACCACACCATGCCAAAAAATCTCAATTTTAAAAAAATATGTGTGTGTGTGTGTGTGTGTGTGTGTGTGTGTGTGCAGCATGTGCATGAAGGCCATAGAATCACCTCAGATGCTGGTCTTCATCCTCCACCTTGATTGAGAAGGTCTGTTTTATCGCTGTGTTTGCCAGGCTAGCTGGTCCAGGAGTTTCCATGGTATCTCCTGTCTATGCCTCCCATCTTGTTATCAGAACAATGTAATTATGAATGTTTGTTCCCATGCCCATATACCAAACAATCATAATGTGAATAGTGCAAATGCTTATTGAGGTTTAATTTGATGAAGAATACATATGGTTAAAGTACCTGGAATATTTCTTACCTTGGTTAAACACAAGATAACTGAACCAGCCACACAATAATTTCTGTATACCCAGGGGTTTGTTTTACGTGAGATTATTTGCCTGTGTGTTTAAATCCACGTTTTCTTTTATTTATTAAATATGAATATGAGTTTATATTAATAATTTAATAGGCACATGTTGGAAAATATATCTTCTACATAAGCTACATAGAAATTAATTAATCTTCTAACTGAGCTAATTATAAAATATGGGCAACTCTCCAGATCATTTACTATAATCACTGAAAAGTTTTTCATTCTTTTTGCACATAATTACATGTGAAACTATCTAACTGAAAGATGAAATACTTAATGATATAGCACATTTTTAATTAAGATAAGCAAAAGATAGATTTAAAAAAATACATGAAAATTTAATCACAGAGATAATAACAAAATATGGGGAAATTGAAAAATATATGTATCCTGGATGCCTAGCATGTACTTTAACATACCACTTCAGGGATTTCAAAGCCTCACCACAAAGTATGTGTTGTTATTTATTTATTTTTGAATTAGAAATATCATTGTGTATGTCTAAGCACAAGTGTGTGAGTGCCAGGAAATACATGGAAATCAGCAGACAACTTCCAGAAGCAGATTCTCTCATCCACTGTGGATTCAGGGCTTTGAACTCACATCACTGGACTTGTGCATAAGTTCTTTACCTAGGGATGATGTTGCCAGCCTTGCATAGATATTATTTATTAGAAGTCTCTCATGTGATTCAGGATGTGATTCAGGCCTTTTTTTTTTTTTTTCTCTCCTAGCAACCTTGAATATGCCTTTGTTGTATGTGTCTCATTTTACTGACTTTGTTATATAAAATGTGCTTTAGGAAATTGAAATACAAAGCTGTGGACTGAATTTAGCTACTCTAGAGTACCATTTCAGACAAAAGCTTTGTATTTCAATTTCCTAAAGCACATTTTCAAATGAGGCAAACCCAGAGGAAAAGTTTGTCTCAAAACTTGTATAGCTTCATTTCACTGTCTACTTCAAGTATGGAAAACACACTCTAGCACAGCATCAAATATGTGTTGAACCATAAAATCAGTCTCCCAATAAATAATGACCACTGTCTGGCAAAGCATTAGAATCTAAACTATATGGAAATTTTATCTATGCCCTTTTCTATGGAACTTCCTTTGAGGTAAAGTTATAGTAGAAGTGGAAATAAAGACATTTCATTATGAAAAAAGAAAATAAATCATCTGATATGAAGCTGGTATTATTTAAATGGGTGTTAGGAGTTTATAAAAATCTATCTGCATTATTAGATTTTCATCTGGTTCCAGGAATGAAATTGATAATCTCAATTACATATCAGAAATCCTCTTTTTCTTAGTTTAACCAACAATAGTCACACATGGCACAGGGATACATACTTCCATTTCTTATTATTTTTATATTTCTCTTTTTTTTACATCTCTATTCCAAATTAGATATAAAAAGTTATAAAATTTAGTAAGTTGATGGGATTTCACTAATGAACATGCAAGTTTCTTAAATATGTGTTGAGTATGTTTTATTTTTTTTTGTAAAAGTTTGTTGAACAGGAAGTTTGTTAAACATGAACAGAAAGTAAAAGAAATACTTTTAGTTAAAATTATTTCACAGAGGGTTGGCGATTTAGCTCAGTTGTAGAGCGCTTGCCTAGCAAGCACAAGGCCCTGGGTTTGGTCCTCAGCTCCAGAAAAAAAAAAGACAAAATTATTTCATAGAAATTCTTTCTTTATTTTTTTAAATTGAAGAATTAAGCCAGAGGTGTGGCTTTTACTCTAAGAATAAAAGTTGGCCTTCAAAAGAACTTACATAATTTTCTTTAGAGAAAATCATGGGGATGATATGGTCTTTCCCATATGTGTGACTGGTCTATTGAAGCACAAGAAGAGAGTTCTGCCTGAGTGGAACAAATTATCCTTTTAAGGTCACCTGACAATTGTAAGTCTCAGACTTGGGGAGAAAATTAAGTTCAAAATTAAAGCAATCTTAGACTCTTCTAACTAGTGGGGAGATAAGCAGACATACAGACACAAGATTCAATGTTGCTAACACATAAAAGACAGAATTTTGAAAATTGAGCTGTTCTAAGTTTCTCGTGGAACTATAATGTGACAACTATAGATGACCTTTGAAACAAAGTCACAGACAGTTTGTTTTCCTCAGAAGTCTGAAGAAACTGACAGCCAGATAGATTAATTTGCTGTGCTAGAACCAACAGATCTACGTTTGGGAGTTAGGCTTCCTGGATTCCAGTTCTCCATTTTTTCTTTTACATTGTATTGTAATTAGCACTTCTAAATAATTAATAGTTAATGAAATAAGAAGTTATTAAAAACAGTTATCTGCAAACTGATGTGTTGATCCAAAAACAAGAAGAGAAAAGTCATCCTATACAAATTTGTATTTTAATCCTGTTTTATTCAAGATCACTGGACAGAATGACAAAGTGAATTAGGAATCCTCAGTGTGAGATGTTTTTAAAAACCTCAAGTCTCAAATGTATAATCTATGTGTGTTTCTAAGTAGAATCTTATGTCATGTGAATACAATTTTGAGATGATTCTCAATAATAATTCATATTGGGAGCTTAGGATATTCATAACTTAATACAAAAAGCTTAGATTCATCATCTAAGTTTCCAATCCTTGAGAAAAGTGCTTACATTATTCATTTTTTAGAGAAAGTTAAATCAAAGTTTGAAGAGACTGCATGACTTGGCCAAGTCCATTAATCATGTAGATTCACTGGGATTCAAACATGCATGATATGAAATTGTAAATAATTTATACTAAAGAATTATTTTCACTTCATAATTCCAGTGAGATAATACAAACTGGAAGATGGATTATTATAGATAACCTCATTTTGTTTCTAATCAAGGAATTAATTAGGGCTTCTTTAGCATTTTCATTTTTGGGTGATTTAAATCTTTGCCTTACACTTCTCTACTAATTCCTAAATACTATGTTCTGCCACAACCTAAAGTCACAAACTATTAATGTTGGATAGGCCAGAAGTGCCAATCAATTACTTCACATGATCCTGTGGTCGGGCTCTGTTTCATGCCTGCAATGAAGGTGTAGGAGATTCTTCATGAGCTATCAATTCTAGAAAGCACTTTGCTTCTAACACTGGTGAGTCAATAGTAAAGTTCTCAGCGTCCCATACATAGTTCAGTGATAATTCATCTAATGGCGATATAGCTGAGGTTAAAACCATTGGCTTGATTTTCCTTCACAATTTGTCTTTTCTGTACTTCTCAGCTCAGTTATTTATATCAAGAAGGTGAGAAGAAAATGGATCCCGGTAGCATCTTATCAAACAATATTCTGTGGTATGAAGTGTGGGCACAATGGTAACCTGAATCCTCTGTTCTGTCATCAAACTTAACAGCTGAGGGCTGATTCCAGTGTTTCTGCTCTAGCTGGGATGTAACATCAGAATATGCTACGGGATTTAGTCAGATTTCAACAGTAGCGAAGGCTAGATTCCTTCCCTTATTCCTAAGACTGGCCATAAATACAAATGCTTACATATAGTAAATGAGCCAGGAAAAAGCACAAAGAATCCAAGGAAGAATTTATGAAAAACAGTACCTCTCCTGGTGAATGTGATTTTAGTAGACATACTATGAGGCATATGTATCTTAAAGGAAGATTTCTGGAATGATTAAAATATAGACAAATGCACAGTGTGTGTATGTGTGTGTGTATGTGTGTGTGTATGTGTGTGTGTCGTATACCTATACCAGAAATTTGCTATTTCTCCCCCCTGCATGTGGGATAAGCTCTTAGTAATTATCTCTTCATAATTAACAGTCATTCTCAACTGGATCCCAAGCTGAACTTTCCTCTGCACTGTTCCTGCAGCCATAATTATCTAGGTTAAAATCAGTGGGGTTGTGTCATCCAACAGATGGCTAAATGGTCACATAGAGCTTTGGAGTTGGAAAAGTCACATTTTAATTGGAACTTAAGATGTGATTTCAGTTGGCACCATGGAAATGTATCTTCCTTTTCAAAACCAGGGGAAGTGTGTCAACAAATAGTGCCAATTTTTAGCTGTAGAACTGCATATTAAACAACCTAAGGATGCACTGGTGATTGAGTATACATTTAAGATACTGTACAATCACAATTATAAAAAAGTTTAAAAAAATCAAGAACTTAAATCTACTTACGGTTTAATGTCACAGTGCTCTCTAAACTCTACTTTTAAAATGCAGCTTGATTAAGTGTTAAACAAGACCACACGAAGAAGCAACTATGGCATCCACCATGGATGTAAATAGAATTACTCTCTCAGACACTTAGAGAAAGTGATCCAGTGATAAAAAGTTAGGTAGCATATGTGAATTAAGATTTTTTCCCTTCCATTCTGGTTACTTAAAAAATTCATAAGTAATAATCATGCTTTTTGTTTGATATGAACACACAGTTTCCCCAAATGGTATTTAAATGCATAAAGGAATAATCATAAAAGCTACGCAAAAAAATTAAGCTCCAAAAGACCCCATTTATTTGCAGGGCTCAATGGTTCATCAACATCAGTATTATAGAGACAGTGAATTGACTGCTTTAGACTGACCCGGGTATTTGTCAGCAACTGCTTCGTGACTTGATTGCTCTGAGCCCCTCTACTAGGAACCGTTCTTTTTAGTTTTATAAATCACAAAACTGAGATTCACTCAATGTCATTGGTAATCTTGATTGTCAGTTTGACAGGATGTAGAATCATCTAAGAGACATGTCTGGGCATGCCCGTGAAGCTGATTCCACACGAAGAAGAAAGAACAGCATTCATCTCTGTCTACTTCATTACTGCCGATGCAATGTCACCAGTCACTTTACATCCCCACAGCCATCTTCCCACGCCACAAAGGACTGTATCTCCTCATTCTGAGCCAAGGTAAACCTTTCATTTCTTCAGGTGTTTTGTGTTAGGTATTTTGTAACAGTGATAAAAGTAACTAATGCAGTAATTCAATAGCAAACAGGAATATCATGTCACAGTGCATTGCAGGAAGGTACATATGGCAAGTCAATACCATCTTCTTTTATTCAACAAATACATTTGATGAGTGCTGTCTCTAAGTCAGAAATGTATAAAATTCAGAGAAATACATGCAACTTCCATGGTTATGACTTCTATTCTAGGTTGTGCTAGTACTGTGCCTAGCACACAGCTTTTAAAACATTAGCAATAGATTTGTAATCTGTCTTCAGATATTCTTAACTAATAGAGACAAGTATGTTTTCAAAACTTTGTAGTAAACTTATTTGACAAAATAGATATTTAATCTTTCTTATTGTGAATTTCTGTGAATGTTTTGAAACACGGAAACAGATGTGTTTGTGTTATTTTCCCGGGGTGTGCACACACTCTGAGTGCCATCCAACAAGCAAGGTTGCACTCCACCATGGCCTGTGGTCTAGATCATTTGAAACCTGAACTCCAGGTAACTCAAGATTTTAAACCAAGGCTTGCAAATGTGGTCAAAATAGTAGTTTGACAGTCCTTAATAGTGTTCTTAATATAGTTTTGATAAAAAATAGCAAGCAACAGAGCCTTACTGATCTCACCTGGCCTCCTGAGTTTTGGTCAAGAAGTTATGGAAGCTCATTGATTAGTTCCCAGTGACTGGCCTAAGAGGTCAACATATGACTTAAATAGATGAGGTGAGTCACCATTCTTTCATGAGACTAAGACTTGCAGTGAGAGAATTGCTTTTAGGTTGCAAGTTTTCAGAAGTGCTGAGGACAACATTTCTAGCAGGTAGAAAGGAACTGTGTGACAGATAAAGTACTACAGAGAAACACAGGTAAAAAAGTGGGGGTGGGGGGTAAAACATGCACTGTGGGCCAGGGGGTCTGTGGGGGAAGAACTAGCATCATTATCCTGAGAAAATTGCTTTGATTAATTTTAAAGAAATTTAAAACTACATTTTTTTTAAACAAAAGCAGAATATAAAATAATTGACATTTTGGCTTTTAATGTAAGTTCAATTTTTGTTGTTCATTTTTGATGTACTGGAACAGTGCCTTACTACATTGGATGCTGGCCTTGAGTTTGCAGCCATCCCTCTCCCATGGCCTCCTCAGGGCTGAGATGATAGGCAGGGGCCACCACATGTACTTCAAGTAAAAGCTTTCATTTATGAACTAGTGGTTCATATGTCTTGACCTTGATTTTTTAATATTCTTGGTCATGAATAATGATCTTTCATAAATTAAGGAAATTAATGTCTTGCAGCTTCATTCATAGCTGCAGAGTTCGGCAAATGCCAACTGAAAATAGAGCTGGCCAAGATGCAAGATAATGAAAGTATCATGCTATCCTTTCTAACCAGTTGACCCTCCAATCTCCACTAGAAAACATCACCTACTTCTGCAGACATATGGTTATATATTATTACATATAACAATACACAATTGTACATAATGGCATCTTTTTCTATCACCGTTTACTGCACATTAATTCTAGTCATAGACAGTCACTACTGTAACTACTTATTCACAATAATTACCACTTACAGAAAAATAAAAATCAATGTGTCAAAAGTCAAAGGAGAGTTAAAATTAAGTATCATATAAATGTCTTTAGAGGAAAAATTTAAATATTTAAATATATAAGTCTTAAATTTTAGTTAGCAGTAAGTTTTAGAAATTAACTCCCAAGACACTGGAGCATGTTCACAATAAAAGCCATGTAACCTTTCACTTGTTTCCAACTACAAAGTAACACACTGTTCTATATCTTTTCATTCACTCACTCTTTCACTCAACATTTTTAACACAGTTGAATGGGAGTTAGTCAACTTTCGTGATCAAGTCCTTGCACTCTGTTAAGACAGTGGGGATACTACAGAGATAAACAAGTTCAAAAACACAGGAGTCAAATCCTTCAGGAGCTAAGACTTTACGTAGGCAACAGCAATAAGACAGGATACAAGAAAACTGGAAAAGATGCACAAAAAGTGAAATTTGCACATAGAAGAAAGAGAGACTGGAGATTACTCTTAGAAAGTTGATTTAACAGATGAGCACACATCTGGTCCAATCCTAGTTGTTCACCAGGTGGAGACGTCTAGCGGATTTACAAGAGCAGAATTCAACCTTGGGTTTTAAGGTATGTTATCAGAACTCTCATGTGGGCCAGGCAGGAACTTTGACATCTGTTATTTCAAGCAATGCTAGTCTTCATCTTTAAGATGAGTGCTATCATTTCATTTTATCCAATGAAGAAGTTAAGGTTCAAGGATGCAAGACCCATAATTTGGTAAAATGTAGAATGAAGATCCACTGAATATCAAACCAGGGTCCTCCCTTAATTACTTACGACCAGTGTTGCTAATTGCCCACTGTTTCCTAGTTTATTTTTCTTCTTGCCCTGACCTTAGCTTGTGAGAAGAAACTTTAGTAGTTTTATGAAGTTGGTTGCTTTTTATGTTATTTTTTTTCCTCCTCATAATGAACATGGGGTTTTCTCAACACTAATTTGTAAGTTAAAGGGAGTTTTGCTAAAACAATCAAACAAACAAAAACAAAACTTTGGAGCACATTTTTCTTAATAGCTTCAGAGCCTGCTCTGACATCATGTGGAAAAGTCTTCAGTCTGATGGTCTTTCTCTTTCAAAGAGCTGTTTTTTCCTGGTAAATGTTAAGATTGCTCTGCTCTGCTCTTGTGTTATTGCAAAGTTGATTTATTTTTACTGCTGACTACTCACCTCCCCACCCCTTACCAGAGCCTTCATGGTTTGATCAATTCAGAAAGTTGATCATCATCTTCCCTTCCTTTTTGTATCTTCTCCTTAGATTTGCTAAAGAGGTCTATCTTTATTATAGTGAGATTCTCCCCCCCCCCCATCTCTACCTTCTTAAAAGAAGGTGGCTTTCTTTTTTTTTTTGGGGGGGGGCTCTCTTATTTATACATGCTAGCCATCACTTTTCTCTTTAGCTAACATTTATATTCTATTTGACCCACCTAATAGGGTTTTGATTTCATTGCATATAATGCCTGATATTTTTACTTCTAGAAGTTAGAAATGGAGGCTTATTTCCCTGTTTTGAAACAGCAACTATTTGCAGGGGCCAGGGCATTTCTTGTTTACCCACAACTCCCAGTTTATAGTCCTGCCTGATCACAAACTAAAATCCATCTATCCTGGAGTTGTATGATCCTTCAGCCTCCAGTCCTAAACTTGTCTGTGTTCTCTTAGTCTATCTTCCAGGCTGCTATCCTATCCCAGCAAGTATTTGTAACTGTGGCTGTACATTTCCTAACTCTTTTACGTCTTTAGAAATGTACTTGGTTTCCTTTTGGGCAAGATTTTTTTTTTAAATTCATATTTGATTCAGTATTTGTGTCTATAGTGGGAAGATGAGTGGTACAGGTAGGAAGTATTCTGTAATACTTAACATTATGCTTAAACTAAGTGATTCTGTGATAAGTAATTGTGACAAATATATTGGGCATATATATTTTTCCCATATAATTATTATTTAATTAAAATACATGTCGGAAATAATGGGCAGAGGGTTACCATAATCCTTGAGAAAATCCACAAACCAAGAGACAAAATATTAAGGGAAGCAACAATAAGTCTTTATGATAGATTGTGGTATGAAAGGAAATAATTGAAAGTATTAGAAAAAAAGTAGAAAATTGCTTGTCTGCCAAATATTTACATATATTATCATACATAATGGCCCAGCAGCCATTTCATTTAGAATATGAGTATCTGAAATATATAATCCAATTAGAGGAATTAAACTAACACAAGAATTAAACTTGGATCTCCTAGCTTCAGAAAGTCATAGTCTAAAATATGGGATTTAGACTATTTTTGAGATGATGAAGTTTTACACTTTGGAAGCCAAAATTGAGGAAGGTACTCTATGAGCAAAGACTCCAGGGTCCTAGCGTGGGTCTCCTGAGTGCTGAGTTCCTAGAGGTACTCTGAGCAGAAAAAAAAAAACAGTTTCACTATTAACATTGACTTGTAGTGTGTCTGAAAGTGTCTCTAGGCATGCCAAGAGAATAGGTTAGGGGTTCAAATGTTTACGGAGTGCATTTTCTAACTATAATACATATTCAGTTTTCTTCCTATTCATTGCTTGTATTTTGTAGATTATTTTAAGATGTGTTACATTTTATGCCAAGGAACATTTAATGAGGCAAAGATTTGTTGCATTCTTTTATGTTGCCTTTGTTTAACTCTGTGAAGCTGTGTTACTTTACCTGTCTAAAACACCTGATTGGTCTAATAGAGAGCTGAACAGCCAATGGCAAGGCAGGAGAAAGGATAGACGAGGCTGGTAGGCAGAAAGAATAAAGAGGAGGAGAAGTCTGGGAGGAGCAAGATCAAGCAATGGAGAAAAGGATGAAGGATCGAGAAAAGAAGGAGCCAAACATGGAATAAGAAGGAAAGAAAAGATATACAGAAATAGAGAAAGGTTGAAGCCCAGGGGCAAAAGGTAGACGATATAATTTAAGTTAATAAAAGATGACTAGAAGCAAGCCAAACTAAGGCCAGTCATTTATAAGAAAGAATGAATTCCTCATGTGTTTTATTTGGGAGCTGGGTGTCAGGCCCCCAAAGAGTAAAGAGTAAAAAACAAGTAACAAGATTTTGGCATACCAGTGTGAGGCTCTAGAATTTCCATAGGGCCTGAGAAAGCTAAAAACAAAAACATGGCTCCTTTAAGAGTTTCAGCAGTACAGTGAGCCCTTGAGCAGCATTAAGTAGGCACAAAAAACTAACTAAAAATGCCTGCCACAGTGCAGGACACCAGCATTCCATAGCTGGGGGATTGAATGAAGTTGCTGGTCAGGCACCTCTAACTGGGTTGCAAGTTTTAGGCTTAGCTTTCACAACTGGAGAGTGGGGTGGAGCCAGCCAGTAGGGTCACGCAGAGGAGGGCCCAGCTCTGGTTTCACAGTTTAAAGTTTGCTCACACATTCAAAAAAGATACACAGTAAAAGAGGTTCAGATGGAAAAAAACTTTTAAGTTCCAGTGTGTTTTATAATGTACATAGGCTTAAGAAAGAAAGAATGAGTATAGACAGTCATAGAAAGAAAGAAATAGTTTAAAATAATAAAGTCTAAAAAGATAGAGTAAAAATAACATAAAAGAGAAAGACACATAATGTGGAAAATACACGGGGAGTTTGGATCCTGTATTTTGCTGTATTAACCTTGAATTTTTTGATGGTTGATAAAAAAAAATGACAGCAGCTAAGAAACATGGGATTGAAAGGGGAACTGCTGAAATAAACCAGTCTAGATACTTAGAAATACCTTAACTTTAAAATGGAAGTGAAAGAATACTTTTGTCAAATGGAAGTCAAAAGTGCTTTGGAGAAGAGCTTTTGCTTTTGTTTCCACAGGAAACAAGAGGCTGTGGATTCGTTCCAGGTTAATATGGATCAAGTTTGATCAAGGGAAACCTTCTGAAACTTGACAGGTGACACATAACAATGAAGGTTACTGCTGGTTTTCTCAGGACTTGGCCATTATCTCAGTTTTCCCAGGGACCCCTAAAGATGCTTCACCCACAGACAACAGGAAGCAGCCTAAAGAAAACTATGCCCACATTCCCAATAAATGGTGTGAGTGGCTGTTGGTTATTTGGTGGGTTATGGATGTTTGTTATCATTTAGGGGAATATAGTATATTGATACAAATTTAAAGTTACCTTTGTTACACTATATATGTTTCTACTCTTCTTTAAGGTATTGTACCAATGCAGTTCATTTAAAAATTTAAGGTAAAATTCTAGTTTTTTAAAGCTACTATCATAAACTATTTAGGATAATCAAGAAACATAGGTTAGTAGTTAGTCATCCATTACAATCAAATTTGCAGATATTTTAGGCATGTTTTCAAGATTATACAGAGATATATTTAGATAGGTGATTTTCAAAAACATTAAAGTCTTACAGAATATGGCATTTAAGATGTTTAGTAACTCAAGGTTTTTCATGACAATGAGACACATCTGCTCCTGATAGCACCAATTTACTTCATAAAAGGATGATGGGCATCAAAGAAACTCCTTATGGAGTTTACTTTCATTATGGTAAAGCTAGCCATTTAGGCAAGAAACTGTTCTTGCCTGGACTACCTGAGAGTATGCTGTAAGAACTGGACATGCAGGACACACAGGAAAAAGGCAATTGAATTTTGCCCAAACAAGGCAGGACAGTCTTTTGAGATTCCTGCTTCACAGAAGTGTCTACCAGATAGTCTGCCTTCTGATGGATACCAGGCTCGCCTTGAACTCTCTAAATATACCACTATACCAGTCTTATTTACTTTTTTTTAATCAATTATTTTACTTTTATAACTTTTAAGCTTATTTTTGTTAGGAAAGACACAAAGTTCTAAAATCTTCAGGTTCCTGTAACACTAATTCTGCTTCTTTTTAAGTAGTGTAGATACAGAGACTTGTGTAAGGTACAAGCAAGGAATTAAGCTAGAAGACTATGCAGGAAGGTAGTCACAAGATGTGAAGGACTGAAACTAAAACAATAGCAGAAAAAATAAGAAGCTATAGCATTTATTTAGAAAATATACCACAGAAAGAATAAACAGTATTCAGTGAGTAACAGAGTCTCATTCTGAATTTTTAGGCAGGGGCGAAAATGACAACAACAATGTTATCCAACATAAACCAACTAGGAAGGGGCAGGTAAAGTTTTGGTAGATAAAGAATCCATAGAAAAAACATGTTTATGGGAAATCTGGATGCCAGTGTGCTAGAGCAGCAACATCAACATCTGGATGAAATATCAAAGTTCTGCTGGAGACTGTTGCTCATCTCTAGAACACAGTACTGTGCACTGAGAAAAACTTACAATTATGGTTAGGGTGCTCTGTAGTCCATGACCAAATACACAATTAAAATCAATTGCCCAAAGCAGACATAGGTAAATGGGGAGGCAGGGGAACAAGAGATGAAGAACTTGGGGTTGACGTAGGAAATGCAATGGTGGGATTTGGTACAAAGCAGTCACGTGTTCTTCATAAGAATCAATCCAATAGTAGGGAAGTAAGAGCCAGAGTCTGAAATGGTATGAACCCAAGAATGGAGAGAACGGTGTAATCTGCAAGTGAAAGTGTTCTTCTGAGGAAGCTGAAATGGCAAGGTAGATCAGCTGTATGAGGAATGACTAGAACTTGACTGGAGTCTATGGACAGAAGTCCTCATTTTCAAAGGGTCAAACAGAGCATGTAATAGGAGGACACTGTTGATAAATCAATGTTTGAAGGAGGGGGTGAGAAGAGGAACAGGTGCAGAATGATTATTTATTCAGAGAAAATAAGACTGGACACTGGTTCTGTAAAATCAGGGGAACACGCAAGAAACATTAGATGACTCCATGGTGTGTGTATTTGTACAAGTATGTGCACATGTCAGAGGCACCACCCATTTTTCTCAAGACAAGGACTCTCTCAGCTCCAAGCTTGCAAAGTAAGTAGGCTGGCTGAGAAGGGAACCCTGGGGATATGCATGTCTGTCTCCCCAGAGTTAGGTTTATAAGCACATACCACTGAGCTAGCATTTTTTTTTTTCATGTATTCTGTGGACTGAACACAAGTCCTTGCATTTTTGAAGCAGGAACTGTACCTGTACCATATCAGCCATCTCTCTAGCCTTTGGGAAGCATTGGGAAGCTTTTTTTTTTTTTTTTTTTTTTTTTCTAGACAGGGTTTCTCTGTGTAGTTTTGCGCCTTTCCTGGGACTCACTTGGTATCCCAGGCTGGCCTCAAACTCACAGAGATCCGCCTGCCTCTGCCTCCCGAGTGCTGGGATTAAAGGCGTGCGCCACCACCGCCTGGTCCAGGGAAGTTTTTATTACTGATGTGTAAGCTGTTTGAGTGAAGCCTAAGATTTAATGTCTCTACACTAATAAAGCCTTCACTGACAGAAACTCAGACTCTTGAAGCTGAACATGTGAAAACTGTGACATCAGAAGGTAAGATGTCAGAATTACTCAGGAGTGCATTATAGAATGCAATCAAATTGAACTGTTGGGAGTGAACTACTCGGATCAAGTGAAAATAGCCTGCAGTGTGTTCTGTTATAGAACTGCAATAGTAGGGGTGGACAGCTACAAAGGGGAAAGGGTTCCGATAACAGTCTGGAAACTCAACCCCAATGCTTGCTAACTAGCTTCCACTAAGCTAACTGGTCAAATATGTACATACATGAATATATATGTAATATGAAAATAATATATATATTTATATTTACATACATGTAATATGAAAATAATATATACTTATATTTATATATATGTAATATAAAATATATATTTATATATATGTAATATGAAAAATAATATAAATAGTTAAGAGTATAGAGGTGCCACAGAGATGTTGTTAAGAACCAGCGTGATGGGTAAATGATATTGTTGATAGAATTTTCAGTTTAAGAATCACTTTAAGACATTTAGTTAATTGTGGTTTGGGGGGAGAAGGAAGAGAGAGACAGAAGGAGAGCGAGCAAGCGGGTGCACACTCTAGAATGTACATGTTAAGGTCAGAGGATAGTTTCCAGGAGTCAGTTCTCTCCCTCTGCCTTTGAGGCACAGGCTCTATGGCTCTCATTGCCTCTGCTGTGCAGCACACTCTGAACCATTTGGGCCAAGTACTTCCAGCTGATTCTCCTGTCTATCTAGCTGTCGGTGTGTTGAAATTAGACGTGTGTCCCCGCATTTAGCTTTTTATACAGGTGCTAGGGATCACATTCATGTCGGCAGATTCGGTCTTTCCCCAACTCTGCTACCTCTTAGCCTTTTGATACACATTTATGAACCCTGTGTGAAAGGACAGAGATACCACTGCACCCTGTGATATGTAAGCAGGGACCGAAGGCAAGGGCTTTGTGTGGGATGTGACAAGCACAAGAAAAGTATAAAAGCCACTGGTCAAAACCCAGATTTTCTTTAACATGAAAGGATAGTTTTCTGGTGGTTTTAGAACTAGACTCATTTCTTACCCTTTTAAAAATTGTTACCGTACTTTTCCCTACAGTAGGTGTGATAACTACTATGGAAATATGTACAGAGACACAGACACAAGGACTGCTGAGACTGTGGTGACATCTGGCTCAGACTTCCTGACAGTGCGGCACAAAAATGAAGACACTAAGTGAAGAGCGCCAGTGGTAAAGGCTAAGGCAAACTCTGTTTCTTCACAAGTGGTTTCCCTTGCATTAAACTCTTAAGAAAGTCTCTTAAAAAGGAGTCTTTTATAATTCATATTTAGTAACTCAGTGGACATTATATTTTTTCAGTAAAATTTTATATAAAAAATTTAAATGAGACTTATTTCTACAAGGTAAATAGTCTCATAAACAACTAGGTGTGTGATTTTTTTCAAGAAGATGAACTCATTGAATTCAGAACCTAAGCTACTTGGACTATGTCAGTATAATGACACAATTAAGGATAAAAGAAGGATATTGCATTAAGTCCCTTTTACTGTATTTTTTCTAAATATTTTCATTTGAGTTTTACAGAAATACACATAAATATGTCCAGGTGACAAAGGTTTCTATGCAAATCTAGGAAAGAGAGAAATAGTACAGGAGGAACCTCAGTAGGCGTCAACTGTGTCTTATTTATAGACTGTTGCTTTCGTCAGTTTCTATTATAGCTATTATTGAATTTAAGATCACAGCCCTTTGGAGAAACTGATTCATTTCCTGGAACAACCAACTCCTGTTCTTGAGAGCAGTTATTGAAGTAACTTAAGGGTCAAAGCTACACAGTAGAATCAATAACAATTTAGCACACAATATTTTTCCAAGGCTTAATTTAATGGCTGCTTAATTCACTGAGGTTTTACAGTCTGAGAATACTAGCTGGACACTGGATCAAAATTATTCAATTTATTTTTCATTAAACATGCTATTCTATTTAATGCTTAAGATGCCAGGGTTTGAGTTTGGTGATAAGGACTTGGTGAAAATGTGTAGCAAAGAATCTTTTTGCAGCGATTCTAATTCATGTGTTAGAAACACCATGTAGAACACGAAACAATTTTTTTTCTGCTAAAGCAATCAAAATTTACTAGGTCTTGGTAATTCTAAGAAAATAAAAATCTATATATATGCATTATATAAATGCATATATACATATATATGCATATATATATGGATGGATGTACATATACCCTAATGTTTGTTTAATGTATTCAATGAAGCCAATTAAAAGTATTTCAGTCTTCTAAAATCCACATTTATGCCCAGAGGTTACTACTGATGTCCTTGGCCAGAGACACTGCCTTCTGCACTGAGTGGCAGTTAATGCATAGATTCATAGTTGGTGAAAGTACTGAGAATAAGCAACTGGCAAGTGCTCACCCGTAAAGGGACATCAATATCACCCTCTCCATGGTTCAAAGAGCATTGCAGAAGAGGTGGTTAAAAGCATCTAAGGGACAGAGGATGGGAAAGAGCTCTGTGAAAGAGGTCTTCTGGACATGACATGATTGTTGAACTCCGAGTATCAATAGTTACCAGCACAAGACTTACACAAGATTGTGTCCATCAACATTTCATCCATCACAGACAGGGAAGGGGCTCATTAGGCTCTTCCCCTTGTTGAGGACCTACAGTCACATAATATTTGCTGGGATAGGGACAGTCACATTCTTCAATGGTGTAGCCACTGGTAAGTTGCCCTTGCTTAGTTACATAATTGCAACGACATCAATAGTCATACAGGTAACTCTAATTAAATTCAGTGGACAACAGAAATGACATGAATATTAAAAAGGAATAGATTTTGTATGGCCAGAGGCAGAAGTAAAGTGAATATTAAGATCCACAATTATATATATATATATATATATATATATATATATATATATATGTTGTGACAAAGTAGGAATCTCACTTTGAATTTCATAAAGTCAACAAGAAACTCATAATCCAGCAGTTCTGAGAGTTTCTCACTACTTTCAGGGTGTTCTGGTCTCAGGGACCCCAAGAAAGTGGAGAACTAAGCCTATTGATTGGTACTTAGCCTCCTACAAAATACACATACACTTTACAGTTCCTTTTTCCGTGTATTTAAAATGAGTTGATTTCCTCCTGACTTGATGCATATTAGAGAACAAAATGCACATATAAAGAGAGTCATTCTGAGAATTTTTCACTCTTTCTCTTGTCCAATAGGGATGACTGTTTTAAAAGGAACAAAATCCTACTCAACATTCCATCGTAAGGAAATTTATGTAGAAAGTGAATGGAACATTCAAGTGTGCCTATTTAAGAGTGTGCTTCTCATTTCCAAGGGGGTATTCCAGTCTAGGGAGGATTAATAACTGAAGGGATGGAAACAGCTTAAGTTCCAGTTTCCATTTTCATCTACATTTTTCACATAGTTACCGAGGACCCTCCAGCTTGCATTTGAGCACTTCATGTCAGATAAGGGGTCATCTCAATGAATCATAATGACCAGGAAAAGGTAATCTTTCCTCAGTAACAAGCCAGATGAGTCATAGTTCTCTCTCTTACCTTTGAAGTTCTATTTATATGAATCACTGAATAAATGAATAACTGAATAGATGAAAAATATTAAAGGATAAATATTTCTTTGTAGCATGTTTAAGTTTAGTATGTAAAACTTATTGACTTTGTATTAATCTACTTTTTTCTTCCACACAGCAGAAATTTCTACTAAATAAACATCTGTGATAAAGTGAATACATGTAATTAATAAAATGACAGTGATGTTTTTATGGTTTTTTTTTTTTTTTTTTTTTTTTGGTTTTTTCAAGACAGGTTTTCTCTGTGTAGCTTTGCACCTTTTCTGGAGTTCACTTGGTAGCCCGGGCTGGCTTCGAATTCACAGAGATCCGCCTGGCTCTGCCTCCCGAGTGCTGGGATTAAAGGCGTGTGCCACCAACGCCCGGCTGACAGTGATGTTTTAAATGATGCAAAATCTATGATAGATCTTAGAAAAATTAAGAATTCTGTATGGTGCTTATTTATTTCTCTCAAAGAATGATTAATCTAATACTATATACCAAGAAATAAATAAGATAAATTTTACCAAAGGATGGAATCTCTAAATCTCATTGAAAGACGAGTGGTGGCAGGCACTTGCAAAAATGATACTGATATATGCTACCTTCATTTTTATTAAAAGAAGAATATATGTGTAATGTAATCTAAAATACACTTAGTTACAAATGGAAATTTTGTTTGTGAGTCTAGGCTGTAGAGGCTGAGCCATCTCTCTAGCCCAGCATCTGGAATTTTATACCAACTCTTTAGTGTGCTTGATTCTGATGTCAAAGTCAGCTGTGTGATATAAGATCATTCTTGTCCCCTATCTTCCTTCTATCGTGTGAAATATTATTAGATAATCCATAACAAGGAAACTAGTTCATGTTCTTCAAGCACGTCTCTCACTCTCTATTGCACTCTATTACCTGTATCATCTAAATCTAGTCACTCAGTCCTACCATTTTGCTTATTAAATGGCTTATGTACTGCAAACTTTGGATTTAACATAGAAATCATAAGAACCACATTTGTATTTGAAAGGCTCTGAAATTGCTGAATAAAAACATCACAAGAAACTTCTCCTTGGATGACAAATTAATAATAGATGATAATGTTTTCTTGTTTCAGATCCTTTGAAGACTT
The DNA here is from genome assembly GCF_004664715.2 of Peromyscus leucopus. Taxonomy (NCBI): domain Eukaryota; kingdom Metazoa; phylum Chordata; class Mammalia; order Rodentia; family Cricetidae; genus Peromyscus; species Peromyscus leucopus. The sequence continues at coordinate 12,688,450 of NC_051079.1, forward strand.
ACTTTGTGCCAGAAATGACTTGCAAGGGTTTCTAGGAAGCACTGTCTGTGCTAGCAGACAAGAATTCTCCCAGAACTATGAACTGGGGTGATTATGTTCTGTAGAGGGGGAACCAAGCACAGTAGGAAGAGACAACTTACCCAAATCAGACAGCGGAAGGTGGTGGATGCAGAACCCCTAAATAGGCTCTCAGCATGTACTCTAAAATACAGGAAGACCATATCCGCTTTAGAGAGCAATATGAAAATTGACAATAGCTGGGATTTCTATGACTGTTATTCATTTCCTATGATTTGAGCTCCATAAAATTCCAACTATAAAGCCATACTTTGAATCCATCTCATTTTTAGCAACTTCTACCCATCACACTGAAACAGCCAGAAGGCCAGATCACAAACCCCAGTGATCTAGACTTTCATTTAGCCTTTTTAAGTAATGGGAGTGAGAAAACAAAATGACCAGAAAGTTTTTAAAATACTTTTAAAGCAGGAGCCATAGTGCAGCAATAGAGCATTTGCTTGCCTTGTAGTATGCTGAGCCCTAGGTTGGAGCTTCAGTAAGTGTTGAACTATAAAGCAGCTAACGTTTGTGGAACCACGCACACATATACCTTGAAAGGTGCGAAACATCAAGCACACATCAATGTTAGTTAGATTTGTGTAGATAAAAGAACAGTGGAAATTCACAATATTTTGATTACCAGTTTCTACCCCAAAGTAATCAATGCCAGGCAAACTCATCTCCTACAAAGCACAACATAGCAGGAAGGTCACAGCCTGGTTCACCACATGAAGCCAGTCTACCTAGGGCAACAGGCGCTTAGGTTTAAATGTGAGGACCTTCATTCCCCATCTTCATTATCCAGGCTTGGTATTTGTTAGACAGCAGAGGCACCCATCGCCGTCCATTCCAAAGCTAGCCATTCTCACACGCCCAAAGCTGCACCTGCACCTTCAGTTCAAGACTGGTTAACCTCGCATGCACTTGAGCAGTCACGGAAAGAAAACAAACACAGATGACGTGTGTGTGATAAGTGGCTTCTCCCTGATTTTCTCTCGTATTATCCTTATTTTCTATGACATGTTAGCACATGGTTCTGTGAGCACTGGCCTCCCAAGAGAGTCCTTATCATATAAACAAAGGGGATAAATGCTTGGGGTGAATGAAAAGGAAAGTGGGGGGATAAACACAAGCAAATGAAAACCCCTTTGACCTGACGTTATGGAAAAATAAACATAAAGACACTAAGATGGAAACAAAATAGTGCCATGGTTTACATGTGGGGTTTGGATGGAATCTAGGGCTGTGTTCAATTTATAACTCACCATCTCAAAACCACTTCTTTTCATCCGCCTGCAGGACTTGAGGTAAGTACGGATACGTTTCCTGGCACGCTCTTGATACTCAGGGAATTGTCGCCTGCATGAGTCAATGATAGCCTGGATCTTTTCTTTGGGCTGCTTAGAGATTGGGACCATTCGGTCCAAGTTTTCATCTACAAACAGCCTGACAAACATCTGTTGGCAAGAGGGAGACAGAGGAGAAGGGTTTGGAGGGCTGCTCTCTTCTCTTCCTAGCTTCCTGTCTTGATAACCGAGAGGAAAAAATGCTTTTTCTGGTTTATGCACTGGAGAATTTTGCAAATGGAAAGCCAGAAAATTTAAGCAAACATTCTTTTAAAGATTTTCTAAATGGTTGAATAAAGTATATAAATATATATATATAGAGAGAGAGAGAGAAAGAGAGAAGGATAGGGAGAGAGAGAGAGAGGAAATCAGACAGACAAACAGACAGAAAAGAATAAAAAAAATCAGGAAATAACAGTAGAACCAGGACAGCTGAGCACCCATTACATCTGCTTTTAATGATAAATGGGACTGAGACATCGCCACACTGCACAGTGGACTCATCTCTGAGAACCAACAGTTGACTCTTTTGTCATGCACAATTAAGAAAGCAAAGGAAATAACTGATGACAGACAGGCATAACCATATGAGGGCTAATCTGAGCCCCCTTCAGCCTAGGCAGACATGCATACTCACACAACACAGTTCCAATTCAGCACCCACTTGGCTTTAAAATTCTAAACAAAACACAGCAATTCTGGGGTATGCTTGTCAAAGAGTGTTTGGTATACTTTAACAATCCTTCTGAAAATTAAACAGACTTGGTTCTAGAATATTCACATTGACCAACAAGCAACGGCATGAATGTGAAGTGGTCAAAGCATAGCCACATAATGTGGGGGACTCACATTGAAAGCTTTCAGCCTCTCAGCTTCCACGCCATCTGTCTCGTTCACCTTCTCAGAATCCTCATGTTCATCATGGTCATCTTCATCCTCATCTCCCCTGTTGAGTGACAGATCCTCTGCACCCCGGTCAACACTTTCATTCTTGCCAGAATCATAGCTGGAGTAGCTGTGTGCTGGGGACTGGAAATAAAGGACAACATTGGCATTTTTCAAACCTCTGCCTCAACCATCACTTTTATGCTTTACTTTTCATTCCAATAGTTTCTCAAAAATCATTTTTGTGACTTTGTAACTCTAGATCTATGGCATTTTAAATTTTTGATCAAAGTTTAATTGAAATAGATTTAAGTATCTATTTCCTCCCCTACCCTGGTACATTTCAAGAGTGTCTACAGCAGTACCTAACAGTTATATCTCTCCATAAAGTTCTTATTGAACTTAGTGCTTCAAGAGTAATTACTGTTTCTACTCAATGCTTATATCAATAAAAGGATCAATCTGTAATTAATATACAATGGAAATATTGAGTCATATTGCTGGAAGTAGATATGACCTAGGTGTGTAACTGGTCTGGCTGTATTCATTTTCTTTGAACACACTAGAAACTGAAGAAAAAGGATACTTAATTTGCCTAGCAAAGATTTAAAATATTTAAAAATATTCCTGAGAATAAGGGTATTAATTGCATGATACTTTAAAAAAGATTTGTAAGCTGTCTATGGAATATCTTAAAATATCATTTGGTTTGCATATAGTAAAACTTCATTAAGCTTCTTCCTAACTGATACATTTATTGCTTCTATATCTTAGCATCTAAGGACACAGTAAAGTTAAAGCCAGATGATTAAGTGGATGCACTGTATATTTCGACATAAATACTTAAAAATTTGAAAATTAAATATTTTTAGATTTATTCTCACATATTAACAGTTGATGACCTCTCTAGAGGCCTATTTGTTTGTTCAAGTACCCATGCATCTGTATGTAAATGCGACAATTCTACATCAAGTAAACAGATTTAGATTATTTGTAATTTGGAGATAATATATAATCACATTTTTTCCTTAGGATCTAGGGATTAATTTGAGAGTTAGTTTGGGAGAAGAACCTGAAAGGAAATCTGTGTGTTATTATGATAAAGGGCTTAACTGGACACTAGGTAGCTGAACAAGAGGCTGTTATCTGGACCCACTGATACCAGCAGTTACCAAAGGCTACTGAGATACTAAGCAGAGATGCAAGAGAATTTAAAGATGATCATTCTGTAATTGGTTTTTAATTACTGACACTAAGATTTTCAGAGATATCAAATACCGTAAAACAAATAGTGAACATTTTGAATACATGACAAAGAAGAAATTAGTGTTTATAATTGGCCTATTGGTTGCCTCTGGGTTTACATCTATCCAATGAGGTGCTTCCATCATCCCAGTTCTTCAGATAAAGAAACAGCTTCCCAAAAGCTAAACAAACGTGGTTCATCAAGACAACTGTATATGCTTATTTGAGCTCAGTTCTGCCTGAATCCAAAAGCTGTACAGTTTACAGTTTACTACACATTCTCCCCTCTCTCTCTTTTCCTCCCCTCCTTTCTAAAGAAATAACAGAAAACACTTCTATGTATTGTACATGTTAATATTAAAACAAACAAGCAAAAAAGAGTTCATTCAGAAGCCCTCTTACACCTAAAGAAACAACATATTATTTCTACTTCCTCCTAAAATAGTAGTCTGTGATTTAAAAATCCTTAGGAAGAAGTGTTATTACCTGCTATACAACTTTTACATATATAGTGTAATTAAGTAATTAAATAATTTATTAGTGTTGTACCCACTTCTTTGTTTAGTTGACTAGAGAAAGGAAATGCCAGTATCATAAGTCAAAAACAAGCAGGTTTTCATACCTAAGATACAAATATTAACAGGAATTGTAACAAGGCTATTTTTCAACTTTATGGATAATCATACTTTGGAGTTAGATACATTTTAAGAATAAAATACATTCAAGAGAATAAACAATTAAAGAACAAGTTTTTAAAATAACATGATAGCAACAGAAAAAAAAAACCTTTTGCTTCAATTGCCAAATTAACTATACAAATAATATACAAATATACTAAATATTTAATGAGCTTTGATTTTATGTCAGGCATCATTCTAAGTCATGTACATATAACATAATTGAAGGCCATATAAACTGATGAAGTAGCTTTCTCAATGTTATATAACTGGCAAATGAAGTCAGGACTTGAACCCAAACAGTATCTCTGATAATTGATTATCTTAACTACAGTTTTTTTTTTCTGACTGTGGAATGGCCATTTACTGTTACAATGTATGTGGGAATCAACTCATGAGGCACTGTGTTTCTCAATGCCAACTTCTAAAGAGAATACTTCTAATGATAAATTTGTTTAAAATATTAAAGGGAACATACCCTCAGAAAATCTGAGAGACAATATATATGGTATGTGTTTTGTGTGGGTTGAAGTTGTTTAATGTTATGTTCTACATTCAAATGATGCAGGGGGCTTCACATGTTGCTCTAGAATCTTCATGGCTGAATTTCACAATAGAACTAACACTAATACATTTATATATGCATATTATAAATGGCCTAATTTTGACTGGCAAAATGGTTCAGCAGGTGACAGGGCCTGCTGCCTAGCCTGACAGCCTGAGTTTGAGTTTCAGTACCTAGATGTTGGTAGACTAGAACAAGCCTAAGTTGTCTTCTGACACCCATAAGCACACTGTAGCCCACACATGCACATACACACACTCTCACATACGTACACATAGAAACACACAATAAAGATAAATAAATGTCCTTTTCCCCCTTTTATTTATTTTTCAATTAAAATTTTTTTATTTATTTTACATACCAACCACAGTTTCCCTTCCCTCCTTTCCTCCTGCTTCCTCACCCCAAATTCCCGCACACACAACTCCCACCAACCTCCCTCCCCATCCACTCCTCCTCTGTCTCTATTCAGAAAGGGGAAAGTCTCCCATGGGCTTGAACATAGCATGGCACATCAGGTTGAGGCAGGACCAAGCTCCTCCCCCTGTATCAAGGCTGGGTGAGGTAATCCAGCATGGGGAATAGGTTCCTAAAAGCCAGCTAAGGGCTGCAGAGATAGGCCATGTCTCACTGCTAGAAGCCTCACAGACAGACCAAGCTATGCCTCTGTCATCCGCATGCAGAGGGCCTAGGCTGGTCCCATGCAGACTCCCTAACTGCTGGTCCAGAGTCCATGAGCTCCCATGAGCTCAGGTCAGCTGTCTTTGGGGGTTCCTCCCTCACGACCTTGACACTCCCCCCACCTCTGGCTCATACAATTCCTCTTTCTTCTTTCTTCAGCAGGACCCCTGAAGCTCGGCCCAGTGCTTGGTTGTGGCTCTCTGCATCTGCTTCCATCAGTTACCGAATAAGGGCTCTCTGATGGCAATTAGAGTAGTCACCAATCTGATTACAGGAGATGGTCAGTTCAGGCAACCTCTCCACTATTGCTAGGAGTCTTAGCTAGGGTCATCTTTGTGGATTCCTGGGAGTTTCCCTGTCACCAGGTTTCTCCCTAAACCTGAAATGGCCCCTCCTATCAAGACATCTTTTTCATTACTTCCCCCTCTTTCCCACTCCCAAGCCTAAACTGGCCTCCTGCGCCCAGCTTGCCTAACCTCATGTTCCCAATTCCCCCACCCTACTGCCCCTAATTTACCCAGGAGAGCTCTTCTATTTTTTCTTTCCAGGGAAATTCTTGTGTCCTTCTTTGGATTCTCCTTGTTATCTAGCCATTTGGCATCAAAATGTCAAATAATCCAATTTTAAAAATGGGGTACAGATCTAAACAAAGAATTCTCAATAGAAGAACCTCAAATGGCCGAAATACACTTAAAGGGTTGTTCGACATTTATAGTCATCAGGGAAATGCAAATCAAAGGACTCTGAGATATCATCTTACACCTGTCAGAATGGCTAAGATCAAAAACACTAAAGACAGCTTATGTTGGAGAGGATGTGAAGCAAGGGGAACACTCCTACACTGTTGGTGGGAATGTAAACTTGTACAGCCACTTTGGAAATCAGTATGGCACTTTCTCAGAAAATTGGGAATCAATCTCCCTCAAGACCTAGCTATAGCAGTCTTGGGCATATTCCCAAAGGATGCTCAATCATACTGCAAGGACACTTAATCAACCATGTTCATAGCAGTATTATTCGTAATAGCCAGAACCTGGAAACAACCTAGGTTCCCCTCAACTGAAGAATGGATAAAGAAAATGTGGTGCATTTACACAATGTAGTATTACTCAGCTATAAGAAAAAATTACCTCATGAAATTTGCAGGCAAATAGATAGAACTAGAAAAAAGATAATTCTGAGTTGAGTAACCAGAAAGACAAATATTGTATGTACTCACTCATAAGTGGATATTAAGACTAAAACAAATTTCTTAAAACTAAAATCTACAAAAACGATGGACTACATAAGGATGGTAAAAAGAATACTACATAATGCCAATGTCAATTTCACGTGTCAACTGGGTAATAAGATGGTTGAATATTCAATTAAACATGATGCACAGCTATGTCTGTCAAGAGGTTTATGTGTGAGAATAGTATTTGAATTGGTGGACTTAGTAAATTAGATTTTCCTCCAAGAGTAGGTAGGCATCATCCAATGCTTTAAAGGATAAAATGGACAAATGGAGAGAAACAAGGAAAATTCTACCCACTGTGTCTGACTGCATGAGTGGAGGCAAACTGGGACTCACTCCATAGGCTTCCCAAGTTATCTGACCTTTAAACTCACACTTAACACTACAGATAGCTTCCCTAACTGCTTGGCTTTCAGACAAAACGATATGGAACCTCTTGGTTCCCATAATTCACTGACTCAATATTTCTGTCTTTCATCCCCCATCTCTCTCTCTCTCTTTATTCCTCACCCTCACTGATATCTCTATCATGTCTATCTTTCTATCATCTATCATCTATCTATCTATCTATCTATCTATCTATCTATCTATCTATCTATCTATCATCTATCTATCTATCTACCATCTATTCCCTTTATGTTTTCTAAATTTTATTGATTTTGTTTCTTTGGAGAACTCTAATACAATGTGTTATTCATGTTATTAATGGTTCTGTTTGGGCTCAGCAAATTGTAGAAAGTAGTAGAAAAGTAATTAATTCCAGGACATTCAGATACCTCTGGTAGGTTAGAACTAACTAGAGGAAAGAACGTTAGCTCTGAGTTGCAAAAACAAAGAAAGAGACACGTATAAACACTATCTGGTGTCTGAAACTGCCATAGGCCTTGTGGTAGCTCCCATTTCTTCCTCATCTGGATACCTTTCCCTTTTAGAAAGAGCCTCTATTCCAACAGATGAAACTACTAACATTTCAGGTTCAAGCCCCCCTTCCGAAGGCATGCATTTTCAACTCAGTCTTTACAGGAAGAGAGCTTATCTGAGTACGACAGTAAGCAGAATCCAGGGGATTCTGTGTGGCGCAGACGACATCCTTGTAAGATTCATGCATCAAGTTCCAACTATGCTTCAAATTAATCCCTACACTTTTCCACTGTGAAACAACACACATACCCCACTGACTCAAACCTCTTTTATATCTTGTTTAAACTTGAGTTTTATTAAGGTAAGTCTAAAGTGGTACAGAGATCAGTCAGTGCAAGGCCAGCTTAACAATATAGATTTCACACAGCTTAACAATATAGATTTCACACAGCTTAACAATATAGATTTCACACATGATATTTAAATACATAGATGGACCCTGCTAAGCAGATAATAGCATCATAAGAAACAAGGACAACTGTCCTCAAATCGGTTAGCAAGGTAAAATACATCTAAATGACCTCTATAATAGGGGATCTTAAAGGGTCAATGCTCCTTTAATTTCTTGTCAGTGATGACCTATTCATGAGGTTTTGCAAAGATTACACTAAAATATAACTGTGTCAATAGCAGAGATACACTTAAGGAAAATTATTGACTTTAATGGAGGAGTTAAGTTATAAAAATAGGCTTTTTTTTTCAGTTTGAATTACTAGCAAGGTGAAGTTACCTGAAGTCATAAAAAATATATTCAATAAGTTCAAGGTTTCCCTTTAAATATATAAAGCATAATATATATTATAGGTGGCATTGTGCCATATTTGAAAAATTTTATAGTGTATTTGCTGAAATCAAATAATTCAGCTTTTCTACACACTATATAAGGCATAGAGTCTTAGCTATCTGCTATATACCCTTGTAATGGGGACGGAATTACAGTCAGTCAAGATAAAGAAAGCCCAACCTTCAGACCTGAAAACATACAGTAAGTTTAAAGCTTGAACTATGTGGCCTGCTGTCAACAAACTGAATTTCCGAGAGCTCAGAATTCTATTTCTGGAATAGAAGTTCTTGCCTCTCTTTGTGGAGAACCTATCGATTATGGCAAACCTGATTAAATTCTCTGTGTTCAGAGATGGCTTCAATGTTTAAACTGTGAACTCCAATGAAGCTGACTGAACATGTTAATTCTCATTTTCCTTCAGACCGGAGCAAGACATACATGATTCCCTCTACCTTCTTCTCTTCATAGCACCTCACATATGTTCTCCTCATATTGGGTCCAAATCTGCCAGGTACTTCCCTTTCTTTCACAGAACTATTCCACATTGAACAATGAGGGCATGAATAAATTGGACTGACCTCATGGACGGATGCTGTAAAAATCACCACACATCCCCAAAATAACTCAAAATATGACAGTCATTTGATTCAGAAACTTGCTTTGCCAGAATAGGGACTTTGTATGATCATTGCCTTGGAAACTTTAATTTTAACAACTGTGTTACTACTTCAGAGATAAATATGGAAAGTCTAAATGAAGGCATAAAAATAAAAATATATTAAGAACTACAGTTCAAGAAAAAAGGCAATCCTGGTTTTCTCTAAACAAAGTTGTTAGTTAAGTGGATAGGGGAAATCTTAGCCCTAGGTAAAGTCTGTTGCTTTCCCCAAAGCATCTAGCTACAGTCGGAAAAGACTTTCTGAACACACATTTGCACTTTTCTTTGGCAAGAAATTCTGCTCTCATAGTACCACCAGGTTTGTACTTTGAAACACCCCCATTGTCTTGGAATTTACCGATTGCTTCCCCCTATAGTAAAAGTCCATTTGTGCTCCTCTCTCCCTGCTCAAATGGCTGTGACAGTATCTACTTCACAGGACTAGGCTGTTTAAAGTATGAAGCACATGGCTAAAAGATAATTTGCATAACATAAGGTAAATTACCATTACTGTACTTTGCAAAATTAATGATATAGCTTCAAGGTTTTGCAAACTGTCAGCATTTGTCCAAAGACTACCTTTAACATATGCAATCCAGTTTTCCTTCCCTCTTTTATGACCTGTGTGATCTGGGATGGCTCATTTAACCTCTCAGGTGTCACCTTAAAAATTGAGGACAATCAAAACACTATGTTGGACCTAATAAATATATACCATTTTGCTTGTCAATTAAAATAATGCAGGCTAATAATAGCACCTACTGAGCAGGATTATAATGGGTTATAAATGACTTAGTGTTTATGGACAAAAATTACTAGAATATTGTTTCCTAGAGAGTGTAATACTACAAAAGGTTAAGCTAATGACTAACAAGAGGGCTGTACATAATTTATATTATAATACAATACATTAATATGCTAGTGTAGTTAATACTGTAAAGATTAGTTTAAAACTTCTCCCACTATTTGAAGAACCAACCTGAACCAGCCAGCCCAGTTATATCTCTCATGAGGCCACTTTTAAGGGCATTCCAGAGAGTCCAGAAATCAGGCGCCTGAAGGTGTCATGTGGAGCCAGCCATACTCCACAATCTTTTGGGAAGCATTCTTTGCCTGACAGGCAAAAAAGGTGTGAGTACACTGAAGCCTTAACTGCTGGCATTTTGACTGCACAAAGTGACATCATATAGTTGACATTTTGTTCATGTTTATTTGAAAGCGCCCTAAGACTTATTTTATGGCAGGAATGGTCAGGAGGCAGTGTTTCAGGTCTTCAGGACAGCTTATCAACAGTTTAATCCTCACTCATGTCTGACTGCTCCCTCAACTCTTAGCCTCCTTTTAGTCACTCAAATACTTTTTCTTTGGGCTGTCATTTAAAAACCAACATATTTAGTCTTTCTCAATATTTTTATTTTAGGGATGCACAATGAATGTCATAATATTGAATGTAATTAAATATAAGCATTTGTGTTGTAGCAAGGAACTTCTGTGCATAGATTGGAGATGAACTTCTAATCATAATGTGTCTTTTATGTATATTGGAAAATGCATAAAATATAGAGAGACATGTTATTATGGTGGATTTTTGGCCTCTTCCATCTCTCCAAAGAGATGTTCTTATGAATATAGGCTGATCTGAGACATCAAACAGCCAGTGGGTGTCAACCACTTCCATTCCATAGATGAAGGAATCAGGACATTGATGTGTTGGTGACCAAATAAGCAATGGAATTGGTTGTAAACATTTGGTCAAATAAATAACTTGCCTTTATACAAAAAGCCAAGCCAGAAAATAAGCTCTTTTGAATTTATTCTTAAGCCACAATAAAAATAAGTAAGAAAATATAGAAAAATAAGTGTAACTGAGACAGAAAATTTTTCTCTAACTTGTATAGATTTATATGTCCTTTGTAAGTTCTGTTTTTAAATATTCATTGAATTTAATTAAAATGAAATATAGCTATTTATCATATTGATATAAAGTATTTTAATACTTTTGGAAAAAATAAAGTGTCATTGTTGTATTTTTTAAGTAGGAGAAGACCTAAAGCAATATACAATGTAAAGGTGTATGAACCATGATTTTCCAAACAGCATTTTATTAAAAAACTGAGTTTATAATTAAACACTGTTTATTATTTACATGGTACAGATACCTTACATGTTAACATAAAACCATTACCTTTCAGCATCTGAAAAAAAAATTGAATTTCTCCAGTTTGACTTTTAGATAACAGGAAAAATTTTAAAGGAAATCTGTTTTTGTTTAATTGAGATCCTATGACTGTTCATAACTACAGTGAATCCCATTTCTCTGAAATAAACTTCCCCACAAAGTTCCATATACTACATTTTGAATATGTCTCATGTATTGCTAAGGGTGCTATTTTATTTCCCCCATAGTTCACATTAAAATCTAATCTATCCACTAATGTAATGGTATTAAGAGGTAGAACTTGGCAGGGGCAATTGCTTCATGGGAGTCAGGCTTTGTGAGTAGGATCCATGTCTTTATTTAATAAAATAAAAGACTCCAGAAAACTACTCTGCTGCATCTCTCATAAGAGGATGCAACAAGAACACCGAATTCCTCAGCCAGATCCCTCATGAAATATGCAATCTATTCACACTCACAGCCTTCCCTTCCTCCAGAACTATTAGAAACTAATATTGGCTGTGTATAGGCTACTCAGTTCATTATGTTTTTATTAAAAAAGTCTTAAAGAACAAAAACAGTCACTGACCACCACTATTTAAGAACTAAAGGCTAGTTTTCATTCTGTATTTCAAATACAGGGCATTGATCTTTATAACTTGTTTAACAAAGATTAAAATGTATAGAAACTGTTGGTCATGACTGTCCATAGATCATTTTATCATATCATCACATGGCTTTAGTTTATATTTTTACTTCATACTAGCATTTTGATCCATTTGAGATATTTTAACATATTGTTAAAATCTAATTATTTAAATATCTTAAAGAATGGAGAAATACTCTCACAATTTCACTTTTTCATTCTTTTTATTTTTCCTAAAGCAAATAGAAATGTTGAGAGCTAACATGACATTTGCTTTTGAGGAAGTAAATATATATTGGAAAAGTATGATGGAAATTTGGCTTTAAGAATATATAATTAAATGTGCATCTATTTTCAATAGATATAAGTATATACTCATTCTTGAGGGAGTGAAAACCTAAAGTTACTATAAATTTAGAGCGCATATGAGAAAAAATTTAGTAATACAAGCTGATTAGTAAGACTATGTCCATAAAGAATGGAGAAAATTATCTTTAAATATATCAGACTACAAAATAAAATTAAAACAATAAAACATACGGATAAAATATTTCCAAAACCTTATGATTTAGGTTATGTAAAAACTTCTTAGCGGGGCGGTGGTGGCGCACGCCTTTAATCCCAGCACTCGGCAGAGCCAGGCGGATCTCTGTGAGTTCGAGGCCAGCCTGGGCTACCAAGTGAGTCCCAGGAAAGGCGCAAAGCTACACAGAGAAACCCCGTCTCCAAAAACCAAAAAAAAAAAAAAACTTCTTAGCTAAAATATAATAACTTTGTTCTATAGCTTAAAAGAAAAAAATAGTGACATATTAGATTTCTCTAAAATTTTAAAATTCTGTACTCTAAAAGAAGTTCATAATAAAATTTTAAGAGAAGCCATGGGTCAGAAGACATTATTAAAAACAATTCTAGAATACACGATTTTCTCCAATGAGTGTTGCTAGATATCTCAAACACACGGAAAGGCAGCTCCCATGCCCAGAAAGTTGAACAACACAAAACAGGCTCCATTTTTGTGAACTTTTTAAATAGTTTTTGTTGTTGTTCTTTTCTTTTCTCCTCTCTCTCTCTCTCTCTCTCTCTCTCTCTCTCTCTCTCTCTCTGATTTACTGGTTTTTTGTTTGTTGAAATTTTTACTTTTGCATTTGAGACAGTGAGAGAACATGAACTATGGCAAGATTTAACTAAAAAACAATTGCCAGCAGATATTTTAAAGTTCATTGGCAAAAGAAGCTACAATAATGTCAAAAAAATCCTTAGTAATTGGTAATATCAAATTAAACTTCTAAGATACCACCACACATTCATAAGTTGGGTCTAAACCGACAAACAAAATTGGCATTACCTGGATGAGGATACAGAACCATGGAACTAGTTTACATTTCTAGCAGGAATACAAGATGATACAGATCCTTTCACATTCAGTGAGGTAGCTTGTTGTAAATGAGACATATACTCTTAACAGAACTTTAAAAAAAGATCCCCATTGAAAAGACAGTGAATCATGTCTACAAAAAACAAAGAAACAAGCCGGGCAGTGGTGGCGCATGCCTTTAATCCCAGCACTTGGGAGGCAGAGGCAGGCGGATCTCTGTGAGTTCGAGGCCAGCCTGGGCTACCAAGTGAGTTCCAGGAAAGGCGCAAAGCTACGTAGAGAAACCTTGTCTCGAAAAACCAAAAAACAAACAAACAAACAAACAAACAAACAAACACACAAACAAAAAAAACCCTGAATGTTTACAGTGATTTTATTTATTTATAAATCATCAGTAAACCAGTTGCACTACCACCATACATGGAACTTTAATAATACAAAATAACAAACTATTTATACAGGTAAATACGTGGATGCATCTCCGTAGGATAGTTTTTGCTGTGGGATGTTCTGTATGTCAAATGTGTTACTCTGATTGGTTAATAAATAAAACAATGATTGGCCAGTAGCCAGACAGGAGAAAGTATAGGCGGGACAAGGAGGAGAAGAATTCGGGGAAGTGGAAGGCTGAGTCAGAGAGACTGCCAGCTGCCGCCATGACAAGCAACATGTGAAGATGCCGGTAAGCCACAAGCCATGTGGCAAGGTATAGATTTATAGAAGAACTAGATCACAAGAAGCCTGCTATGGCCATACAGTTTGTAAATAATATAAGCGCCTGTGTGTTTATTTTATAAGTGGGCTTTCGGACTGCCGGGGCTTGGCGGGACCTGGAGACAAACTCTCTAGCTACAAGTTTGTTTTTTTTTCCCTCAAATAAGACATACTCTCCTAGAGGGAGGAAGGAGACTCACAAGCCTCAGCAAATGATAAAACTTAAAAGGATAATGAAGTAAACTCAACTTAGACAGCTCAGGAAGCCCTGAAAGTTGGGAGTTACAGGACTCCTTCCAAAGGTTATATAAAAACAATTCTCTGGAGAAGAGACTTTTAAGCAGTGGGGATATCTGCAAGTTGTACAGTAAGAGAGCTCCAAGGCGGCAGCTTTTGTGAGTTGTCAAGTATGCTGGGGTAGGATTTTTGATCATAAAGCTCCCTTTAAGTCTTCCAGGTTCTTGTAAGTAATTCATTGCTTATGCTCCTGTAGGTATACCCAATTAAACTACTTGATTCACTAATTCAGACTTAGATGGAATTGTTTATTTTGTGTATCATAGTGCTCTATCTGGGATGAACAGACATTTGTTTATGTCTCTCCATTAGGTCATCCAAAATTTTCAAGATCATTGTATCATGTGAGAGTAGCCTAACACAGTCACTTACTTACTGTATGACTCAGTTGAGTAGAGAACAAGGATAAAGCAGAATTACGGAGCCAAACTATAAGATTAGTTATTGTAGCTGGGGTTGGAGATGGCATGTGTTACAAAGGGGCATGTCAGGGGAAGTTTGGCTACATGGTTGCCTTCTCCACCTTAATTTATCCATGGTCATAGAATTAGATGTATATGTCAGATATATAGAACTCCTAGGCACAAGGGTGAGCTTTACTCAGTATAGCATATTATGCAAACAGATGAAAAGGAATGCTTGGGCTTTGTAAAGGCGAAATGACAATCATTATAATGGCACGTGGGAGGTAGCAATGAAAACTTTAGAGAACATAATGGACACAAGAATTCCATGACCAGTGGGACTGAAAATAATTCCTCAAAGGTCGTCTTCTGTGAATCACAGACCACTACAGGAGCAAGGATTTTAGTAGGTTGGCACCAAAGAGCAGCTGAGGTCTGGAGAGTTCAAGCCAGTCTGGTATCAAAATATTAAAACCAGAGTTCTGGTTTGATTCATGAAGCCTGGAAAAACAGACATGCCTCACCAAAACTACCCACTTTATATTTTTCCATACTGAAAGTCCTCAAGAATTAAGAAAAAGCTCTTCACGTTTCTCAGTCTTTTTTGAGGTGGTAAAGGACACAGGAAGGATGGATTATTCACTTACCATATATAGATTTGGGTTTTCAGATCTAAACATAAGATCCAAATATTGTTTATTAAATATAAAGTATCTCATTTTATGGGGGCCTGGATTCAATTAGACAGTTCTTAGTTACTCCAAAGATATAAGTGCCCAGTACTATGAACCTAGCCAATTACTCATGGCAGGAGAGGCCAGGAACCTAGAAGAGAATCTATTATTGCCACTTTCTGAAATCATTATATTCTTATACCACATATAAGTATAGTTCTCACCACTCATCTAAGAAGCTTGTCTTTGCTACAGACAGAGAACACTACAGAAAGCCACAACTGTTCAAAATGCAGAGAATGATGAACCATAGTCACAGATCCCAGGCCAAATGGATACCTTTGCAGCACAACATGTATTCCTAAGGCGCAGAGAGTATTGAAGCAGATTGGGATGATGTATTTCAAATACCAGAGGACTAGGACATTTACTTTGAGATAGTATCTTCTATTTGTGTCAAGAAAGCTATAACCATAAAATCTCTACCATGCGGTCACCTAAACAAGACTTGTTTAATAACACCAGTTGACATGACAATGCAAATGGGGAAATCTGACAAGGCCACAGCCATAGATGAACTCCTGGAGAATCTGTCTTTTCTTTGAGGGGGTTGAGTCCCCCATAGGTTATCCAATCCCACATGGTCAACCCTAAATGTATATACATATAAACAGTGCTAAATGAGTTCAGCAGATTATATATGCATACATACATATCTATCTATCTATCTATCTATCTATCTATCTATCTATCTATCTATCTATATGTTTATATATATATGTATATATATATGTATATATATATGTATATATATATGTATATATATATATATATATATATATATAACAAGCATACTTAAGAAGTCAATAATTTGAAAGGAAGACATGGGACATGGAAAAATTGGAGGGGATAGAAATGATTATGTAAATACAGTACTATTTGTGTATAAATTCCCAAGAAATTAAATATGAATGTAATAGAATAAAAGTGAATAATAACAACAAAAATATTAAGTAGAACTCATTGTGGGTTTCTGGTTAAATATACTGTTATAGAAAAGGTGTAATTGATTATTTTTAAGGAAAAGGTCCCTATTTGCTAGCATAGTAAAATTGACATATACAGTAGTATGACCCTGCCCTCCTTGACTTACACAGACACCACTAGACCTTCCTTTTCACCTACCCCAGAGCTCCAATGAATCCACAGGGCAGTTGAGAGCTCCAGAGTTTTAGAGGGTGCCTGAGGCTGGAAACATACAAGTGAAAGAAGATGCCTGAGATTTGATCACTTCTTGACCACGCTAGGGAAAGTCAACTCATCAGAGGAAAGGTCCAAACATATAAAGAAGCCCTAATAACTTCACAGAAGCTTGTCCATGTGGAGCAGATGATCTTTCATAGGCACTGTGATCACAGACATGAGATTTACTCTAACTAGTGAAATGAATGAAGCATTCTTTGGTAATTACAGAATTTGAGCCAATGAAGAAATACAATGATATAGACTACGTTCCAGTCCAAGTTAATAATCTGGATTCACGTATCACTCCCAACCACACAGCTGTACACAGCATGGGGAAGGAAAACACGACAATCATGGCACATGGTACATACACCTTAGCTAATGAAACTGTACCAAAGAATAAAGACCTAAACTGCCTGTTGTGGTGCAGGTCTGTAACTCCAGTAAATCTGGGGGATTGCTATGAATTCAATGCTAGCCTATGCTAGCAGACCATTTCATACTACATGACAATACCCTTCCTCACAATAAACAAACAATAAAGCCCAACCAAACAGAAAGTTTGAAAAATCTTATACAGTTCATGATACCAAACAAAATTTTGAAAATTCTACCACAATATCTTGAAACAAATATTTGAAATCAATAGTAAATTATCCAGAATTAAGACTAAACGCTAATTGGTAACACTGATAGAATGTGCAGCAACATATCTTTGCATCTTAGTGAGATGAAGGATGCCATGGTTTAATTGGCAAGGAAAATAGAAATTTATACTTTACAATGTCTTTATTTTCAAAGTTTAAAAATTTGTGTGTATGCATCCACATGCATATATATGTATGTCTGTGTCTGTGTGTGAGTGTGTATGCTTGCATGTCACATGTATGTAGAGGCAAGAGAACATCAGATCTCTGGAGCTGAAGTCATAGGTGGTCTTGAACCACCAGATGTGGATGCTAGGAACCAAACTCATGTACACTGGAAGAATAATAAGTTCTCTTAACCACTGAGGCATCTATTCAGTCTCCATACACAATGTCTTTAAACTGGAAAGTGAAGATATTTTACCATTGACCAGCCAGTAGGTAACATAAGTTCAGCTCATGTCAATGGGAACTTATGTAGTTACACTATTACAACAGAAATAAGGAGTGGTTTTGTAACTAGTGAATGACAACAAGAGCTACTGGGATATCCACTTAAGCTCATTATAGTATTTACTTTCTGTGGAATGCAGATGGTTTGTGGTATCCTTTTCTCAGCATATTTTAAAAGTTGAAGCAAAACAACTATCAAATTCCAGGCAAATTTCTTGGGGAATTTCTAAGATAGTATAATAATTCAACATTAATAATAAAAGCCATTAGAATATTTCATGCTACACATAAGTACTATATGTGTTTAATAAATAAACTGAAAATAATTACTGTTGTGATTATTTTAATAACATGCTACCAAAGAGGCTCAGTAATGGTATATGAAGCATCATACAGAATTTCCAATAAGCTTTGTCACTATGTTAGTGTCCTTGTTTCCCCACTTAGGATACTAGATTGGAATTAAAATGTGTTAGTATGGTTACAAAATGCTTATTCGGGACTTATGATGTAGCAGACACTATGTAGGGACTGGAGACAAATTTGCAAACTAAAATGGGAGATTATAGTTCTTTGAAAGAATGTCTTTACTAGTGAAGAGAGACAAATAACTAGCCACATTTTTATATGAATCATTTATATGAAAGAAATCAAGAAGAACATCAGGACAGAGATGGGAATCTGAATGATGTCACTGAATTATTAAAATCAAAACTACGTAAAAATAAATTTCTTTTGGAGAATGAAGTGGGTTTGTTTTTATACCTTACTTCCAACTGAATGGAGTCACTCCCCAAACTGTAAATGTCCACATCTGAATATCCTATCACACTGCACATCTTTCCAAAATCCTTCTTGGTGACTTCTGAACTCTCTCACTGCTCAGTAAACACATCCCACTCACCCTTGAGAACCTACTTGTTTGGTGGAGTTTGCCACTTATAACACATTTTCTCAGGATCTGTTTGTCACCAACACCTAGATAACAGGTTGCAATCAATACCCCTAGGTCTTCATTGTCTAATCCAACATTAACTTCTTTACTGTGTTATCAACACAACCCTTACTTTGAAGTCTGTGTTATTTACTGATAAAGCCCCTAGAGCACACTGTCTATGCAGTTTATCTTTTTACCTTTCCTCACATCCCAGTACATAGGTAATATTCATCACCTGACCAACAATTCCTTCCCATTAAAAATGATGCCAACTCCCAAGTGACTTCAATGTGCTTCAAAATGTATACTCAATATCTATCTGGCCCTGTGCTGTTCAATCCAAATGATGTTTGTTTTCACAAAATCCAGCCACTTAAATTTACTTACCGATCTTACCAACAAAATATATTCTTCAGATTAAGCTCCTTTTCTTACACTTAATCTTCCTCCACCTCCTAAGTGCTGGGATCATACGTATGTACCTTCACACATAGCTTAAGATTCCATTTCTCAGTTGCCTGACAATAAATTATGACTTTACAATTTTTTTTTGCACACTCTGGGCCTGCTGCTGTTTTTATGAAGGCCAGTCTTTTGAGTCATGTCTCTCCTAGTGTCTGACACATCTCTAGCCCCCTCATTTAAGCAAAAAATTGAATCACAACCTTCAGCTTTCCCGCATCTGTTTCTGTAATTTATTCATTAACCTCTAGCATAGTATCCAGTCTAGAACACATTCCCTCCCTCAGTCTAACACCACTGCACACTGATCCTGATACATAGGCTGAGGAAATCAGTAAACTCCACCAGGTAAAGCTTTACCTATAAATTGGTGCATATTTGCCTCAAAAGTAGTGCTTTGATGGTGGGAATAACAAATATTCATTAAACCATTTTAACCAGTTTTGGCTAGACATTAAGTTATCTCATGTACTTAGTTTTTCTTGCAGATAATGACTGATTTACCTTTATATTGTTAAAGAGAATGCATAATCGATCATTTTAAAATATGTATATGGGTGATGGTGAATGGCAGTCAGGTGTATAGGTTTGTGGTAGCTAAGGGAAGGATTTATTATTGATCACCTATGTAGCCCAGGCTGGCCTCAAAATCTCTATGTAACAGAAAATGAACTTCTGATCCTCTTGTAACTACTTCCTCAGTGCTGAGATTAAGCACATGCCAACATGCATGGCTTTACATTTGCCAGTCACACTCAGTGTAATCCTCTAGCTTCATATGAAAAGGGTTGTTGCATTGACAATGTGGAACATTTCATTCACTTAGACATTCTCTTTTTTAAAATTTACCTATTTTATTTTTTAATTTAGTGTTTAAGTTTCATATATTTCTATTAAATTTACATCATTTGGCCCTCCTTCTCTCCACTCCTACCCCTACCTTGGCACCCCCTTCCCCTGATCCCTCTCAAAGTTTCTGTAATTGTGTTAATTATTATGGTCACATATATGAATAACTATATACATACAACCAGTGCTGCTCTTATTCAATAGATTTGTATATATGCACACATAGGTTTCTATGGAGACATGACATGAGATAGTTAAGTCCGACTTTTGCATTTTTTTGGTACATCTGCAAGTAAAATTAATAAAATCTTTTTTTTTGGTAAAATTAGTAGTGCTACCTCGAATTGCAAATAACCAAATTCTTCAAGCATGTGTCTGTAAGCTTTTTATGGAAAATATTTGACATTACAGATTCAGAGGTTAATTTCTCATCAGCATATGCATAAATCTTCTTTAAATGTTAATGAAGAATGTTAATGACAGACACTAAGATCGACCTGAGAGAGCAGTTTCTGTACTATAAAATCCATTTTCTCTACATTCTCAGTTACTAACCCTGAATCTGTGCTTAACAATTGTGTAGTTTAAGTTGAAATCTACAAAAATTAAAACTATGCTTTTAAAATACTTAGACCTCAAATCTATGTTTATTTTTGCTCTGGGTTCACTGAGAAACCCTGTCTCAAAAAATGAGGTAGAGAGTGACAGAGGAAGACAGCTGATGTCACACACTCACACACACACACACACACACACACATTCATACGCACATATATACATATGTATACAGATAAAAAATCATTTTGGAGAATGAAGATATGCATAAAGGAGACAAAGAAAGTGTGGTGAGTGTTCATATCAAACAAAGACTGTGGATCAGTCCAAATTGTAAAATGTGGAGATTCTGGAGTTCAAAAATACAACAGCTGAAAGGAAATATTTACTGCAAAAATTCCACATTTAATGTGACCTTGCAAAGGGGCAGGGGAGGACTTTCAAATGTGAAAATGGATTGGCAGAATTTATGAACTGAAGACAAAGGTATTTGAATAAAGAAAATTGAACAGTCTCAGAGAGATATGGGTTATAAGTGGTATATATGAAAACAGGAGAGAAAGCTGGGAAAGAAGCAAAACATCTTCAAATAATAAGGATAAAATGTTTCATTTTTAGAAAGCATTGCCTTAGTATTTAGGAAGCTCAAGAAGCATCAAAAGCATAACACAACGCTGGAGGAAAACAAGGGGAAAATACAGAAAA
The DNA here is from genome assembly GCF_004664715.2 of Peromyscus leucopus. Classification (NCBI taxonomy): domain Eukaryota; kingdom Metazoa; phylum Chordata; class Mammalia; order Rodentia; family Cricetidae; genus Peromyscus; species Peromyscus leucopus. The sequence goes on from NC_051079.1 coordinate 12,709,630, forward strand.
AAACAGACAAGTGATTCATCATTCACAACTCCTCATCAACAACAAGAGCTCCTGGGCAATGGTACTTTGTACTTAAACGTTTGACAAAGAGAACTCTTCACTAATAATCCTATATGCAGCAGCTGTTTAAAAATAAAATGCTCTAGAACTTATTGCTGAAGATAGATATACTTCAGACACAGGACTTAGTGGAATTGAGCTGAACTGGCCTGAAAGCCTCTGCCTTGTTCCCAGGACTGGCTTTTCACAGTATTGGAAGGTGCTATGTAAGCTGTTAAGAGAGAAAAACAATCCATAGCTCCATCCAGCTGTAAAAACTGTGAACCAAAACAGAAACAGGTCTCAAAAATATTCAGTCGTGCAATAGTGTCACCTTTATGTTGGGGGAACCAACAGCAATCTAATTGGACTTATGGCTCATTCAACAAGAGGAAATTTTTGTCTGATACTGTAAAGTGAGCCAACTAGTCAGTCAGCTACCACACAGGGCTAATGATGTCATGGATCTTAAAGAAGAACCCACTACTGCAATTTTCCTAAACTAATATAATTTCTAACTGTATTCTAAACATTTTTCTTTATGTCCATATATAGCTGAAACTCTCATACCTCATCAAAAAAGCTCCTCCACCTAATATATAGAAACTACTATATTACATAGGTCCATAGCTGGCTGCAAACGCACAGAACAAGTGACTGTGGAGTTTCTAAGCCAAACTGATACATCTGAAATGCAAACCTATGCCTAACACTAAGGAAACAAAGTGGAAGAGGAGGCAGAAAGATTGCAGAGCCCCAGTTACCTATTAGTGTTCCATAGACCTGACAGGGCAAATGGACCCATGTTGAGAATTCTCTTACCAATACGGTCGCCTAAACAAGAACTGCATAATGCCAGTTGACATACCAATGTCAACAGGGGGAATTCTACAAAACAACTCCTATAGATGAAGAGCTACTGGTTGTCAATGGCTGCTGAGATAAGATGTAGTTTTCTCCAGAAATGAACTACCATAAAGGTTGTCAGTCCCAAGCATCCAGCCCTAGATACATGTATATATGAGCAAATATTAATGGAGTCATAGGTTATATATACATAGTGAATACATATATATGTGTATGCATATGTATGTATATGTGTGCATGTATGTATATATGTATATGTGATGTATATATGTATATATGTAAAAAAAGCTTGCAGCAATAATTAAAGAATTATACCATGAATTGGTGAGGGAGGGGTAAGAGTAATGTAGAAGCAGTGCTTATATGAAGTTCTCAATTAAAAGAAATGTAGGGATAATAAAGATAAAAATAAGTAATGCAAAGTTGTGAGGGAAACAAAGATATCCAGATACACAAAAACAGAGATTATTTTTTTACCTACAGAATCACTTCATAAAAATTACAAAAGGAAAATGTTTATGTTGGAAAAAATTTAGAAACTAAATCATACCCAAACAAACACAGAAAATAAATTACTACTGATTTTATAATTCCAAATGATATTGTGCATGAAAATTTATTTCCAGTCTTATCTTAAGGGATAATAAACACAACTGTATAAAATGTGCTGTTGAGTCAATAACATGTAGAAAAGCCATATACTTGTAACGAAAGCAAGAAGGAGATTGATGGGAACCCAGCTTTATAGGAAATAAAATAAGATAGTAGATTGCATACAGAGGAATGAATAAGAATTAGAAATAATAAAGCTAAATAAGAAATATCACAAATACATACTGACTTCTGCTTCCTTCTCTCATATTCAGAAAAATTAATAAAGTTGTAACATGAAACAATAGAAGAGTGTATAGTGCTTATATCTCATAAATATAAAAGAATAGCATCTTTGTACAAAGGAAAATAGGAAGAGGGAGACAGCACAGTGTTATTTGTCACATTGAAACAGAGTCACTGTAATCTAAAGCTTATTGTGATATAGTATACTTTGTAATAAATAGTGAATCAAAAATGAAATGCCCTAAAAATGAACAGAATACTTGAGTAAGTCAAAATGATGATTAAATTATTCACTCTGTAAAAGAGAAGGGAAGAATAAGAAAGATAAAATACTAAGACAGAGTGAAGTCAAAAAAATAAAAACAAAAATTCAGTTTGAGAATATATTCAACAAAAAGTATAAAACTTAAATCTTAAGACCCACAAAGGTGATTTTAACGTATAATAGAAAAGAATGGATTGGAGGACTTAGTATTGGTAAGATGGCAGTGATTTAGAGATTCAATTAAATTCTTGTGAAAATCTCAACTAGAGTTTATAAAAATTAACAAGGCGATACCAAAATTAATGTGAAATTACAACTCAGAGCAGCCAAACCTAATTTTAAAGAACAAAATAGAAGGATTCTTTCTGCCCAATTTCAAAACTGACTGCAAACTCTCAATAGCAAGACAAATACATATATGAGTAGATGAGAATGAAGAGTAGAGAAATAAGCCCAAATGTCTCTCATCTACTGATCAACAGAAGAAGAAAGGCCACTCAAGATCACAAGCCAAGCTCTTCATCAGGGGATAGTAACAATAAAAACAGCATCCAATACTATGAAAAAGAAGAGAGTTAGTGATGAATACCATGCTGTGGGTTGAGCAATGGATTGTTTTTTTTTCTCATTCTTTTTAAGTTTTTGTGTCTTTCACATCATGCATCTCCATCCCATCCATTTCCCTGTCCCTTCGTATCCACTCTTTGTCCTTGCAACCCCCACCCCACAAATAAAATAAAATTTAAGAGAAAAAAAAAAGAAGAAAAGAGAAAGAAAAAGAAGAAAAGAGAAAGAAAAAAATCAGTGTTGTCATGGAAGCTGCAGTGTGACACAGTGAATCACATAGTAAACACTTTTGTCCATATATCTTTACTTGCAAGAGTTCATTGCAAAGAATTCTTTGTCTGGTTCAAGGCCTCTAGTTTCTGCTACACTATGGATGCTGGTTCTTCACTGGAATTCCTCTTGGTTATCCTGCTGTTGCCCCATGTTTTGAAATCCTGCAGCTTTGCATCTGCAGGACCGATCCCTTCACCTGCTCCAGCAGGTCACAATGGGGTGGAGGTTGGGGTGGGCCAACTCATAACCCTGATTCTGGGCCAGTGTAGTTACAGGGTTGGGCAGGCCACCAGCTCTCCCCTGCCCTCACCACCAGGGTGAGCTCTCCTGCATTGCCCTGGTGAGTCCACCCCTTGCAGTGAGGAGCAAGGGGTAGGGCCAGTTCCGCTTTTCATGTTTTCAGGTTTGGATCTCCCACATCTACAGCTTCAGGGTCAACTCTACTGTGTTGTCCAGGTGTGGTGCAGGGAATGAATAACTATATAGTTTGGGTTTCACCAAAATTAAAATCATTTGTGACTCAAGAAAGACCATCAAAATAGGTAAAGGAGCAGGCACAGAATGGGAGAAGATATTGGAACATCATGTATCCCATGAGGGTTTATATAAAACATACAAATACATCATATAACTCAATACTGGAAGGAGAAATAATCCAGTGAGAAAAATGGCAAAGAATCTGAGTAGAAAACTCTGCAAAGAGGAAGACACTTGGCAGCAGGTATCAGCCAGGGAATGGAGTCAAAGCCACAGGATGATTCTACTTTAAGTTCAGTAAGACAGCTAAAATAAAAGAGTAGATGGCAAGTATTTGTGAGAATATAGAGAATCCAGAATTGTCATTCAGTGTAGTTTAAAATGCAAAATGCCGGCCGGCAGTGATTGCACACACCTTTAATCCCAGCACTTGGGAGACAGAGCCAGATGGATCTCTGTGAGTTTTGAGGTTAGCTTGGTCTACAGATCCAGGACACACACCAAAACTACACAGAGAAACCCTGTCTCGAAAAACAAAAAAACAAAACAAACAAACAAAAGACCAAACAAACAAAAAATGCAAAATGCCACCAATACTTTGGAATACCTGCTGGTCTTATTTAGAATGAACAGAGCAACCACATGAATGTGTAAGTTTACATTCAGATATGCACCCAAGAAATATGGAGAAATATGTATCAACATGACCTTGTACACAAATGTTTATAGCAAAACAAGTCTCAAAGTGGAAAAACATACTTGTCATGAACTGATGAGTGGGAACATAAGATATGGTCCTGTATGTTCAGACCATGGGATGCTATCTGCTCATGGGAAGAAATCTAGTACTAATTAGTGATATGAAATATCTAAGTCTTGAAAATGTCCTAGGAAATGGAAGCCTCTCTGCAGAGACTACATGACATCAATTCTGGGAAGAGATCTGGAGATTGATGCACTTCCTTGGTTTCTTAAAGCCAAGGAAGTGGGGGAAGAAGGTCATTATTAGGGGACAGAGTTTCTTTCTTTTCACTTGTTTGAGACTGGGTCTCACTATGAAACTGGCTAGTCTGGAACTTGCTATATAGACTAGACTGGCCTTGGCCTCACAGAGATCTGCCTGCCTGCAGTTTTCTGAAATTAACCATAGTAACAGATGCATTATTTGTGGATATACCGAATCACCAAATTACACAAATTAAGTTGATGTGTTGCATAGCATAAGAATTCCATGGTAATTTTCTGGAAGGGAGACCATGGGACAGGCTAGTGGATCCCTTTCTATATGCAGGAAGATCAGTCAACCTCATTCCCACCCACGTGAAGGCGCTCTTTTACCAGAAGTGCTTCATGAATTATGTGCCTCTAGATGCTAGGCACACCAGAGGGTAAGACATAACTGATGAAGAAATGCCAGAGCCTGCAAGCAAAGGCGAGCCTCCTGATTTTCTCGTGTGGATGCCATCTACTACTTAATGCACAGAGGAAATGCTTGCCTTGAATTTAAAAAAATCTTGAATGAATTGACTTGAAACAGAACATGATGTCAGAAGCAGAGACAAGTACATGGCTGGCAATTTTACACATTACTCCCAAACATTAAATTTAAAAAAATAATGTTTTATTCATGGGCACAAATAAAAATGTATTTGCGCTCGATGTTTAGGAAATGTGCTGAATGCATGAATGGACAATGACTGCAGGGGGTGCAGGACAGGACACTTGTGCAAATTTACTGTGGGGCAGACAGCACTGAGTCTTGCTCAAGCTGGCACATGACAAGAACTTCTCTTCCTCCTCAGCCTTCCCCCTGCCTTTCTCAGCAGAGTGTAATGTAAAAGACATATGTGCAGGGAAGGCACAGCAGTCTTGCTAACATGTTTGCAGAAACTCTGACATGGATTTTATACTATGGGCTTTTGTGCTCATGATGCTACCTGGTACAATACCATCATTTTCATCACATCCAAATAGAAAGGCTTTAACGAAATGCTTTCTCTCGTTGTCTTGTGGAGTTTAATGCTCACTCATTCTTTATTACGCTAATAAATCAGAATAGTTTTGACAGCTGTATCTCGTCGATAACACATTGAGAAATGGTCTTTTATCAAGGCAGTTCTGTATGTGGGTATAATATCCATATAGACTTGTGCTAATGTAGATAAACATATCTTTGAATTCTTGTTGGGGACACAAGAGCGTTCTACCTGTGCAAGCTGTACCTAAAAGTCTGAGGGGAAACTCATGATCACGACTGTGGTCATGACAGTTTTACCCGAGGAATTGTGCTGCAGTTCTCTCGCCTTATCCTTATGACACAATTTTTAACACTTCATTTTCAAAATTAGTAATGGTAAGTATGAAGCATCAGCACAGGAAGCCATCAGTGAGTGTATACCAGTGCAGCAAAAGTTCAACTGTCCACCACCTAGAGCATAGATAGTATTTATGTGTCATTGTGACAGGGAACACCCTCCCAAGGAACATGGGTTACGTGGGTAACAAACTGACTTGACTAGTCACATGGCATTTGTCCTACTTTCATAACTAACACAATTACAGAGAATAAGACCTTTATAATCAAACTCTCAAGAAGTTGGCCTAAGTCTAAAATAACAGGAAGCTAGGTAAGAGGGCCTACAAAAACAGCCAAGTCTGTAGCAGTTATAGCAGGGTGATTTCAGAATTTATTGATGTGTTCATATTGACACAGTCTTTGCACTGTGCTAGGGTTGTGATTTCAACTATGAACAAAACTGTTGTACTTGATCTATCGATATTTACATTATTGAAATTGTGATGAAGAGATTTAAGTGTGTTTTATACTATTTTCTCCCTATAATTACTTCATTATTTTCTACCAAAATAGTAGTAGTAGTACTACTATTCAAGTAGTCTGTGAAACTGGACAACAATATGTGTGTGTCTGTACCCAGATGTGTGTGTGCCCATTCTTGTATGTGTATACAATTGGGACTGTGACCACTTGTATGTGCATGTATGCTCATATATGTGTGCATGGTGAGGTTGACTTTGATGATTATCCTGTAGACATGACAACATTTTTTGTTTTTGTTTGTTTGTTTGTAAGTTAAGGTCTCACTCTGATTACAGAGCTCACTGCTTCAGAGACTGACTGGCCAGTAAGTCCTTGGGATCCACCTGTCTTTATGGCGCCCAATAGGATGGCTTGAGTTTCCACCTGAAACTTGAGAATACTTAATAAGCAATTCTAAATGGAGCCCAAAACAGATTCCTGCTTCATGTCCCATGTGAGTGGTGACATGCTGCAGCATTTGGGCTAGAATGCAACATGGCAGGTTCCCACTGCAGTACACAGTGGCGTCTTCAAGCCACACAAGCACACTGCATGACAGATTTGGTTTTTACTAGTACATAAAAAAAGAGGTTTCTAGGCTACACACTGCTTTAATGGAGGCATAGGCCCACTGCTTCCTAAAGTTGATGATACACATGGCCCAGAGCTGGAGGTAAATTACCTCTGCCATACTGAAATGCTAAAATGGGCAGAAGCAGCAGCCTTTCATTCTGGCCATGCAGTCTAGCAGTTTAAATTCTCTCCTGGCCAGAAAAAAGTTATAGATTCAAATCAAGACCGATTCAGATAAGATAAAACTTTAAACAGTTTACATTGTTTATAAAAATGGACATAGACTTAAAAGAATGAAAAAATGATAGACAGTTAAATAAAGAAATAGTTTTAAAAAATAAAGTCTTTAAAGAGACAGTAAAAGTAATATAAAAAATAAGCCACATAAAAATGGAAATCACACAGAGAGTTTAGATTATATTGTCTTTGAGATTTTTAACTACAGACAGATATTTGATTGTAAAAGCTGCTGAGTTAAATCAATATGTATATTTTAAAGGTATCTGGACTTCAAAGTTTATGTTTAAGGATATGTTGCTTTAGAAAAGAGGTTCTATTTTTGTTTCCACAGAAGATGAGAATCTATGTATTGCTTCCAGGCTAATATGGTTTGACCATCTGAGATCCCCTGAAAGGTCTCCAATGACATCATGGCCCAGATAATCCAATATCCAAAATCACCTTCAAGGCAACTGGCTCAGAGAATACAGCCTCACCCTCACAGACTACTCCAGTCAGGAATTGACCATAATCCTAAATTTTTTTGTGTGTCCCCATAAGATTACTAGTAGCCTCTATCAGCAGGAAGTAGCCTAGAAAACTATGCCCACATTTCCCAAAAATGAATTGTGGATATTTGTCTTTGTTAGAGATTTGTTACAAATTGTTATTGGTCATAGTCATTATCTTTCTAAAAGAAGAAAGGGGAATAAGATATAGAAATGTAGGATACAGATATGATAGGATGAAAGGGTAGATTATTGAATCTACTTTCCAAGAGCAGCAACTTGTTTAAAATGCTTAAATTGCTATAGATTTTAGTTTATTGATACAAATTTAAAGTTGATTTTGTTATACTGTATGTATATTTTTACTCTTGTTTAAGGTAATATGTTTATACAACTCATTTAAAATTGTAATGTATCGTTAAGAAATAAATATTAATAGTTAATCATCTATGATAATCAAATTTATGGTCATGTTAGATAAGTTTTCTCAATATACATAGATATATTTCAATTAGGTAGGTAATCATCAAACACTTCAAAGACCTACAGACATCTAAAATGTTTTAAGAACTTTGACTTTCTGGACTTTGAGACATGTCTGCCCCTGGTAGCACCAAGCTGCTTTAAAAAAGACAATGGGCAATGAAGAAACTCATTATGGAGTTTGTTTCCTTTTGGCAAAAGTTAGCCACTGGGCAAAAATGTGCCCTTGCATCAACTTGCATAGACAGTATGTTGTATTAAATGGACATGCAGGACCCATAGGAAAGTGACCACTGAACTTTGCAAGATGAGATGGTCCTTAAGGTTCCTGCTTCACAGAAGAAACTGTCAGATATTCTATAGGAAACAGAGAAAAGTGACTGAGAGACTCTGGACCTAAGGGCTGAATATGGATGCCCCATTGTTACAAAGGAACTTTGGATGATTGTCCAGGCAGACAGATGTCTCTGTCATTCTTGATTTTTAGAAGTTGCTTACAATGCTCTTCCTGTTTACTTATATCCTCCTGGGGTCTTTGATGTAGTTGAATATTAGATAGTTATAATTATGGTTTTCCTTGGTTATGATAAGAGATAAAGTAGATATGAAACCTTAGAGTCACAAATAGAGGACAGATATGATATCTTCTTTAATTTTGCCAAATACAAATAGACTAGATATTATAACTATAATTCTTGCTTGATAACTGTTTTATTATATGTAATTTTACTGTGTTGAAGTTAAAACCTTCTTTTTGAATAGAAAGAAAAGGGGAATGATGGGTGATGGCTTTCTGTATGCTGTGAATATGTGTTGTACTGATTTTTGGCCAATGGTGAGGCAGAATAGGTTAGGTGGGATATTCTAACTAGAGAGGAGGAAGGAGAAAGGCTGAACAGAAGAGACACTGCCAGCCGCCGCCATGGGAAGCAAGATGTAAAGGTACTGGTAAGCCACAAGCAACATAACAAAGTATATAGATTTATAGAAATGGGTTAATTTACCATGTAGGAGCTATCTAATGAGAAGCCTGAGCCATTAGGTCATGCAGTTCATAATTAATATAAGCATCTGTGTGTTCATTTGGGCCTGAGTGGCTATGAGACTGTAGGGCCACAGGAGCCAGGCAGGATCAGGAAAACTTCAGCTACAGGGTTGCAATCTTGTGCTGCAATGCCCAGCTTTCTACTTGGGTGCTGTGGGTGCAAATCTGATTCCTTTTGCTTTGCATAGCAATCACTTTGCCCACTGAGATAGATCTTCAGGTTCCAGAAAATTCTTGTTGGGAATTTTTAGTCTGAATCAGTCTTTAATGCGAAAAAAATCAAACACGGAGCTAAGGACTCCTGTAAATAGACCAAGATCTCAATGTCCCATCATGCTCTGGAGACCTGGTGAGAGACTCCCAAATTAAATAGGAGAGTTCTGAAAGGATTCAAGTCTGGATGCTTGCCCTATGATCTTTCTCAGGACAATGTATATGTCATTTACTACAGACAAGGATGACATAAGGTGACAAAGAGTAAAAAAATCCTTCAATAATAATGATAACAAAGTTCTCACAATTCAACAAGACTGTGGGAGAATGGCAGACCTGAAGTTGGATGCATTTACTGAGAACAGGGAAGTCATTTAACTGTGAATGCAGGAAAAAGCTAAGGCAAAACATGAAGGGTTAGACTCTCAGACACAGTGTCTTCACTGAGAAATGATTCTGAAAATCTAAAGGGAACACATATAACTACAGAAGAAACATAACCTTTAAATATTTTTGTTGTCACTTTATTCCAAGGTGTCATAGTACACACTATAAAATCCCTGCAAAATTATTCCTACTTGTAAAGCACAATTCTTCTCAGCATCACCATTTCAGATCAGATACAACTCAACTCTTTGGAAAACGTTAACTTTAACTTCTAAAAAGTCCTGTATTTCATTTTAGCATGGCTTGAAGTTCCAAAATCAGAAGGAAATTTTGTAGTTAGTTTTTAATGATTATAGTTTTTAATTTTATATTGTTAATATAGTTAACTGATTCAATAAATATTTCCTAGAAATTATGCTACATGCTAATTTCGCAGAAATTGACAGTTGCATTATCTGAATCAATATGGGAAATAAATATGTAAATGAGTATTTCTAACTATATTTGAGCAGCCATCACCTCAACCACCTAAACCTTGGTCCCTAAACTTAATGTTTAAAATGACACCATGGAAAATGGTAAATCACAGTAAATAAAGGCACAACAAGTCAATGAGGTGTGTGTGTGTGTGTGTGTGTGTGTGAGTGTTGGCAGGGGTAGATAAAGCAACAATCGTGATGAAACTATATATAAGAGGAGGTTCAAAGTATTTCTTGAAGACCCCGATTTATTCATGGAGAATGGTTAAGTTCTAAGCCCAGCACTAAGTGTGATACTTGTGGGCTGAGTGAGAGTCAAGGGTGCTGCAGAAGCAAGGACTGTGTGAAGCAGTGACTGCCAGACTTAGGAGTCAAAAGGACTGCAGGGAGTGGTATCTACCCAGAAACTGACTCTAGTGGTTTCTGCTCCCATTCTACCATCCACTCAGCTGGCCAGTGCTGGAAAATCGACAAATGAGCATCTTGGTTAGACTATTTTAAACAGTTGAAATGACATTTTAGTCCATTTGTCTCATACAGCTCCCACCTCAACATGCACAGAAAGAAAATCTCATCACATCCTCTAATAGAGACGACATCAAGTTCACAAAAAAGCCTGTACAGATGTTGTCTCTGTATTCTTCCAGACTCAACATTGTTACTATCTCTCCATGTAGCTAGAGTTTTCCTGCCTTGCCCACAGTCAGGACAAATCTTTGTCACCCGCCAGTCCCACAGCCGCTCAGACCCAACCAAGTAAACACAGAGACTTATATTGCATACAAACTGTATGGCCGTGGCAGGCTTCTTGCTAACTGTTCTTATAGCTTAAATTAATCCATTTCCATAAATCTATACCTTGCCACGTGGTTGGTGGCTTACCGGTGTCTTCACATGCTGCTGGTCATGGCTGCGGCTGGCAGTGTCTCTCTGCCTCAGCCTTCCGCTTCCCAGAATCCTCCTCTCTCCTTGTCCCACCTACTTCCTGCCTGGCCACTGGCCAATCAGTGTTTTATTTATTGACCAATCAGAGCAATTTGACATACAGACCATCCCACAGCATCTCCACATTTTAATTCTGCTACTCCTTCTTTTCTTCCTTTCTCCTAATGTTGACTATGTCTAGAATTAGTCATGCATCATTAGATGCAAGCTCATCACCCAGCTCCTGCCCATTCATTCTCCAGTTCCCTGCTGAGATAGTATTTATTCCCCAAGGTGGTCTTGAGTCTCCAAATCTAAACCATTGCCACTGTGTTTCTACTACAAGCTCTCTTCTCATTCAACCTGTAAATTCTCTGTTTGGAATAACTCAACCCAAATAGACTTGTGATGCCTCCATGAAACAAGGATGGCCTATTTTTTTCCATTATTGTATTCTTTTGGTATTCCTTGCTGGAGAGACTCAATAAGTATCTGTTAACTGATGAACAAAATATCAAACAACATTTAAATAAATTCATTATTTAATGAAAAGTTTCTATGTAAATGTTAAATCAGAGTTTCTAATATTCATAAAACATGCATCTCTACTGTCTTATTCATAAGTGAAAATCAGGACATGAAGAGACAATCATGAAAGCCAATCACAGCTGGTATTCTAAGATCTCCATCAGCATTAATCCTAGTCCTACATGCAATCTAATTTCTGCTCTGACAATATGAATGAAAATATTGTGAATGAGGAATAGTGAGCCAAACTGCACAAATGAATGCCATGGGAAAGTAAGGGCTGCTAGAAAGAGCACTGTACAGCCACAGGGGATAATGGAGAGGTCTGGTCCTCTTTAGAGAAGCCAGGGAAAACACTATCCCTAGAATTGGAAAAGAGAGCACATTTACAAACCAATGAACAGTGGTCTTCCCTAACAGCCTTGAAGTCCAGGCACCTCTGGCAGTGAACACCTTCACCAAGGCAGGTGGTGCTGAGACAAGGCAGCTGACAAAAATGCTTTCCAGCCTCAGAAACCTGGTCAGTGCTGACAGTCTGACTCCATCAGGAAACTGGCTGAAACTCTGCCCACACAACTGTGGGTGGAAGAGCACCAGATACAGATACAGAGGAAGAGAGAGGGAGGAGAAGGGAAGAAGGAACAAGCAGCAGAGGAGAGTTTAAGATATTGCAGACGATTTAGATGAGGCATTTACAAGGGAGGCAAACTGAATAGAGTCAACTTTTGAAGAAGTTATTGGAGAGCTGGAATTTTATATTTTGACACCTTTTTGTTTTATGTTACTGGATCTGATAAAATTCAGGCCTTCAGTATTTTTAAGTCCAAATCCCTTGGGCATTGCAGTTCTTTTGAATTTTGCTTACACACAATTCATTCTCTGCAGCTAATTAAGCTGAAGAATTGTATTATCGAGTTTGAAACAAAAGATGATAAAGTTCTTAGCCTATTTAGCAACAAAACCATTGCAACATGTTAAAATTTGTGTACACACTAATCATGACTTATAGTCAAGTTTAAAACTTTCGATCATCTTTCCTAATATTGGGATTCCTCAATGATACTTATCTCATGCATGAAACACTTTGAGATCAGAGAGTGTCTTGTTTTCAGACAGGGGGTATCAGGAAACCCATCACCCCTATTCTCTGCTCTCATGAGGCACAGACATAACTATAAATTGTACTTTTGCTTTTACAGCATTTTACTCAATGATTGAGTTCTGAAAATCATCCTTTCCTTGAGCTTCCTAAGGACATGTGTAAAAATATGAAGTTATTCTCTTGTTTCTACTCATGTTTTCTAGGGGTCTGGACCTCTTTAATGGACACAAGCATCTTCACTGTTTCATTGTTTTGTTATACTCTATTATTTATGTGACTGTGTCACTCAACCAATTTTTCAAGAGTAGGAATTGTATTTTACTTAGTGTCAGCATCTTCCTTTCCAACATGATAACTGGGATTTTGTATCAGTGTTTCTTTAATGGGTGAAATAACATTTTCCTTATCACTTTTGCAAATTTAGTATTTTGATGATATTAAACACCTCACCAATGAGTCAGAATTGCATCTTCCTAGATACTGGGAATCATTTCCTTCTCTCTCTGAGATAAAGTCCAAACCTTTTACACTCAGTGGAAACTGCTCTTCACTGGGCCTTCTAATTCATTTTTCAATTCAGTCCTGCCTCTTGTCTTAAGCATACACCAACTCCCATCATTCACCAAATTTCAGAATCTTCCTCATTCACATTATGCATAATATGCTGCATTGCTTGCTGATTTATAGTTATAACCCAAACAGTGGTCTTTAGAATTTTCTCCTGGATCCACTCTAAACACTTCAAATATATTTTTCATTTGACTTTGAGTTTGACAATTATATTCCTAGTATTTAATTCAGGGATTTGCACAAGTATGTATTGTGCAATGCAGTTTAGCCCCTCATTTTATGAGTAATTCAAGTTGAAAAGAGACTCAGTTTAGTGACAGCTGAAGGTTTCTAAATAACTCCCTTTTCTGTTTTATTTTTGAAAATTGTTTCTTTTAAAACCCAAATAATATAATATATTTTAGCAAAATATGTCCTGACCATCATAAATTTACATTCCCAAGCCTCCTCCAAAAAAGAAGACTTTCTTTTCTTGCACCATGCCTTATTGATGTAATGTTAGGGCATCACTCCACCTGTCATGGAGTATGTTCAATGTCTCTCAGCTTTCATTGATGTCCCTGTAATCCAATAATGAACATTTGAAAGCTAGGGAGTCAACCCAGTCAGTAAAGTGCTCACCACTCAAGCATGATTATCTAGGTTGAATCCCCAAAACTAATGTTAAAAATTGAACAGCTAGTGTGGTCTTGCACACAGAGGGAGAAGGAGGCAGGCAGAACACTAGGGTTTGCTGGCTCTTCACTTGACCTAATCAAGAATTTCCAAATTTCAGTGAGAAACTTATTTTAAAACACAAAGTGGATGGTTCCCAGGAACAATACATGAGGTTGTCCTCTGGTTTTTACAGCATGAGTACAAAAAGATACATGTGCACCTATACATATACAAACATGTGTGACTATACACACACACACACACACACACACACACACAAGCAAGACTGAAGATTTGGATCGCTCTGCCAACCAAAGGACACTGAGTACTAGTGGTGTGCCCTGAAAGCTGTGGGTGAAGCCAAGAACAAGTAGCAGAAGTAGGAAGTTATAAATATCAGCTATTGCCATAGGCCAGTTATGAAAATGTGATACATAACTGTCATAAGTATTTTATTTTCTCTGGTTATAAATAGGTTTTCTGTATATTTATGTATTGAAATATATTTGATTTCCTCTTTTTGTATTTATAATATAATATATTGACTTTACGTTAGAATTTGGTACTATTGATTTTATGCCATAGCATTTAAGCTACTGGATAACAAGATAAGAATAAACATCACTTGAGCATTTTACTTCCTCTCAAAGTGAGAGGTTAGTCTCTTCAATATTAAATCTAGAATGGTTACTGTTTCTTGTTATGCAGAATTATGACCTGGTTACTCTCATTTCTTTTGCTTTAAGCATGATGTAAGAAGATACAGATGGACACTGGGTTCATAAGAGTCAACCTTGGATAGTTACTTTTATGAACTAGCTTGACTAGAATATATGACAGAAAGCTGATAAAGCATTGCTTTCTACATGTTGGGGAAGGGAGTGATTCTCATTTTCCTGGCAAGTTGGCTGTAGAGTATTACATCATCAGAGTTAGAGGGTGTTATCCAATCCATTGAAGACTTGAGCAGAAGACAGAGGAATAGTGAATCTATGCTTTTCAGGAATTAGGCATCCATCTCCTCCTGTTCTAAGACACTGGCATTGTTCAATTGAGTTTCATCCTTCTTACTTAGACTAAAACTTAGGCCACAAGTATTCCTCATTTTCAGGCTTGTGGAGTTAGATTAGAGATATCTTACTAGCTTCCCTGGATCACAATCTGTAATTGGCATATCAGGAGCTTCCACAGTTATGTGAGTCATATATATATATATATATATATGTATATATATATATATATATATATATATATGTGTGTGTGTGTGTGTGTGTGTACATATATATGTATATATATACATATATATTATCTATATATGTATCTATCTGCCTTATATTCTATATATTTTATTGATTTTGCTTTCTTGGAGAACCTTCAGTAATACAGAAGGCATTCCCAGGAATAATGTCTTAGTTAATGAAAGTATAGAAATAAACATCACAGGTGAATATTGAGGCTTTAAATTTTCTATAAATACCAAGATGAAATCAATTAAAGATGCTTAATTTCTTTCTATCATTGTGGTTTAAAACTCACAAAAGTAGCATTATGACATTACATTCTTTAACGATCCCCAGTGCTTCCCAGTTTGCTGTGATGCCTTTGTCATCAACCCCTCATGCTGAAAATTTATCTCATTTAAATTACCGTGTGGCAACATAGTGAGGAATCTCTGCTCAGAAGGTAAATTGTATCCTATCACCTGGACTAGGACAGGCTAAGTCCAAAGACTGGTACTGGTGAGTTTAATAACCAAGGTGAAAATGTGAAGACACTGCTATCATGAAAAATCAGATGGGATCAAGAGCACAGTAACATAGTCCAATGTCACCACTTGTCAACTCAATAAGCATTTGATAGGGAGTGAGCCTTGGGCATACAAATGGCTTCAGCATGTGAACATGCCACCATCACACTCTCCCTCTGTCCCTGGTTTACATAGACATCTCCTAGAATTTCACAAAACATTGTTTTCTGGTGGAATTAATTCTGACTCATAGTACCAGAGAAGTAGCATTTTAGTTGGATATTGATTCCAATGGGATCAAGGCATACTTTAACAAGTAGAGATGCCAAGGTATCCTGGGATCTGTTTTGTCAGTACATGCTATTCATAGAGACAGGCGATGGGATTACTGCCTCTGGAGAGAATTGCATGTTTCAGGTATCTGCACAAGAAGTGGAACTAGAAGGAAGGATGGGATCACAAGGGGAGAGAAAGAGAAGGCAGTATTTACTCCCTTGAAGAATTTAATATACTTCTCTATGTGGCCAATCTCAGGAGGTGATTTACAGGCTACTGAAAATGTGTATTAAGTTTCCCAAATAAAATGCACGAGTTGAGAACATTCTTGTCATTTCTAAAGAAGCTTTAAATTCTGGTGCCAGTAGGAACCACACTGGCAACAAATGCCTATAAAAAATGTATTCCATCTTGTTCAGACTTTATAGTTGCTT
Source organism: Peromyscus leucopus (assembly GCF_004664715.2). Taxonomy (NCBI): domain Eukaryota; kingdom Metazoa; phylum Chordata; class Mammalia; order Rodentia; family Cricetidae; genus Peromyscus; species Peromyscus leucopus. The sequence goes on from NC_051079.1 coordinate 12,725,919, forward strand.
ACAAGTTAAATATTATTATTCACAGTTAAAAGTGAAGACTTACTAAGTCATAAATATGATCAATGTGGCTTTCTGACTAGGAAGTAAATAGGAGCCGTATTGTAGTAGTCGAGGGTGTGCCATCAGTGAAGCATCTTCCTGCTTATTATCAAGAGACTTTGTTTTGTGTGTTTGTGTTTTGATCTCACACACACACACACACACACACACACACACACACACACACACACACACACACATTGTGCTTCCCTTCCTCCCACCCCACTCTCTTGTCTTTCTCTTCCTTTGGTCACCCACACCCATAGATGTTAACATAGCTATGGGGTCGGAACTATCTATTGGAGCCTAGCAGTCTTGCTTTTGGGATGCAAGCAAAATGAATGACTGTCCTCCCAGAATCCTTCAGTTGCCAGTAGATCAGCATGGAGTGTTAAAGCCCCATTGGCTCCTCTTCCATCCACGACTGGCTGGAGATAGGCCCAGCCTTGCAAAGGCCCAAGGCAGTGAAGATAATGTTTAGTAACTCTTCTTATCATTGGACTCTTATATTCTGTCTGTTTCCTCTTCTACAAGATTATCTTAATTTACATTGAAGTTGCAGTGGTTTAAATGTGAGCTAAATTAGAGATTTTTTGATTTATAGAGATTTTATTTTCCTATATGTAAAACCAGGAAAAATAACAAGTTTATTTCTAATGGATCATTGGGAAGATGGCATAAGATAATTCTTTAAGTAGTTCCCTAACTATTGTAATAACACAGAACATTCTACTTTCATCATTGGTCCCCAGGACAAATTAATTAGTTCATGCTTTTGAGCCCATTAAGTCAACCTATCCTCTTGGCATGACAAATTTCAATATTTCCATTTCAAAAGTATAAAGTACATGACAATAGGGGCCTGTGAGATGCCTCCATTGGTTAAAAGTGCTTGCTTCTCAAGCTTGAGGACCTGAATTTACACCCTGGGGCCCATGTGGAAAAAAAGCAGGGAATAAATCACACAACGTTGCCCTTTGACCTACACGCACATGTGTGGCACATTCACAGTGGCATGTAACTCACATGCACACACATTAGTAATAAATAAAGTTTGAAAAATCACAAAGATGATGTCATCAACTATTTTCAGATGTGTCCTTTAAGACTGATTCTTGAATGTTTAATATTAATAAGAATATAAAACCTTATATTGAGACAGTTGGTTGATTAATTTGGTTTTCATTCTTCTTCCTTTGTTCTTTTCTCAAATATAGGTTAGTATTGTTTCAATGAGTTCTAATCACACCAGTTCTTATGAGAAATGCACAAATCATTTCAGATTGTTAAAACTAGAGCATTTTATTATTCTACCTTAAAACTCTGTTACTGTTGCCAAGACACCTACAGAATAGAAGAATATTTTTAACCATTTGACCTTATTTCTAAGAATGAGCACAATTCATTAAGTACCCACACATACACATATACACAGACCCCACAAACCAAGATTAAAATCCCATAAGAATAATAAGCATCATTAACCACAAAATCAATTAAAATAAGATTGTTTTGAACTATAAAGTAAAAAAGAAATCTAATGGTCAGTCAGTCTTGTGTCTTGTTAAAAAAAATGCACCTTATAACTTCCATTACATTAGTTATAAATGCAAGACAGTGGTGGTTAGGGGCCACTTGGGTTTTCTATTGACCTCACTGAACTCTTGCATGTTTAAAAAGGAACTTAGAGTGCATATTTTGTTGCACAGGCAGAATCACATTTACCTTGCACATTTACCTTGCACATTTCAGGACATAAATTATAGAAGACTCTGGTCTACCATACTTGTTATTCTGAGATAACAAACCTGTGATGACTGAGTGTATTGGATATGGACAGGAGACACTCATAAAAGACACTCTGCCTCTACCCTGCTTCTTGTAATCACATCAGAATATTGGAGAAAATAAGCGTATGTGATGGGAAGCAGGGCAACAACGACTATTCATTGCAGCATTTTTATTATAGTGTGTGTGTGTGTGTGTGTGTGTGTGTGTGTGTGTGTGTGTAGACACAAGGACTTCTACAGTTATGTAGACATCAGATAACAAATGGCTTGAGTAATTCTCTCCTTCCACAGATTCAGATTCTGAAACTTGGCAGAACATGCCTTTCATACTGAGCCATCTTGCCAAGCCCACAATGACTTTTAAAGGGGTCTGGTGCTATAGAGATGGATCAGAGGTTACACTGGCTACTTTCCAGGAGATCCAGGTTCAGAACCCAACACCCACATAGTGCTCACAGAAGCAGAAGACCTGTTTTCAACACTAGGCTTCATCACTTAATTGTGTAATTGACAATTAAGTCAAATTAATTACAATCTGACCTTGATTTCCTTCCCCATAAACACAACTGGTGAGATGCACCTTCTCTTCTTACCATGACAATGCTTAGAGGTTTGACTATGAAGCCTTGCACAAAAGCTCATCCTTCTTACAGCTGATATAAAACACCGGTAGCAGACCTAATACTCCCTTTACTCTGTGGCTATCAATGCAATTCAAGCCCTCTATCTCCTGTATAACACGTTTATTTTTCTAAATAGTTCTTGGATCTCATTTCCTCTTGTCCCATAATGCTCCCTCGAGCCCTCACCCTATTAGTAGTCTTCTTCATTCTGTGTCACTTAAAGCCACCTGGCATCAGAGATGCCTGAGCAATCTACCTCAAGGCTCAGTCTGCCCATGCTCTCATGCAATGCCCCCCACCCACCATGCCCCAAAGGCTCTAAAAGGATCTGGAAGTTTCCTTCGATCAATATGCTGACTCTCCTGACCTGTCTGTGATTTATTGTTTCCTGTTCATCATCATTGTCCTTCCCTGGTGCTGTTCTCATCTACTCCCTTGTCTCTGAAATTGCCCCTTTGTCACCAAGAGGCTAGGTTTATTTAATCATTACGAATTAATCGAAGGGCTGGCACGATGACTACAAAAGAAAAGGCATCTATGTGCAATACCTGGCTACCTGAGTTCCATCTCTGGGTCCACACACTAGCCCTGGCATGCCCTTACACTACACACAAATTGAATAAGATAAAAAATTTAGAAAGAATTCATTCACAAAGACATGATTAGTAGGCCCAGATGACATTCTTTCATACATCTCATTTTCCATGTTTTCCATCATTCTCATCAAAATACAAATTCCTAAACTTGGTCTTTCTAGCCACCAAGATAGTACCAAGTACAATCCACTGCAGTAGCTGATATTGTGAAAAAGAATATACATTATTATTTCTATCCTAAACAATTATTCATCTGGACCAACATCTCTATGTAACACCAAAAGAGTCTGCTATTGAAAAATCATCAAATTTAAACAATAATAAGTTAGAAGACCCACAAACAAAGGCAATCTAATTACAAGTGTCAAAGCCTGGCACTTAGCATTTCAAAGACCATCTCATGCATGCACATCTTAAGAGAGGTCATTCCTTAAATTCTTTCTTATATTCACAGTTTAAAAAATATTATATCAATTTTCATGGTAATTAGGACTAATATTTCATTGTCTTTAATTTGAATGGTAACATTCATTTATGTGAAAGTAAATGCAAAATTAATTGAAATAATATGACAAGGAACATGTGGGAGAAAGAAATATCATTATATAAGTAAAAGCAGAAGCATCCTGGGGCCTGAGCCCAAACATTATAACCAAGATTTCATATTAGGCATGAAACAGTACTCACAAACCCTGCTTGATGTGAGTATATTATTAATATGCTTTACATGTAACAGCAGTTATTATTGAGGCATTATTCTTGTGAGATTATATTAGAATAGTTTACCATATTATGTAAAATGTGACTAGGCTACCAATTCTCAAAATTAGAAAAATAACAATTAAATGCCAACCCTTCGGCATTTCTAGAGTTCTATATTTCCCTCCATTAGAATTCTGGATTTGTTTTCAGTGCCAGCAATTAATAACTTCTAGACTATAGTCGACACTAAGTTTGTGATTTATTGCCTTTTCTTTCTCTATATAGCTAGTTCCCTCACATTTCCTCGTGGGTCTCATTTTCCAAGATCATTGTCATTTCTTCTTAGTTCTGAATTTTAATGTTATTAACTTGCCCCTTAAACTGTGGCCATGAGCAAAGAAAACAAATACCACCTAAATTCTTTGGGTGCAATATATCTTGTCTTTAGATTGGTTAATGTGATTTCTTTCTGGTCTATTGAGTGAATTTGCATAATAATAAGCAATCATTTTAAAAGTATCCTCCAATTCTGCTCTACTTTCCAAGCATTTCTATGCACTGTTCAAGCCTTGAAATGCTTTTAAATCATTTTTGTTTGATATTATTCTCAATAAAACTGTGAAATAGGTCAGTGTTAAACTCATAAATCTAAGCTTCTTGGTGATTCTACATTATTAAGCTTTTAAATCCCTTCAACAAACAGAGAAATTGGTGGCTGTATAATTACCTAAGATTTCACAGAAAGTTCCCTGAGAATCCATAAGATAGTGTTGATGGAACAAAGTTTGGAACAAAATTATTTTGATAGTATTAGAGTAAAATAATGCTGATTGAAAACCAGAAACCATAGAATATTTCATGTATGGATTCTAACTGCAGAAAAATATTACCAGACAAAATCTAGCACATGCAGATTGGTATATACACACATGAACTCCACATACAAACATGTACAACACACACATACATGCACAACACACAGGTACACACAGCCCACACGCTAAAAACAGAAAAAGAAAAATAGCGAGCTCATTTTTTTCCCTATGTCTCTTTTTCCATTCCCTGCTTATTTGATTCCTGTTTCCATTAGTTTCCTTATAACTTGCTGTAATAGCTCTGTAACCAGGCCCCCATCCCTCCTTCCTCCTGGTTCTCATCTCACCCTCTACAATGTTGCTAGAATAATATTCATAAACAACCAAGTTAAAGACATCTTTATCATACTTGATAGTGAACATAACTCAAAGTCTTAAAATGCTCTAAATCCTTGACTAAGGGACTTTAGCCATTCTGAGTTCTCTAAAATTCTCTAAGTCAGGAAGGCAAGCTCACAGATATATGCTCAAAACAGGTTCCACACACTGCTTAATCCATTCTCCTAATTAGAAGTCTACATTTGCCCTACCATGCCCCTTTCTGTAACCAATCTTTATCACTGCTGTCCCTTGGGCATGATCTCATTCCATCCCACTCATTTCCCATTGTGTCACTTAGAAGATCAGACAGTGGCCAGACATGGGCCCTGTTCTGCTGGATCATGAGTTGAAGACAATCTACTTTGTTCACATACATATTTTCGATTTCTGTAATAATACTTTGGAGGCAGAACCTTCAACAAGTATTTGGGAAATAAATACTATGCACATAATTTATCTTGCATAACAATGACAAGGTCTTCAAATGTTAGGAAGTCATCCCTGATAAGTCTTAGTCCTCTTGAAGGCCTCTTCGACAACACAGCAAACCGAATCAGACCAAATCAGAAAGCCTAGATTTAATGAGTAAAGCACTCCTGGGTGATTCCCTCCCTGCACCCCCTCCCCCCTGCAAAGAGCAGACAGACATGAGACGGGACTCCAGATCAGAACAACCAAGAGAGTCTGTTTTCTGGGATGCAGCTTATACTCCCCTGTGGGAGTCACCTTGAACCTCTCTGGATTTGATCCAGATCCATGTAAAAATGACCAAGAAGGAAAAAGAAGAAAAGACTAAACCAAGGATAATTCTAGACATAAGATTCAATAAACACACACAATAGAAAGAAGAGTTTGCTTTTGGGCTCTCTAAACAGTACCAAGGAAGAACAAGGGCCCTAACTAGGATCCAAAAATGGAGCCAAGAAGATGATTGTTCCAAGAAAGGTTAGTAAATATGAATGAACTAGATATGGTCAACGTAAGGAACATAAGACCCAGAAGTCACAGAGAACCATAATTGGACAAAATACCCTTACAAGTCCTGCTTTGCTCTGTGCTTTGTTTGTCTGGAAAAAGATGTTGCATTTAGAAATTTAAGCTAATTACTGAGTGTGTTTGAGACAAAATCTACCAAATTTCAATGGCATGGGTCTTAACCATGATGAAAGGCATTCTATGAACAAAAAACTGGCAGATCCTGATTGACGGTCATGTGGTCAAGACTATCAGTGGTGGTTTGCCCTTTCAAGAATCAGATATGGATGTCCTGGCATGTTTAGAACCTGAAGGTCCCACAAATCTCAAAGAAGATGGAAACCATGCACCCAGATGTGCAATTAAGTGACATGAAAATAAAATTTAACAAATTTATTTCAGACTATGTTGGAAAAGGCAGCGAAAGCTCTGCCACTGTTGATCCTTTTTGTGATGTCTTTATTAGAGAAGTAAAGATAAAGTCCAATGCTGAATTAGGAAAACTTTAACTTCATTAAGATGGTTGTGGAGTTGAAGGGAGGTCCTAAAACTGAGTGATCTTATGCATGCTTAGAGCCCCCAAATCTTAAAATTCAGAATTATCGTGATGACAAGCAAACTGTCCTAATTATATTCATATACATGTTTTGTGGTTATCTAGGCTTTTTAAAGGCACGATACTATAGAATGAAGAAAAATGCATCATTCTCTTTTATAAGATGTATGCAATGATTCAAATGTTAGCAAGTAGAACATCTCCTGTGCTGTGTGATCTAACTTTGAACCACCAAAGAATGTATTTATGCATTTACCAGGGTAAACGTGGTAGCAATCTCCCTCAGGCAAAAGAGCTTAAGTGTCTTATAATGTCAAGTGACTCGCCTGAAGAGGATAAAACAGAACACCCTCGGGCAAAGAGGAGATTTAAATAGAGCCAATTTCAGAAGCATAGTGCCTGAACTACAAAATTAATCCAGGTTGAGACATTTTGCTTACAGGATCATGTCAAAAGCCAGGTCTACAACTAGATGTTAATGGTCTGGAAGAATCAAGGACATCAACAATGAAGAATGCCATAAAATTCTCAGTTCTGTCCAAAGTGCTGCACCTTTGAAAATGACATTCTTTATATTCTCTGATGACAGCTGGATATCTCCTCTGCAGCACAACTTGATGAGCTGGACTAAGATGCTAACAAGTTGATTGACATCTATAGAAGAAATTGATTCTTTAAAATGAACAAAGCAGAATTTCCAGTATAGATACTTTCAAAGATTAAAATGTTTTAAGTAATAACCTGAGCATAGCGAGGTTGTAATTTACTTTAATATAACCATCTAGAAATTAGATAATATGTCTGAAAGAGGTTTGGGATCCATTACATCTTTTTGTACATATTTAATCTACAAATTCCAACTTGAACACTGACACTTCACAGTTCTTTGGCATCCCTAAAGCAAATTAGTGATGAAGCCCCCAGGTCTCCAAAGCAAACTGGAGAATTTAATTGAAACCTTACTGCCCATTCACCTATCCAGTCTAGAGAAATAAGAAATTGATGCTATGACTGTTCAAAATTGTGAGCTGAGACTAAACGTTTCACACTTGTACTTGGCAAATTCCCAGGGACTGATCCATAAGTAGATTATAGAAATGAAATTCATCAAATCAAACAATTCCTATATCAAATAATACCCACATCATTGAGACACAGTTCACTTGGTTATATTGCTCCTGACACAATGTTTTGTGAACACACAGGATGCATAATTATGAGCTTATTAGTAATGTGTATGTGTGCTTCGTCTTGATATTCATGACCTTGCACAAACCATCCAGCGATTGTAAGGGAGTCTTACCTTGCTTCCGTTTTCTCTTGCTTCTCCTTCCATCTTGAGGTCAGAGATTAGAAGGTTCTTAAACTTGCTTTTCCCATTACTGCCTTGCTCATCTATCCTGTATTCTGAAGTCAGCTGCGCAGAGAGGGGGCTGTCGCTCAGATTCAGTGGCTGTTCCTCCTGCTCCAGCCCAGTTTTGCCATCACTGCTGGAGTCCCCAGGCTCCCTGACATGAGCTCCCCCTGAAGCAACTGAGCTGTGCCCCAGAGTCTCATTGCCATTAAAGCTCTCTGCAGCAGAGTCATCTGTTAGGAAGAAAGATGTGTAGTTTGAGTAATATGCTAGATAATCTCCAACTGGTGCTAAGTTTTGATAGATACGCAGCAATATGCTTCTGATTTTATTCAGAAATGTAATTTAACTAAGCAGTAACCTCGTTTGGAAGCAGCAATTATTGTTTTAATCTAGTAAACACACTAAAACACAGGCATGATATCAAATTAAAAAGAACATAGTTCAATATCAAAAGCAATCTGAAAGAAAAGTCAACTTAACAAAAAAATGATATAATTAGCAATTGTTTTGCAAATCGATTTGACTCCTCCATTAAGAATATTCAGGCTTGGGGGCAATTCACAACTAACCAGGTAGATACATTGCTATATGCTTCATGGGTGTTAAGTATTAAGTAAAATATATTAAAACCACTCATACATAATCTTTGTCCCAGGAAGTACATTTTAATGACTTTTAAGTGTAGATGGTTTAATCTTTGCATGCAGCTCTGTGAAGTTAAAAACACATGTGTATCTGTGTGGAGCTGAATAGCATAATGATTTAGAAAAGGCAAATATTTACAAAAATAGAAAAGTGTGCTAATAAGAGAAATAATTAGAATATTATATATCTACTCATACTTCATTTTAATATTTAGGAAAATGTGGTTCATGAAGTACTGACAGGAAAAGCTACTCGGGTAGCTGATTTTGTTTCAATGTATAAAAAGAAAATACAGCCGGGTGGTGGTGGCGCACGCCTTTAATCCCAGCACTCGGGAGGCAGAGGCAGGCGGATCTCTGTGAGTTCGAGGCCAGCCTGGGCTACCAAGTGAGTCCCAGGAAAGGCGCAAAGCTACACAGAGAAACCCTGTCTCGAAAAACCAAAAAAAAAAAAAAAAAAAAAAAAAAAAAAAAAAAAAAAAAAAAAAAAAAAAAAAAAAAAAAAGAAAATACACAGACAAAATTTACATGAAACAATTACGTTCTATTTTTCTTATGTCAACTTTACCATAGTCTACAAAGGGTAATGCTGAACAGATATGAGAAGCTGTTTTTTCTTAAGGGTATTAATAAATCTTAACTATAGTAATATAAATAAATAAGAGGAATAAAATACACTGTGATTTTTGCACACTTCTGGATATCATGAAATATGCATTGTTTTGTAGGGTGTAATGGAATAGTTAATGTTTTTAATCAATTCCATTCATAGAAATACACACTGAGCCGGGCGGTGGTGGCGCACGCCTTTTATCCCAGCACTCGGGAGGCAGAGCCAGGCGGATCTCTGTGAGTTCGAGGCCCGGGCTACCAAGTGAGCTCCAGGAAAGGCGCAAAGCTACGCAGAGAAACCCTGTCTCGAAAAACCAAAAAAAAAAAAAAAAAAAAAAAAAAAAGAAAAAAAAGAAATACACACTGAAACTCTAAAACAGGTCTGTTTACTTATTTATTCAAAAGATCTCTTTTAGGCCTACTCTCTATCCAGTATGTATATAAATACTTGGCCTATAAAGACTCTGCTTCCAGTGAGTTCACAAATAATTAAAGGGACAGAAAAGTAAACACAATACAGACAAATGCACTTCCTATCCAGGGCAAGAAACAAAGACTTCTGGAATTATGGTAATATGAATTGAACTCCTATAGATAAAGAACACCGGCCAGGTGAACATCTTGGGAATCTTACTTGCAGGGAGGTGAGCCCGGGCAAAGTCATGGGCAGAAGGTTACTTAGGGCAAAGGAGCTGTAAGAGATCATGGTGAGCAGCTAACACAGAATAGGAAAAGAAAAGTGGTGTGCCTGTTAGAGGGCTGGGCCCTCCCTCGGAGCAAACTTCAGCATGTTAGATGCGTTTGGGGAGGTGACATGGAATTGGCAAGGAGGGGACAGAAAGAAGATTTTTCTCACGTCGTTTTGCTTTATGAGATGATATTCTCTATGCCGCACACACCTGACTGTAAAATTCTGTTTTACAGACGTTACTCGGACTTTTGTGAGGACAGTGGTATGAAGGGGGCAGAAGGGAAGTTGAGAGGGATCAGTTAAAAGAATCAGAACCCATCAAAGTTGGCATCTCTGTAGGCTGGGGTGGGCAGGGAGAGAAATAAGAACACAAGAGTGAAGAGAAGAAATGAGACAGCCAGGGGTCCAGGATGAACACCAGGGTCCCAGGATGGACACCAGGGTCCCAGGATGGAAGGCAAGGAAATGTACTTAATGAACTTAAATAAATAAATAAGCAAACAAACAAATAAAATGACTTATACAATAATTTAAAACAGTTTTGTGTAAAAGTTAGAACATATTTAAATGGAAAATTATACTTCATTACACAGTTTATATTTCTAATCAAACCCAGTTTATGAATAAATAATATATACACAGGAATGCTCAAGAGACTGTCCCAAACAACATAATGGTAGTTTTCACAGCTATTTATTTGAAAACAAAACCAACTTTTAAACAATGAAACATATTATTTTCTAATACGGATTTAAAGAAAATGACCTATAAAAGTAATTTGACTATTTGTCCCTGTGCTTTATCTAACCTTGGTCTCAACAATTCTCGCTCATATAAACCCTCTTCTTTCTCGCCAATTGGACTCCTGGAGCTCCACCCAGGGCCTGGCCATGGATCTCTGTATCCAGTTCCCTTAGTCAATGGATGGGGTTTCTAGCACGACAATCAGGGAACTATGAGCCAGTGGCTGAGGGGCCCCCAGCTGGATCAGGCCCTCTGAATAAGTGAGACAGTTGATTGACTTGATCAGTTTGGGAGGCATCTAGGCCATGGGGCCGGGTCCTGTGCTCAGTGCGTGAGTTGGCTGTTTGAAACCTGGGGCTTATGCAGGGACGATTGGCTCAGCCTGGGAGGAGGGGACTGGACCTACCTGGACTGAGTCTACCAGGTCAGTCTCAGTCCTCGGGGGAGTCTTTGCCCTGGAGGATATGGGAATGGGGGGGTAGGCTGGGGGGAAGGGGAGGTGGGCGGGAGAGGGGAGAACAAGGGAATCCATGGCTGATATATAGAATTAAATTATATTGTAAAATAAAATAAAATAAAAAATTTAAAAAAAATAATTTGAAAAATGTGTGTTATTTTATTCTAACTGAAGCATTTATGCTAATTCACAATGGGTTATTTATTTTGCGTTGTTATTTCATTCCAAGAAAATCTAAAGGAGAACACCATGGACATATTTAAATATAATTGTTTTCATTTATAAACACATGTTCTAACTTTTGTTCACTAGAATCCTCTAAAAATATATCAGACATTCCCTGTAAGAAATCTTTACCAATATCAAATACATAACCTAAATATGTGTTACATTTTAAGCCAAATCCATGCTAGCATAAAGCAAATTAAATTTCTATTATAGTTAAAATTAAACCTACTATATTTTTTGTTTAATCTGAGATCATAATAAATAGGTAATACACTGATAAACTTATTTATATATTAGGTTGGATGAGAATTACCATTTTGGAGAATCTTTTACAAATATCATTTAATTATAATTTCACATAAAATATAAGCAATGTGAGAAATATTTTTAGATGGAGTTGTTCACTCCAGATGTTACCAAGGTAACTAAACTCAATAGCTTTACATATTTGATTCCTAAGTAAATCAATATGCTTTACAGAACAAATCAGTAAACTATGTTTATTTGTATAAGATATACTTACATATCTTGTAATTAAAATGATTAAAGGTAACATTTCAGGATAAAATTTTTAAAAAATCAATTTTGAAACAAATTTCAGAGGTTTTCATTTAGATAAATCAACATAGAGCACTGAATAAACATTAAATAGAGGGTAAATTAGCAAATTTTTATTGTCTCGCCTCATTCAACCACATTAGCAAATCTTATAGTCTGCGGTTTATCCTAAACAATCAGACCAATTCATTGCTTTCAGGAGTCCTCTGCCTTCTTACCCAATGCAGTTGGCTCCATCCACCTTGGATGCTGGTGTGAATGACAGGCTGCTAGACTGAGAAAGGTGTTTTGAATTGTAGTGGGTGTGGAGGGGAGGGGCTTCGGGTACTCAATCAAGGCTGATGGGTCTTCTCTCAAGGATTCAGTTTAGGAACTATAGCATCTGAATCAAGACTCTGTATTAAGTCTGAAGAAAAAACAGCACTTGGAGCTTGGGTGAACAGAGATGCCCAGGGTACCTAGCAACAGATGAGAATGTGGAATATGGTGATGCAATAGTGTGGAATCCACTGACCTGACATGGGGAGGGCTGGGGGATATTTGGATTTGATGTATCCTTAGATGAGTTTTGATGGAGTGGATTTAGTGTTGTGGAGGCTTGTGTGCCTGCTACCTCTGCTCTAATTTCCACAGAAAGATTGTAATACCAAACAGGAGGCTATCCATCTTATTCTTTCTCCTTCTTTACTCCCCATATCAACCATCAGGTAGTAAGGATCTTTCAAACACCGATTGCCTTGAACACTTCTATCAGCGTTTTACATGGAGGTCATTTTAATGACAACCAACTTTAATGCTTAGCTTTCCCCCTATGAAGCTGACTAAACTTTAACACTGTCTAAAGTGTATATGTGTTACTGTGGGTATTTGACTATGGAATCGTGAGTCTGTGTATATCAGTGCTGTGTGTGTGTGTGTGTGTGTGTGTGTGTGTGTGTGTGTGTGTGTGTGTGTGAACACTCCTGAAGCACCTGGCTTTTAGTCACTCTCCATAGCCCTTCATCGTGGCCTTTGACCAGCTGCTTTTAGAAAACAAACAGGAAAAATTCCATCCTTACCTAAAGATTCATACTTGGAAGCTTACTTCTAAAATCTGGGTTGGATGCTTATGACTCTAATACGACCTTTTTGTTGTTGTTTTTAGCCTAAATGCATTACATTTCTTCACTTAGGGTAAGTTGTTCTTTGATGTATTTTTGAAATTTTTTTTCATATATCAGTATAAAACAAACTTCAAATCCCCAAGTATAAATGTAGATAATTTTGTTCCAAAAGATAGCACTTTATATGAAGAAGAAAAAGAATGCTTCAAAGTTCTTTATAAATCTATCTGCAAAGTGAGATCAGGTGCAAGCACTCTTAATATCTGTAGATGTATTCTGTAATCTCAGTGTCCTGCAAAATCTAGACCCATGTGCACGCCTAAAGGGAGCAGACCCACCCCCCCTCACTCCAGACACCCTCTGCTCTAAAGCAGAAGGCAGGTTATTGTCACTATCATCTTTTATTATCTTACACACAAGAATTTAAAGTCTGATTCCTAACATCCTGCACCCCAAGATGGGAAAAATATCTATTAAAATGTTATAATGCAGTACCTGACCAGCTAAAGCAGGAGGATCATGGGTTTGAAATTTTGCTACCAAATCAAACCTTGTTCTGAATAAATAAATGAATAAACAAAAGTCGGTCACTTCTGTTTGCATTGCACAATGTTCTTTGGATTATAGACTATTTGACAATATAACCTTGAATGTGTACAGAAAAATGTAGCCAAGGTTTGAAGTCAGAGTATTCATACCAAGGACAAATTTACTGTGATAAATAAATGCATGTATGACAAACACTGAGAAGGTACAGAACACTGGTTTGTAAATCATAAAACTGATTTTACCAAGACTGAGAAAATAATGCCTTCAGGTTTTGACTGAATGAATACTACAGTAGGTGATCTTGTTGCCTTTGTTTGGTAGCCCTTAGTTCATTCTAAAAATTAAATTTCATATAAGAAGGTAATATAAAGTATGCATAGATATAAGGTACCTCTTTCAAAGCATGTAAGTAAGCAATGAGTAAACAATGAAGCTAATTCCTGTCAATCGACAAAAGGTAACCTTGATTATTTATTTTGTATTAAGTGTTCTGCCAGGGATGAGAGAAGTGGTTCACTTGGCATGAACACTTCAGAAGATCCAGCACCTGCACAGTGGCTCATAAATTTCTGAAACTCCATTTCCAGGGGAGCTAACATCCTCATTTGGCTTCTGTGGACACTGCATGTACATGGCACATAAACATCTATGCCGGCAAATACTCAGACACATAAAATAAAATACGTGTTAAAAATAAACAAACATCTATTAAGCACTCATAGTGGACAAGATACTCCATTGAGCATGGTAAATCAAAGATAAACCATACAAAACTTTGATCTTAGTCCAAAGTAAACTGTCAAGAGTAGAACAGTATCTGGTTCCTGAGAGTCCCGCATGATTAATATAGAAGTGAAATTAATATGAAGGCATCTCTAGGAGAAAGAAAATCACTAACATCCATGGAAGTGACAGTCATGATTATTTAGGTACGATTTAAGTCAGGTAAAACAAGGTTCCGGTTTTCAGGGAATGCTGGGGACAAGAGGCAGAGTTTGAAGGACTAAAGATTCGTGCATATCCGTATTGCTATTGGTTGAAGCTTATCCAATTCAGGACAGCCTGCAAGCAGCTCCAGAGGCATGCAGCAAGCTAGGAAGAGTTCCTGCATGATACAACAGGGATATGGACTTCAAAGAACTATGAGTACTTTGCTATGGATTCTTGTTTCCTTGATGATTAAGTAAGTCTCCCAAGGAAGGAACTTGGAGAAATTCATAGATGACATCAGTCTAGTCTCAGGAGAGACCATTTATCTCTATGTGACCTCTAAGCAACTATCAAATGACCTATGACTAAACTGCCTCCCGATTCTAAGATGATTCAGTCCTGTACATGAACATTAATATAGTAACTTCAGTGGCTTATTAGTTGTCTAAACTACAAAATAATATTTGAAGTTTATCTGTTGGCTTGCTTAGTATTTTACAGAATTGAGTTTCTGATAGAAAATTATGTGTATGCACATTTTAAATATGTCAGTCACACACACACACACACTCACACACACACACACACACACACACACACACACACACCATGCACAGATGCATCCACAGACTCTAGAACAGATGTTCCTGAGTTAGTTAACCTGCCACTTAATTTGTCTTAAATTGTATCTAACTAGTCAATACCATTGTTGGTTTTCAAGTCCCTTTCTCTAGAACTGATTTGGCACACATCAGTAGGAGTTGACTTATTTCCCTTTTTTCAAGGCTTTCCTTTCCTTGATTTTCGAAATGTGTACTATTAATCAAATTGGAGTTTAAATTTTCATAAGCTAAGCATTTTGCATCTTTTTCCCCTTTCTCTATTTGTGTGTGTGTGTGTGTGTGTGTGTGTGTGTGTGTGTGTGTGTGTGTGAGAGAGAGAGAGAGAGAGAGAGAGAGAGAGAAAGTTTATATGATGCACTGTGTTTGTGTGTGTACATATGTGTGTGATGCATGTATGTGTATGCATGTTTTTGCCTGAGTTCATGTGGAGGCTCAGAGTTGATATAAACCAGTCCTGGTGTGCTTTTATCATATTTACAGAGGCAGGGTTTCTCAGTCAAACCCAGGGTGCCTCTACATAGTTAGTTTGGGTAATCAGCTTGCTCTGAAAATCCCCTTTTTCCACCTTCTGAGGCTGAAATTATAGGATTACCAGTAATTATACACACTTTGGGGATCTGAACTCAGGTTATCAGGCTTGCTTGATAAGTACAGTAACTGATGAGTCATTTTAGCAGACCCTAGACATTTTACATATTATACATCTTTGTGTTCCTTTGAAGAACCTAGTCTAGTTTTGGACACAAAACTAACATCACAGATACAGATAAAGATTCAAAACCAGATATAGATAAATAGATTGAACAACATCATAGATTAGGGAAGGCAATAATCCAAGTGTTGATGGTATTCATATACTATGAAGCTATTTACTATCATTAATTAAAATTAAGGCAATTCTGTAGACTATGTAATATTTAGTTTTATATAGGAGTCAATATTTACAAAGACAAAATACCATGTTATAATTCAGATAGACCTAAGACAATTATTGTATAGTGGCCAGTGTATTCAAAGAAGGCTGGTACAAAACCACCTGAGGGATATTTACCTGAAAACAAATTAAGGTGACAACAGAAACAAGATATTATCATACATTAGTAGTAAATGGTCATTCCATTAGAAGATTGACAGTTTCTAGAAGAAATGATCTTTATCCTTAACTGTTACAAGCTGATAACTAAGGCACATACACACACACACACACACACACACACACACACACACACACACACACAAAAAACAGATTTAAAGTAAGTTATTCTGAAAAAGAAATGTTCTAATTGAGGCTAAAATTAATACAATACAAAAGGAGGTTGCCCTATATTGGCACTTAGTCCAGCAACAAATTAAGAGGAATTTTTTTTTACCATGTCAATAATAAATCAGAAAGTACTTTATTCTTAAGAGCTGAAAAGAAATAAAAAATATATAAACACCCAGCTGTAATAAGTTCATGTATGATACAAATGCCTTTGGCCAGATAGGATCTTGGCTACCTTCTTTTTGATGTTTGTGAGTACTATCAGGTCAGCTCTCCACCTCACAGAATCTCCCAGGTGCCTCATGGGAGGGCGAATACATGAAAGCAAACAGAGAAAGGGTGCCCTGGATATCTGGATCAAATCTGGGTTTTGTATGAAACCTGGGGCAATCCTTTACAGAGGACAAAGAGCCGAGCAGGTTAGGAGATGTGTCTTCAGAAGACACCTGATGCATCCCTTGTTCTGCTCTGCAGAAGGGAAGGTATTATCAAGGCAATTCTTGTTGAAAAAGAGAAGGCATCACTTAAGACATACACCCAGCAAGTCCCTGAATAGCTTGACATCTGATTGAAGAAACTGAATTTTGGCATGTACAGTGAAGTTTGTTCATCACCAGTACAATTTATGGTTCGGAACCAGAGGTAAAGTCTTGGGCTACAGATGTTTTCGGGATATCTTTGATCACTGTCAAGTATTTCACTCTTATCCCTAGGTTTCACCTCCACTGGTGTATACAAATTAGTCAGCAAACACATCAATTAGTCCATCAATTGTGTATTGCATATGTCCATTGTTAAGGAACTAAGGGAAAATAAAACATCGCCTCAATTCAGAACAACAGCTGGAAATAACTTATATGTACTTTAGTTTCATCTGGGAAAAAAATGAATCTGTAGGTGATTTGTGTGAAGTACTCATTACAAGTGTCTTTGGGTATATGAGATTGTTTAGTGATGTGTGATGGTGTCGTGTGTGGGTTAGCAGTCAAATGTTAGGTGTAGAAATGACCCACAGGGAGAGCTGTAGGGTGTCCTTTCCCTCCTGATTGACAAGTGCTGGCTTTCGTAGGCATCTCCTCTGTCCACGTTGAAAGAATAAAACCTGTGCAGCAAAGGAAATGAGTCACAGGAACGTGGTGTTTGCTAACTCCTAGAGAGGATAAAAACTGTTACCACTGAACTTCATTGTTTTTCTAGTTATCATCTTTACATGTTAGTATGTGATCATTTTTTCCCATGGGTTCTGTCTATCTGCAATAGATTTTCCAATAGATTATCAACTTTTGTGTTTGTCTTGCTTAATCTGGTGAAATAGTTGTTCTTTTTAACCCCCATCCCCCCAAAAGCAAACTTTAAGTTTGTCTTACTAGTGTGGAATATTCCTCTTGCTTTTGAGAAAATCTATTGTCTCAATTAGCTTCAGATGTCAACTTGACACAGCTCAGAGTTAGCTGAGGGTATCTTAGCTGATAGATTGCCTTGATCAGATTGGTGGTGGATGTGGTAGTGGTAAATATACTTGATTGCTCATTGACATAAGAGGGTCTAGTCTACTCTGGGTAGTGCCACCCCTGTCCTGAGCTGTATAAGAAAGCTAGCTGAACTTCAGAAGCAAGAAAGTGAGGACCCAGTCACCAGCACTCCTCACTGGTCTCAGCTTCAGTTCTTCCTTGAGCTCCTGCCCTGACTGCCATAAAAAAAAAAAAAAAAAAAAAAAAAAAAGGATGGACTGTGATCTGGAGATGTAAGATGAAATAAACCATTTCCTTACCAAATTGTTTGAGCCACATTGTTTATCACACCAACAGAAAACAAGTCAGGACACCCAGAAATAGAGTGATATCACCATCATGAAGATGATGGGATGGGAAACATCCTCCCCATGAACACAATGACTGAGTAAAAATATACATAAATTCACTAAAATTCTAGCAATCACTTGAGAATGACCACACAAACAATCCAATCAAAGCTGGCAAGAATATCTAAGAAAACAGAACAGATACACAAAGTGAATGTCGAAGGGATCCAAACTACATAACAGAATACTTCGAAACACTGAGGGGAGTTATACCTGAGGAGACAACACACTGAGTGGCCAAGGAGTGGGATATAACTGAGTACCATATTTGAAGCATTCATTGTTTCTTTTACCTGTGAGGGATATGAAAAACTAAAGCTTAAATGGTAGAGATTCTGTTTTTATACAACTTCTGAGAAAGTATCCAGGTAAACTCATGCAAATGTTGAGTAAGCACCTCTGTCTTAGAAGCATTTGAGGGGAACTATTGGGAAGAAAGCTCTTTTATCTATTTCAACCAATCTGATTGGTACGAGACAGATATTCAATAACTATTTATAGACCTAGACTATCACAGGAGCACACACCTCACTGTTAGTGTGTATATGAGAACTAGGCTATGGATCCTCCACACACATTTCTAAACTAGTTTTCATATGCATTAGAGACTGTGATGGTGAGAAATTAAGCGGCCTCCTATCCACTGTCCCTCAGCCTAATTTCTAGAGCCTGAAAATATCATCAAACATTACTCCCTTGATCCTGCTGTGTTATGTGGTACAGTTGATCTCAGAGACAGATATCAGATTAAATGTGATTAATCAATCATGTGAGCTCTTCCTTAGAATTGCAGAGGTAATCCAGGAAAGGGGATGTCCATCTGTAACCCCAGCACTCAAAAGACTGAGGCAGGGGAATTAGGAGTTTGAAGCCAGCATAGTCACATAAAAAGACAATGATTGAAATAGGAAACAAACAAACAAACAAAAAAGCCATATACACTACCATAGAACTTTCTTCTGATTAGTGTTGAGAAGTGAAACAACCTGAAACACAAGTCCTGTGACCACTTCTGGCCTGAGAATCCAGAGGACAGCCACTAACAATATCAGGACAACCTAAGGCACTGAAAGACATTCCTCTAACAGCCAGCAAGGAAACAGGAGCCTCAGTCCCACACTCAGAGGAATTAAAGTCTGCCAGAAAGTCAAATAAACTCAGAAATAGACTCTTTCCCAGCCCTCCTCATTGCAGCTTAACAAAACTGAGACCTTGATTTCTACCCTGGTGGCACAGACCCAGCAGAACCTGCCTGGACCGCTTAGCAACAGAACTATTAGATGTGGCTATTGCTTCAAGATGTCATGTCTGTGATCAATTTTAGGCAGTAAATTTACAAGAGTTATATAAGCACATTTACAAGTATTTTTGATTATGTGTTAGGATGAGTAATAACAGAATTCAGACATGACAAAGGGTAGACAAGTATCAACCCCCTCAAAGTTTAGTTCCTGAAGAATTTCCAGGCATGACTGTTTAAAAAACATGTAGGCATTTCTAGCCCAACAAAACCAGAACACCAGTTCAGTTCATCTCAAATAGGATCAGAACTGCCTGTGTGTGCATGTGCTTGATATGAGTACATATTTGTACAAGCACATATGTAGGCCAGAGTAGGGTGGTGGGGATTCTTCCTCACTCGTACTTCACCTTAGTGCTGCAGACACTCACTGAACTGAAGGTTTGCTGTTTGCTGGCCAGTGAGTTCTGCGGGTCTGCTTTTCCTCACATCCCAGTGCTGAGGTTACAGATGGTACATGCAGTTCCATGCTGAGGTTACAGGTACATGCAGCTCCATGCTGAGGTTACAGGCACATGCAGCTCCATGCTGAGGTTACAGGTACATGCAGCCTTGCTTGAATTTTTTTATTGAAGACCAAACCCTGTTGCTCACAGGGTCAACTGTTCAGCCCTAGAAGCATTTCTTATGCAAGAGTTTAAGTGCCAAATGAGAGAAATTAATACACCTACACTTAGCAATTGGCTGGTTGTACGTGCAGTCACAGGGGTTGACTGTGAGTAGCAGTAGAATTAAATAAGATGGACAACCCAGAAAGCTAGGTTCAGAAAAATTGAACCTGAAGATAGTTTAATCCCATCTACTTACCTCTGGGGACTGCTCAGAAGAAAGGTCTATCATTATTGTTCTCTGCACTTATCAAAACCAAGAAGGAAAAGGACCTCTAGCCACAGGAGTCTTACTTTGTAAAAAACCACATGGAAGGATATTTTTCAAAAGAGTGATGTAAGTGTGAGAAGGCAGGGAGCTCACAACATTAAAGACATCACCCTTAACACAAGTGAAGAGAGTTACATGTGTAAGCTGATCCCAGATGAAGCCGAGCTGTGTGCCATCACAGGTTCCTTGTGCTGAGACACTAGTGATTTTGCTCACATGGTGAGGGGACAATCACCCTGATTAGCATTATTTAATCTTCAGAGTCTATCTTCTGAGGCCCTCAAGTTCCTGTTGGCTCCTGTCAGCTAACCCCCCCAGCTATCTATGTGCACAGAGGCTTTCTGCAAGTCATTTCACAGAAGGACAGATCGATGGGGAGATCAATCTTGCTGAAATTCCACCCTGGAAAAATATTACTTCTAACATGGGCCTGTGATTTAAACATTTTATCTCTAATTGTAGAATGAGAGACTTATTTTTCTTTGTTTTTTTCTGCCATGAGAAAGCAGGTAGAGAAATGTGCTGTATGGTGGGAGTGTGTGCAGAGAGAGACATCCTGGATTCATGGCAGACCTATTAAGGTGCCAGGATTTTAAAACAAATGGGAGGAGAAGGTTTGGAGTACACACCCATTAGGGTTTCTCCTAAGCCCTTCTAGCCCAGCCTGAGAAATTCTTCCCTTTAAGTGTGTTGTGTCAGGACTATATGCATTGAGAACACTGGGACTCTCTTCTCTAGGGTTCTGAGAAAACTAGGCTATCAGCCCTCATTGGATTTTTTTTCAACAGATAAATCCTAAAACAAGTACTCTGAAAAGCACTCTTGCATTCCTTGATCTTCCATACTGGTCATTGGCACATTGACTCCTCTTCTATACTTTGAAAATGTCATTTCCTAGGCTCCATTGCCTATTGAATTATACCATAGTCCAGACAATGAAAAACATGGGCAGGGATGTTGACAGAGCAAGAAGAAAATGCAAGGCTAGTCCCTCACTTAAGCCTTAAGGTGGAGCTGTGCCATACATAAACCTTCTTGTAAAATTATCCTCGATTTTTACCACACACACACACACACACACACACACACACACACACACACACACGGCAGTGTGGGGCTTTAAAAATGCTCAGTGGAAAAAAGTCTTGCAGTGTGGCATGGGCACCCCATGTAGATATCCCAGAATCCCACAAAAGTGGTCACATACATGTACCTACAATCCCATTGTCTCAAAAGATAGATAGGTGGTAGATACCAGCTGGAAGCTTATGGGCCAGCTATCCTGTGTACAGAGTGGCAAAAACCAAGGCAGCCCTGTCTCAGACTGGGAAGGTGACTACTGACACCCAGGGTGTCCTCTGACCTCCACAAGTGCACTGTGCCACATGTCTACATTCATTCCCCACCCCATTCCTCCTTATGTACCTTACTTATGATGAGGCTTTGTGGGTGGTGATTAAGAATAACTATCCAGAGTTTTAAAACACTGCACCAGAATTGTAATATTTGGTTCTATTTATATTACTTCCTACTGTTTTTTCCACAAAACCAACAGAATCAATTCTCAGTCTTAAATATGCCAACAAAATAAAGTAAATCAAGAAAATGTCTCACTTTTTTTTCAGTTAAAATCCATTTGGGCAACTGTTGCTATTTCACAGTAGATCAAACTGTGCTATAATTGACTCCAGGCCCTGGAAAACACTTTCCTGCTTTGATATTATCTTTTAAGCAAAGCAAAGGTCTAAATACAGTCCTAGCCTGCCTACATTTTTGCCTTTGAAAATGGACTCTAACCAACTGTATATTTGAAATCCCCCCCCCCATTTCTGTGCATGTGTGTGTGCATGTGTGTGTGTATCTGTGAAGTCTTGAAGTTAACATTAAGAATCTTCTCTAAAGTCTCCACTTCATTTGTTGAGACAGGCTCTCTAGTTGATCCTAGAACTCACTGATCCGGGTAGTCTAGATTGGCCCAGGTTGCTATGGGCAGGGGCCCCATCTCATCTTTCTGCTGCTCTCTGCGTGCTGGAGTTCTAGGCAGCTTCCAGACCTGCTTAGGTTTCACTCAAGTTTGGATGATCTGAACTCTGGACTTTATCCTTGCACAGTGAGTGCTTTCCTCATGAGTATTAGTGGATTTATTTTGAGGAAGTTAGACCAAGGTCCAGGAACACAGTGGACTCAATTCTTACTTCATAGTTAGAGCAACCTAAATTTTAAACAAAGCACTGAATGGTGGGTGAGATAAAAGGAGAAAAGGGGGTGGAGAAAGCTAAGATGAGGTGGGTACTGCCATTCTCACCCCCCAGGGCTCCTTTCGTGGCCTGGATCTACACTCCAATGTACCACAGGCCACTAGCTTGTTCAAAACAAATTCTGAAAACATGAACTACAAACAAAGAACAGAATCCAAGTCCACCAACTTATTAAGATTCTAAAGACACTTAACTGCTTAGTTACAAGAAGTGTGCTGATCTTGGCATGAATGCGTAGCTAGCTTTGAGGACTAGCACTAGGCGCTAACTTCATAAATAATGTGAATAGGAAAACTCTGTAATTGCATACCATGTATGCAATGTATAAGCAATATAGACACCAAAACATTAGAAGCTCAATGATGTAATTATATCATGGCTTTGTGGGATTTGCTCTTTTTGGATATTTTCCCCATCATATTGCAACAAAATAGAGTATGTCTCAGTTCTCTTCACACCCAGGCCACTGCTTTTCCCCTTGGATTGAGTGGTGCAGATTTCCTGTAGTTGCATTGGACATGCAGCATTAATTAGCAAGCTGGAAAGCACTGTGGTTTTCACTTTTGGCTAGCAGACTCCAGTGAGTCTCTAATTTACACATTTCAGCTCTGCAAACACTTGCCAACCAATATGTTAGGAGTGACTTTTAATTTGGCAGAGCCTCCGTTTCTATATGTGTTCTGCATATGTGTTCACTGTCACTTGTATTATTGTACAGCTAAGTCATCACCACAGTTATTGTCGTAATATATTATTAATCACAATTACATAGCATTATGCTCACATTTATTTTCCATTTGTATAACTACAGAATGATGCTATTGCTACAGTTAATTAAGGTTTCTATGAAGAACTGTGAGGTCAATCCTAGTCTTCTCAAAGTGTTAGGTCTTTTGAAGTGACTGGTCACATTTAAAATAATGACAGACTGTAATTATAACTCAGTGGGTTACACACTTGCCACACAAGCCTGATGACCTGAGTTCAATATCCAGAGCCCACATTAAGGTGGAAGCAGAGGAATAATTCCACAAAGTAGAACTGGCCTCTATGTATCTGACATAGCTTGCAGGACATGCACAGCACACACATACCACACACACACACACACACACACACACACACACACACACACACAGTGGATATCTGTTCTACCTATGACCTTAAAGTACCTGCCCCTGGGGTGTGGCCTCAAACTCATGATCCTCCTGCCTCTGTCTCCTTCATTCTTGTATATTGACACAATGTAAACTACTTTTCTATTCCACTTAAGATAATTTGTATATTGATATAAATTAAAAACTATAATTGACATACTGTACACATGTTCCTACTCCTATTTGAAATATTTTTTATATGGATACAAATATAAAATTATGTTTGTCATACTGTCTGTATGTTCTACCTCTGTTTAGGATATTTTGTATATTGATATATTTAAGGGTATTGTTATCATATTGCACTAAAAATTTCAATCTCTGTTTAAGATATTTTGTGTATTGTCACAATTTTGATGTCATTGTCCTTATACTGTACATCTATTTACAGACTGTTTACCTTGACATGTGAAGCCTTAGTCCTTAAGTTACTTAGGCGGATAAGACTTACAGAGTAATAGTCACCCATGCTTGTCATATCTATAGTTATGTTAGCTAGGTTTTCCAGATTTACAGAAACTTATGTCAGACGGATAGATAATCTTCAAACACTTTATAGACCTGGAGGATATGGTATTTAATTGTTTTGATCATTTAGAATTCTGTTGACATGAGGCATGATAGCTCCTGGCAGCACTGATCTCCCAAGACAATGTTGGGCTTCTAAGACACTTGATATGAAAGTTTGTCTTCTTCTTGGTACAAAATGGCCTGCTGGGCAAAGAACTGCCCTTGCCTCAACTGCTGACAGTGTGCATGCTGTCCTTTCCAGATGAGTAGAACACAAGGAAAAGTGACTACTGAATCTTGCCAAGATAGGGTAAGATAATCTTTCAAAATTCCTGCTTCTAAAAATGGTCTGTCAGATTTTCTAGGCCTGTAGTCAAAACTAGATGCCCCAACAGTGCTGACAAACTTTAGGTGACTGTCCAGGCTGCCAGCCATCTCTGTCTATACTCACAATTTTTCAGAAATAGCTTGCTTGCCCTTCCTGTTTTCTCAGGTGATATTATTTTCCTTCTCAGGTCGTTGATGGGGTTGAAGACTAGAAAGTTACATTATAATCCTTTAATATCTTAGCTAAGAACATTCTAAGTAAAGTTAGAATCTTTAGGGTAGGACAGCTATTGGAGTAATCTCTGTAACATGCCATTTACCTATGGTCTGGACATTTCTGAACATTTAGTGTGTGTTTCTTGTTTGATGTTGTTCTTACTGGCTGTATTTCTGTTTTTGTTTATGTTATTACCTTTTCTCTCTCCTGGACAATACTTGATAATTGTTCCTATCCTAGATAGTTTTGTATTCGTTTAGAACTTTCTTATTTAGACAAAAGGGGGAGATGTAGTGGATATCTCTTCTACCTATGACCTTGAAGTGCCTGCTCCTGGGGCGTGGCCTCAGGGCTACACTTAAAACCTGGCACTCAGGTATGCTGGTCTCTTCTCTCCCTCATGGGCTTGGATAGTGCTGACTGACTCAGGCAGCAGAACAGCGTGGGACAGTACCCCAGCATTCCATGACCCTGCAATGATTCTCCTATTCTCCTATTATGTTTAGTGAGTTTTCTTTCCTAATAAATTCCTTTTAACCTTTAAGCAGATGCCTGTGGATTTCTCAATTTACACACACATGCATGCATGCAAATAAAAACATTAGCAACTTCAGGAAATTATTACCAAATTGTTCTTTTCATCAACTAGTTCAAGATGTTGTTAAAAATGAAGTTCATGCCTTCAATCTCTTGATGACCGTAGTTACACATGAATATCTCTTGATCTACCAAAGATTAACCAAGCTTATGCAGAAATGTGCTTTTCTTGCTGTCAGAGTTTATCTGCTGAGAGGATGGTGTACCCAAAACCGAGAATGAGAGACACTCCACTGTCTTTATGCACCTCTGCACTTTGGCAGGAGTGTTCATGACTCTACACTCTGAAGCTGTCATTCTATTAGTAACTTTATAACTTTTACTAACCAAGTTTTGAAAGAAATTCAAACACAGGCCGATTCTCAGCCCTTTAGGATGTAAGGCTAAAACGAGCAGTGAAGATATGGGACTAAGTTCCCAATGGATGCATGTGTGTGAGGTCACTTGTCACAGTTTGAGAAATTAGGCTATGGTATAGTGTGGCGCAGTCTTGTGTTTATAATTTAGGTGCTGAAAATGACAAAGAAGAACCATGTGAGGTATGTCCAAGCATCAGTGATACAACTGAGAATCCAGACCATCCTATGATAAAATGGTTCTCACAAATTTGGCCATATGTGTATTTTATATTTTAACTTTCATCCTTTTATCACAAGAGAACATTGAGTTTTAGGAAGGTTAGAGTTGGTGCAGAGAACATAATGAGTTGATAAGGTCACTCCAGAATATTTTATCTGATTAACAACTCCTCTCTAGTACATAAAACACAAAATGAAAATATTTCCCATTATCTAGTTTTTTTCTCAAAATTTCAGTAGCACCTTTTGTTTGTGATTACTAGTCCCTCCAGATCTAAGTATTTGATATAAGGGAGTAATGAGTAATATCTCACTAGCCTCACCAATGATATTCCCCTTGATGACTTAAAAACTAAAATACAAGGGCTAGAGAGATGGCTCAGTTGTGAACAGTGCTTGGGGCTTTCAGAGGGTTGGAGTTTGAATCCCAGCACTCATACTGGGAAAGGGACCTCACAACTACCTGCCTGTACCACCAGCTCCAGGAAAGCTGATACCCCCTTCTGTCCTCTGTGGGCACTGGCATGCAGGTGTACACACCCTTACAATAACACATAGACATAAATAATCAGTCTTTTAATAATTAAATCTTTCTTTTCTCTCCTATCTTCTTGTCTTTCTCCCTCCTCTCAACCACCTTCCCCCATCTTCCCTTCCTTCATTACATCACAAACAAACAAATGAAAAATCACAAGGCAAGGTTATAAAATCAAAGACCACTAGGGCAACCATGGTTGGTAGTCAAGAAAAAAAGCGAGGCTGAGAAAAGAGGTAAAATTTCTAAGTTCAAGTGATGCCTTGGGACATCTTGGGAGCAATGCTGTGAATATCTTTAAGAGAAAAATGAACAAAGGAAGCAGCCCACAATCTTTTGGCCACAGCCTTTCCCCTCCATCCTCCATGTGAAGAGCAGCAACTAAAGGAAAGAATTGAGGGCAAAGAAAAGCCCCAGTTCCCTCTGTGCGGCCAGTGTTCAGAGAGACACATGTCTCCTCACAGGAAAAGAGAATCCCCGGAGGCCTGGTTAATGAATGTGCAGAAAACAACAGCAACACAAAGATCACATTAAAAAATACATGATTTTCTCCCTTAAATTTCCCCCATGCTTAAAGCAATTTCTAGGGAGAAGACACACATGTACAACATTCTCTAATTAAAGTCATGGCTTCTGGGTGTTTTTAATTTTTTTAAGTATTTTAGAAGCATTTTGAAAGCATTATAAGTGAGCTTTATTTTCTCTTCCTTAATATTTTTTTCTAATTAGAATAACTATTATTAGATAAATCTCTGAGTTATTGGTTGTGCTGAGTAAAGTTAATTTATTCTCCTTTTAAAAAAACTCCCTTGGGTTTGCTCCACAAATCATTGTATAGTCATATTCGAATGTGGGTTATAGTTCTTAATCTATATTATCCATGGGATTTCTAATACTAAAGTTATTTTTTATTCAAAGGAAGGAGACAAAATGAGTCTCTCACAGACAAAGTAAAAATTTTAAAGGGCTTTCTGTTGCATGAAATTATTAATGTGATTGAAATTTATTGTGCGTTTTGGCAGGGGGCTCACTGGGTGCTTAATTTACAAGCTGGAGGTCCTGAATCTGATCTCAAGAACACGTGTGGGGGAAAAAAAAAACCCAGCCAGGTGCCGTGGTGCATTATTTGTAATCCTAGCACTGGAAAGCAGTACTGGCAACAGCCAAGCCCTAGAATTTGATAGCCAGTCATCGTATCCTATCTGGCTAGTCCCAGGCCTGTGAAAGATGATGTTGCAAATAAAGAAGGTGAACAGCACCTAGGCCCTCTGCATGTGGGTGTTGGTGGTGTAGCTTGTTCTGTTTGTGTGGCCCCTAGCAGTGGGACCAGGATCTGTCCCTGGCACATGGGCTGACTTTTTGGAAACTATTCTCCATGCTGTGATGCCTCGCCCAGCCTTGATGCAGTGGGAGAAGCTTGATCCTGCTGCAACCTGATATGGCATGCTTTGTTGACTCCCATGGAAGCCTGCTCCTTTCTGAATGGAGGAATGGATGGCTGTAGAGGTGGAGTAGACAGGAGGTGGGGGGAGGGAATTGAAAGAGAGGGGGGGAGGGAGACTGTGGTTGGTATGTAAGATAAATGAAAAAAATTAATAAACAAAAGAAAAAAGAAGCTGGACAGCAGTTGAAGAATGGCACCCAAGCATGTCTAGTCTCCACATGCACATGCATAAATATAGACACATTACATGCACGCATAAAAAAACAAAATTAAAGTATATTATCAGGTATCAATATAAAATTAGGCATGAATTCAAGGAAGCAATTGAACACATTTTCATACAGTGTGTAAGGTTTTTGAATACTCTTTAGTATGTTTTGATGTTTTCACTCAGATTTTAATCCTTTTGCTTCTTTTAAGTCTTGGTAGTAAACAGTTTTTCTCTTTCTTTTAATTTTCCTGCCTTTCATTGCAATTTCTTTAACCAAATGTATTAGTGAGACAGAGGCAATTAATCTTTCCAATGCTAGCATCTTGAGCTTCCATAAATGAAAAACTCTGAGGTACATCCTCCCAACAGGCTCTTCTTTCTGCAAAGACACAATGTCTGAAAACCATGATGGTGTTTTCTAGAGTTGAGAATACTCCACCTATTTTTCCTTGTTGCTGTGAATCTGAGCGGATTTATGTGGGTAAACAAATGTGGGGGAACTTGTCTATTGATCTATACCTATAAAACATTTACATAAGGAAGAAAGATAGGATGTACATCAATAGGTGCATTACTTACTAATCAGTATTATTCGCAAAAGGAACAAGAGAAAGAAATTCAAAGCATTTTCTGTCTAAGAGATAGAAAATGATTCTAAGTGGCTACTGTCATGCATTAAGCCCAGTGTAGGCAAGTTTCTTCATCATTCCCTCCTTTAATCCCATGACACAACTATTATCTGTGCATTTTGAATCAGAAAACTTCACGTGCTGAAGCCTTCTCAGGTGATAGCCCCACACTCTTCCTTTTCTTAGCACTACAAGTTATGTTAGCCTTCAGCACAGAATGCTTTCTGTTTACAAAGCAGGAGAAATTATGTTGTAGATAGAAGCCCTGGATTGACATTCTGAAAAGCACAGACTCAGGACCTAGCCCTGTCTCCCATAAGCTGTGTGGTTGGTCAAAATGTTCTGAACCTTAAAATCATTACAGAGAAGAGGCAGCTGTGGTACTCTCATCATGGGATGCTTGCTATGATTAGTTAATGTTGCTGAGCATTGAGCATCATCTCTATCAAAAAAAAAAGATATTATCTTTGGGGAGATAGACAACCTTTCATGAATAAGTGGGTGCAAGAACAAGGGATGGATATAGTTTGTTGAAGGAATGACAAAAGAATGAATGAATCACTAGATAGATGGTTGGGTGAGAGGATGAATTCACAGATGGAGAAATAATATGAGTCCCAAGATCACATTCTAATAAAGCTCTGATTTGTCTTCATCATTTTCCTCTTTCTGGAGTGCAATGTTTTTCTGTGAAATGTTGAAAGTGGCCATGCTCTCCTTATTCATAACACAGGACATTCAGGCCCATGAATATCCAAGGCAAAACAATAAAAACAATTATTTCCTCATCACTTTGCCTCCATGAGGCACACAAAATGACTTCTATGCATCACTTAGAAGTGTTAGCTCCAGAGTGAATTTGAATAATCCTCTGCTTATTAATTACACACCTTTAACAAACACCCCCTGACCTTTCTAACTATCAGTTTTCTCACAAAACTAGACCATCACATAAGTATACGTATCAGAAAGGGTTTTGCAACATTTCTGTGAGATAATGTATATTTTGTATACATTATGTAAAGGTAAATTTTGTAGCAGGATAAACTTAATTAGAGGAAACAGTCCCTCCCCAACATCTTTTCCGTGTAGTCTTAGTGAAAATACAGAGACCTCAACCGTTTATAAATGGTTTTATTATTTATTTTGTTTTTGTGATATAATTACATAATTTCTCCCTTCCCTTTTATCCTTCCAAATCCTTCTGTATACCCCTCCTCGCTGTCTTTCAAATTCATGGCCTCTTTTTTTCATTAATTTTTATTACATGCATATGTATATGTAACATTATATAGACTCCAATCTTCGGTTCGTGGATCAAAGATTGGACTCATCTGAACTTTTCTTATAACGTATCTCAGGAATTTATCCTAAGAAACATTTGAGAGACAATCATGGTGAATCAATTTAGTTATTAAAGGGCTAGAGAAGGACTGTGCTTTCTTCTGAAGAACTGTGTGGTAAACTCTGTCTAGACTTTGTGATCTCTCACACTTTCTCACAAATCATGTTCTCCTCTTTCCTTCCATCATGTCCTCTTAAGGTGAGATTGTGACGTCTCCTTCACAGGCCTATGCTGGGCACACGGCTCTCCACCTGGCAGTGCCCTTTGGTAAGGCTGTGGAACCTTGGGCCATTAGAGCCTGCCTGCAGGCACGGGGCACTGGTGGCATAAAGTCTGGCTCCACTTCCTGTTTCCTGGGTTTGTGGTCTAACTCTGGCAGTGATGTCCTCAGCGCCTCTGACCCCCTTTGCCCAGAAATGCAAGCTACTCCTACCATTGTTGTTCCCTCTGAGATGAACTGTCCCTCTGAGACCATGATCCAAGAAATTCTTTCTCCTGTCAGTTGTTTCCAGGTATTTTATAAAAGTAGTGACAGAAGTAATTAACTCAGGGACAGAGGCTCCCTCTATTAGCAGGGTTGGTGGATTTCCCCAGTAGCTAAAACTGAGATAGATCAAATAATCATTAATCCTGAGGTAGTTTTTATAATTGTTAGAATTACTATGACATAAGAACTGTAGTGTTACTTGTATGTGTGTTTTCAGGTCTGGCTGCTTGATACTGGACAAACAATGGTGTGCTCTTCCCTGGGGAAGACCACCTCTTCTAGTCCTCAGCTGCGTAGAGTTCTTTGTGTGGGGGAGGTGATGCCTTTCCCCCATCCAGTTGGCATATCCATTGGTTTCATCTTTGTTTTTGCTCACATTTTGGCAATCATGTTGGTGAGAATTTATGGGTGGAGCTTCTGACATTACTAGGAGACACAATCTCACAGCACACTCCCTGATCCTCTGGCTCTTTCCACAAATTTCCACCCAAATTTTAACAGAATGTATATGTATATTTTTTATTTTGTATTAAATAGACTTTTGTCAAACATTGAGCTCAAGAGCCAAGCATAAATGTTTCCTAGTTAAAATGGTTACATTTTAAAAATTATTATAATCTAGTAATTAAAGCCAAATATTGTTTAAGCATACCAAAGAGTTGTAGAGGTAATGGGGAAAAAAACCAACTTTGAAGTTTTTACATAGTCTAATTGTTTTACAACATGTAAACATTAAGGTGAAAAATAAAAAAGCGCAAAAGAACAAATTTGAAGTGTTTTTGAAGTTTCATATATATAAACTAATTATAGGAACAAAATATAGTATTTATTATTTTGTTTAAGATCTCTAAAGTTAAATTTCCTGCTACCTCCTCTCTACAACACCTCCAAAACATACCCTCTTCTGGTCGATTTCCTCAGGTAAGTGGTGGCACCTGGGCATATGAGGCATGACAGTTCTTTCTTCGATGTGCACAAGACCTGGCTAAATCTAGCTTCTAAACTTGCTGTCCTATCACCCTCACAGGATGCTATGATTTTTCTGAGTATTCACCATGACCTCCAAATGGAGTGTTTTTATGGAAGCCTCAACTCAGCATCTCATTCCACATTTATTACTGCCTCTGTTGTCACCTGTAACTCTTCAGTGGTTACACAGTTCTTGGTTAAACAAATGCATGCATCTGAATACATGAATAAATTACATATTTTTTTGCATGTATTATTTCTTTTCCACCTATTCAGTGCTTCCAATTTTCCAGTTTAGGCTTATAGTCTAACTACTGCTGCCAACTCTACCCCATATTAGTGATCCATCCTACCCAACTTTTGTAACATACATCTTCACAGGGCATTAAACCTTTTTCTTACTCTTTTACAGATGCTCCTGGCCCCCATTCATAATTAAATATTACCCACATGTATTCCAGAATCATTCTCATCTTTCCACAACTTCTATAGTCATTTTCCCCACTGTTTGCTACACATTTTATTACAGACAATTCATACTCACCTTTTGCATTCAAGATGTTGGTCTCAAGTCAAAATCAAATGTACAGAATATAGAAAGATGCTATTGACATCAGCAAAATTGTTATTATTATTTAACACTCATCTAAGGTGACCTTTTTAATCTGATGCTGTCTCATAATATTGAATCTTAATTTCCTTTTTAGAAGCAAATGCAAGCAGTATTCACGTCCCCACCCTGTCTTTTCTGCTAAGAATTCTTCTTACAACCTCTTCCCTAATATCATATGAACTATCATCTATAATGGACAGGTTACAAGCTAGTCTTGGTTTGCACAGTAGCCAGTCACCCCACAAATCATGTGTCCATGTCTGGAGCATCAGAGACTTTAGAGGTCTTGGGAGACCCTGATAGTCGCAAGGTTTTCACTCCTCAGCTGAGCCCTGGCCTTATCCACTGGGTTCCAAGCTCTTGACACTGGGTTAAGAGTTGGACATTTGACTCTTTGAAAGATAAAGCCTTTGAGGAGTAGCTGTGCACTGAAGATGATCTACTCTTCACCAGGCAGAACCTCCACAGAGCAGAAGGGGCAGATGAAACTTGCCTTGGAGAGACAGCAAATCACCAAGCTGTGTCTCCAGGGCAGGTGTCACTGTGTATTTGAGAGACACAGCACAGAATGGAGAGTGTAAAAAACTAAGCAGAGCACAATGATTTTTTAAAAATTTGTTGTAAAATTCTAGTTAAGATAGTGAATGGCCCAAATCCCGCTTAAAGATTTAAATTATAATCTATTTATCTACTTACATGGTGTATCACATTTAATAGTGTCCCTTTTCTCTCGATCATTGTTTTTTTTTTTTTTACATTTTTTCAGTCATTTGGCCAGTTTTGAGCTTAGTGTCATGTATAATGCGCGAGTCAATAATTTTAAAGTTGGTCATTGGCTTCTCTCATATTTACTCAGTCTATGGAAATCAGCAACTTATTCTTCTTTGTTTTGTGGGGATAGCAAAATAAAGTAGATTTTCCTCTTCCTGTTTGTGGTTTTTAAGGGCTCTAACTCTTAAAAATCACTAAATCAAAAAGATTGGAATAAGCTGTATTACTTTTTCAGAGGGTCTTTCTGGGTCTCCATTTTCTTAGGCGACCCAGACGCTACATAGTTATGATGGGGGCACTGGTAAATGGAACGTGACCTGCACCACCCCGTGGGCACTTTGTGATATATGTAAATAATAATTTCATGTAACATTTTAATGCATCTGTAAGATTCAATACCTGTGGTTTATTTCAGCACTAATCAGTCTCAGAGAAGTGGAATGTAAGTGTGATGTGTAGTCTGTTTTCACAGCAACACCCAAGTCTCTTCCATTCTGGGAAATTAAACCAGCACACACTTCAAATGGTAATTAAGAATTTTATGATAATGGCTATATTTAGCACAGACTGTCATGTGAATTGTAGCGTGTAGTACATTAGTAACCCAGCATTGTATACATGGGAAATAAACCCCAGTTTCTGAATACATCTTATAAATACATAGATCTAAACAATTGCAAACCATTATGAATACAGTGTGCTATAATTGTCACCATGAGTATTTTAAATGAAATAAGTATTCACTCAAGGAAAATCACAATTAGAAATTATACCAGCAATATAGTATGTAAAAATCTATTCTTTCAAACACGTGTCCTGTTTCATACGTGCATTAAAATGTCTTTTGAAATGATTAAGTTTTTGATAGATTAGACATTTCCACAATGAACATTGATATCAAGCGTTGCAAACTCATAGCTCTTAACATAAAAGATAAATTATTATAAAATGAATTTTGTAAAGACAAAACAAGGGGGCAAACACAAACACTCTCCCAGAACAAAGTCCATTTGCAGCAGATAACACACAATCCTGAAAGAGTAACACGTTGTATGTGTTTTATACCAGCATGCTGAACAAAGTACCAGCAGAAAACACAATGGCTCAATAATGCACTCTACCCTAAAGAATACCTTTCATCATATTGTAATCACCTAAAGATTAATGCCACTTTGGGTTTCTAAGAGCATTTTTAAAAGATAAATATATATATAATGGACAAAAGAAAACTCAACAGTCCCCAAATCAAATGTCATCACTTTTGGTGATGAATAAACACAACTTGCTTAGGCTACCAGCTTTTTTAATGAAAAAAAAAAATCCCTCTGGAGTTTTAAATTTCAAAGCATGGGACTTGGGATAAATGCAGGAAGTGCCAAAGAGCAAACAATGCATTTTCTTGCTTATTTAATTTGGCCTTGCTCCCAGGATTTGCATTAGAATTCAAAAGTATCTACCTTTTGTCCCTAAAGTTTCTGATCCTGTGATCTCAATATGCTCCTTAAACTAGGCGCTCCCGAAGCTCCCTTCCGAGTTCCCCCGCTGCCTTTCTGCTGCTTCATGGGACAGTCGTCAGCGAGGCTTACAGAAACCTCACTCACCAGCCTTTTACTAAGAAGGAGCCCACACTTACGGTGAATCCTGCTCTTCAACTTAAACACCAGTGGCAGGACAGTTCTATCATTGCTGATCCAGCATCCCTCAGGCGAGGTCCAACCTTTCCCGGGAAGTGTACCCAGGGATTAGTCTGACTTCCCCTAAATTCTCTCCTCTGCACAGTAAGAGCTAATCTTTCCTGTATGAAGCAGGAGATGGTGTTGCTATGACAACAGAGCACATTCTAGCAGTGGGACTACTGAGATGAGCCTTCAAAGACTCAGAAGCCTGCACTCAGTCTTCCTCCAGGGCGATGGGTCCTTCCTTTAAGATTTAATCCCCCAACAAGTTGACTGTGAGCATCTATTTTGCTACAGGGGGATCAGAGCCGAAGAACACGGACAGATGATCCAGGAGTTTTCATAAAAGTGCCGTTCTCGGCTATATTGAATTTCCAGTTGTAACTGGTCCATAAAGCTCTGTTACCCTACTCCAGTTTATCACAATCTGCTTAACTCTTTGGTTTTCCCAAAACAACAAAAATACATTAGAAACAGCGGTAAAAGGAGAAGCTTCATCTTTTGTGGAAGTGTTTGTATATTATCACCAGTGTATTAACTTGATGGTTAGATACACTCACACATACAGTTTCGAGAACACACACACACACACACACACACACACACACACGTCCATTTTCTCTCCAGCATCACTGTCTGGAGGCTTCAGGTTTCAGAGTGGGGGAAGGGAGATGCTAACAAAAGCAAATCGCTGCAGCCACATTTTGCATACATATATTAGCCAGAGAACAATCAAAGCTAGCACCAATCATCTAGGAAAAAAAAAAATCTTTCCAATGTAAGTGCCTATACAACAGCCATGGAGATCAAGTGCCAGGCCACGGATGGTCTCATTTCATATACTATTTTCAAACAGAAATATTAGGTATGATGATAGATCGTAAATAGCTGACCATGCATTTTAATAGTTCTAAATGTGTACTCTTTGAACACTTATTTCCTTCAGAAAGATTACTGTGATTCAGAAGCAGATATCCATTTTATGGGAAGGAAAGACTCTGGGAAACTTCTCCCTTCTTGGTAGCACAGGTTTACCTTAAAAATCGACGGGGTTATACCCAAAGTGAGACTTTGACACTTTGCTCACGTGCACATGTCTGCATGTGCCATCAGGAGCGCTGCTGATGGGGGAGGGGCACGTACATGCTAGTGTACACGAATGTGCAGGTCAGGAGAAGGTGCAGGTCAGAGAGCAATACCCACTGTTATTCTTAGTTCCTCTCTACCTTACTCTTCTGAGATAGGTCCCTCATTGCCAGTTCAGCAGCAGCAGCTGCCTAGCATGCTCCCAGCATCACCTACTTTTGCCTCCCCAACACAGGTGTTTCACATGGCTGTGCCTAGCTTTTGAGTGCTGATCACCTGAGCTCAGATGTATGTCCTTGGATGACTGAGCCGCCTCCCCCGTGCCACCCTTGACAGCTGACAGGTCATTTCCCCCATTATTTTCCCATTTCTTAATCCTTTATATCAGGAGTGGCTGCTTTTAACATACAGCACCATTACTCCCATCAGCTTCCACTGGGCTCCTCTTTGGCTAAACCGGATCTACAACACCTGCCTTCTCTTGTAGTGCCCCTGGAGAACAGGATGCAATGCTGCTACCACCCAGAGGTGAAAGGAAACCTAGGTAAGACGATGTCAATGTCCCATTGATCGACTGCAAAAATCCTTGTTCTTGGCCTCTCACCCTAATGTGTTTGGAAAACTTTAATATGAGCTAGATTTCAATACTGAGTTAAAGGCATGAGTCTTCATCTTGCAGCTCACAGAAAGTGGACGTGGCATTTTAAAGCTCTTTTTGATTTGTGCTCTTGATTTTTATTCCAGTGAAAAGTACGAGTTCTATTTGTGTGATGTGTGCCGAGCTCGGTGTACTTCCACTTTAGGATGCATGGGACTCATCCCCTCCCCCCTCACCACACTCTTTTCTAGGGATTATCTGAAGATTTGGTCTCATAATTCAAAAAGTTATAGCACCTGTTTTCATTATGTTCGTTATTATCTAATTAGTAAAAGGATTTTATTAATTTTTTTCTCTCATCTTCAGGGAAACTGGATAAATGCCAAAACAAGTAAACAACATATGGCTTGCTTTCAAAACCAGCCAACCAGAATCCTTTATTTCCTAAGACTTTCTTAGCTTAAAAAATGTGTTGAAATAATTTCCTACTCTAATAGTAATGTCTACCATCTGCTGTTCCTTTAAGAATGACTACCTGGAGAACAATTATAGTCAGTATTCCCAGTTCTCTGTCCCCTCAAGAAGACAATATTATTTTTATAAAGTTTGTAAGTCAGTCATAACATGGCACACCTTACACTTGAGTTTTAAAAATGAGTTATAACCAAGTAAGAACATCCATAAGTCACTCTTACGCTAAGAAATCTAAAATTGATAATTTTCCCTCAGCTATTATTTATATGAACCTCTATTTTGCAACATAATAATTAGTGTGTCAAATAAATTATAATACTATGTTTAGCTTAGAGAAAACAGAGAAAGGAAACAGCATATTTATA
Organism: Peromyscus leucopus; assembly: GCF_004664715.2. Classification (NCBI taxonomy): domain Eukaryota; kingdom Metazoa; phylum Chordata; class Mammalia; order Rodentia; family Cricetidae; genus Peromyscus; species Peromyscus leucopus. Next base: position 12,763,043 of record NC_051079.1, read on the forward strand.
AAAAAAATGAGTTATTGCTGGGTAGTGGTGGTGCAGAGGCAGGTGGATCTCTATGAGTTGGAGGTCAGCCTGGGCTACAAAGTGAGTTCCAAGACAGCTAGGACTGTTACACAGAGAAAACTTGTCTTGAAAAACAATAACAACAACAACAAAAAGAGAATTATAAAGATCATTGCAGTTTGGATTTCGAATGGGTCAAAGCCTTGATCCACAGAGTGGCGATACTGAGAGATAACATCAGCAGATGTGTTCTAAAAGGGTTGGCTGGGCTCTATGCGTCTGCTTCTGTCATTGCTTCAGATGGCTGTGCGACCATTAACAGTTGGAGCCTATTGGGCAGTCCTTAGGTAACTAACTAGTCGTGTGCCCTTTAAAGGATGACAGGGCTCTCCTGTCTGTTTCTCCTGCTGCTTTTAGCTGGAGATGTGACTTTGTTCCTGCCTTTGCTTCCAGCATGACATGCTCTCACCCTCTGCTTTTCCCAAAGGGAGATGCCTGACTAATAGTAACATACCTCAGTTTCCTAAAAATCAAAGTAGGGGAGATAAGAATATATCACAATATAGGAATTTAAGTTGTACTTACACATAAAATTTTTTCTCATGGTGTCTGGCATGCTACCATTAATGATAGAGATTACAGATGATGGAAAATACAAGAGCTAAATATTCATCTTTGTTTCTATTCTCTCTCTCTCTCTCTCTCTCTCTCTCTCTCTCTCTCTCTCTCTCTCTCTCTCTGGTTTTCAAGACAGGGTTTAATCTGTGTAACAAGCCTGGCTGTCCTGACCAGGCAGGCCTTGAACTCACAGAGCTCTGCCTGCCTCTGCCTCTTGTAGCACCATGCCCAGCCTTGTTTCTGCTCTAATGTATTTTCCACAGAAGGGCATGCATGCAATACAGTTTATGAAGGATTTAAAATATCACCCATATGATTTTAATGTCTAGTAAAGTGAATAAGGGTATCTTAGAATTCTAAACATGCTGGGGAAAAATACAAACTTGTTTATGTAACAGGTAAGTATGGTTCAACAATGATAATAAATAGGTAAATACCATTTCAGTTAGTGAAGTCAATTTAAACATGTTTCTATCATGCATGAGTTATTACTTAGGCAGTTGACTTGACACCTCTTTGTGGATATTCTGGTAGGCACTAGGTTATTTAGCGTTCCGTCACTGGGCTCTAGAGAGTTACAAATAAGGACCATGGTAGCCAGGAAGCAGCAGAGTTCACCAACAGTCTCTAAGGACTCTCTCTCTGAGAAGGCCTCATAGAGAGAGTGATCAAATTTCAGTGAGCAAATATAAAAACAAATATTCAAACATTTTTACTTTTATAGCAGACAGTAATATTCCATGGTTGTCTATAATTTTAATACCTATTAAACAAAATAGATAAATAATAATTCAGGAAAATACCAGATGAGAAACATAAAAAAAAATCACTGGTCATTAACTATATTGATATCAACAAAAGCAATATTTTTAAAAAAATAAATACATGACTAAACAATGAAAATGGACCCTCATCTTGATACTATCTTCTTTTTGGGGATAAAAAAATAACTACAGGGGCATAGTTACAACATACTTTAAATTGTACAACAAAATATATTCCAAATGAATCAAAGGCTTAAATTTCTTAAGAACATATAAAAATACTAGGAAAATTAAGAGGGAATTTAAAAACCATATACCTGGAGGTAAACAGGTGAAAAGAATTAGTGCCTGGTCCCCAACTATACTAATTTATTCTCACAGCTTTAAAGTATCCATTGGGAAGTCATCTTTCCAGCAGCAAGCACATGGAAGTGGTAGAAATACAGGCAAGACACTTTTGAAATTGTAAACATTTGTTGTCTAGCCACAAATAAAGCAAAACACATTATCTTTCAAGGCACTAATTATTTTGATATAATTATACATAGAACATGATGGCAAAGGGTAGAGGAGGCCTTCCTATGTCTGCCCTGCTACAAGAAAATGGACACACTAGGTTAAACTAGAATGTAACAGTCTATCAAAGGTCTGACTGAAAATAATATAAAAGCTAATTTTTAAAATACATGTTTGAAATACATTTCCAGGTACCAGACAGCCAAAGGCCAATCAAGTTAAGAGCCCCAGGCCTCTGAGAGAGAACTCAGAAAAATTCTAAAGAGAGAAATGTGAACACACTTCCTATGCTACCTTTCCCCCATCAGGGGAATTACCAACTTTGGTGTTAGGAGAAAGACTGAGACTTTGAATGTACAAAAAAAGAGTAGATCTTCTGATCTTCTGAAAATCCTGTAATACTAGAGGAGAAAAAGTAGATTGCCTATTGAAAATGGCACACAGAATGTAAATGGTCTTGAGTAGAAGGAAGTAGCCCCCTGTTCCATACTTTCTATTTCACAGAAATAGCAAAGGAGACGAGCAGAAAATGAGCAGATTGCTATTAAAAATGTACCTAGCACTGTCAGAGACAGGGGCTCACTCTGAGAGTAGGAATCTAATATCAGATAAGTTCATCACTTATTATGGCTCAAATGATCTTGCCCAACTGGGAAAATCTCTGAGATAGGTCATTTTCCCAAGATTTCCAACTATTTTTTTTTATAAATAATATCCTAAATTTGAGTTTTTTTCAAAATATTTGAAAACATTGTAAAAATAGGGCCAAGAAGATAAAAGAACTAATTTTTAAAACAGATAATGGAAAAGACACAGATGTCCCATTCATTTAAACTAGCTTCTGAAGCTACTTTAAAATAATGAGGAGTAGATGGGAGGTGGGCTGGGCATGAGGTGGGAGGCAGCAGGAGGATGGGAGGGAGGAGGAACTGTGGTTGGTATGTAAAGTGGAAAAATTAAATAAAACTATATGTATATACATATATATATGGCTATTATATTTAAGAGGAAAGATGAAAACAATGGCATTTTACTCAAACTGGAATATGTAGAAGAGAATTAAATGGAATTTCCCAAACTTAAAATGTAAGGTAATTAAAATCAGTCATTTGCTAGGTTAACTGTATTGGCGATGGCAGACATAAGTAGAGGAAAGGCAGACATAAGTAGAGGACTAGAGCATGACTTACTGAGTCAAATGGCTAGAAAGAAGAATAAGAACCTCAGGCAACAAGATAGTGATAATATGGGTGTGCTTTAAAACTTAAACAGGTCCCAAAATTGGACTATACACTACATTTCACTGATAAAGCCTGATAAATTTGACCATTACAAAACACAAAAACCATAATGGATTATTGTAAATTCCATGGAGTTCATTGATTCAAATGAATCAATTGTTGATTTTTTTGCAAAATTGTCATATTTGTAGGCAACATATGGCTGTAACTGCCAATCAAACATGCTTCTGTATTGTCGGCAGCAGTTAAGTTTGCTGCCTTAATTTTAAATGCCCTTTTTTGTCCTGTCCCAGTTAAGTTGTTTGTGTGAAAAATGTGCAGTTGGGTTTCGAAGGGTGCTGGGGATCAGTTCCCCTGTGGTTTTTCCTGTTTGGAAAACAGTGTCTGGCTTGCCTACGGATACAGAGTAACCATTCCTTGACTCCTGCTGTTAGAGGGGTATATAAGCCCATGTTGGTACGAATACAGAGAGCTGCTTCCCTGACGAACTGCAACTGGGTGTCTAGAGTGCTGTTTAACCTCGGCATCCCTCGCCAGATTTCGTGCTCCAGCTGCGCAGGTCGCGGCACTACACAGATGCTGGTTTGGGCTTAATTTGTTGAAAACTGCAAGAATATAATGTTGAAAATGAGTGTTGGAAACTTGTGTGCCAGTAATGTGAGCAAATTCTTTATGGAATCCAGTACCTTCTCAATTCCACATACAATTGTGATTTACATATAAGTGTCGTACTTCCTTGATGAATTGGACCTTTATTGTTATATAATGTCCATCTCCGCATTGGCTGATGTTTGAGTGTGTGTTCTGTCTGATACAAGCCCAGCCACTCCTGCTGTATCGTCATATAATGTCCATCTCTACATTTACAGATGTTTGTTTTAGTGTCTGTTTTACCTGATACTAGCCCAGCAGGGAACATCTGCTTCCCCCATTTAGTCAAGATGTGACCAGCAAAGGAGACAAAACAAAAATGAAGAAAAAAAAAAAAGAGCCAGGCATGGTGGTACAGCATGCATAAATCTCAGCACTTAGGCTGAGGATGGAAATCATCACTTTGAGGCCATGTTGGTCTTCGTAATAAGTTTCAGAAGAATCAGGGCTACATTGCAAACTTCCATGAAATTTTAGAAAACAGAAAAAGATTTTTTTTAAATATGTTTAAATATGTTCTGTATGCAAGCCTCCTGAAAACGTACTTTGAATCTGTTTTCAGTTATTTAATTCATTTAGTTGAATTTTTTTTTACTGAAGATTTAAAACAATATTTGTAATGTTTAAGGAAGGTTTAATTACGTGAATGCATGTATACTGTTTGTGGGCATGTACATATGAGTATAGTTCCCATGGAGGCCAAGGAAGACCTTGGATCCCATGGAACTCAAGTTAGCAACAGTTGCAAATTACCTGACTTAGGTGCTGGGAAGTGAGCTGGACCCTATGCAAGAGCAGTGTGTGCTCTTAACCACTGAGACGTGCCTTCAGCTGCTTTACTAGGGAGTTAACCCATTTACTTAATTTTCTTTTTTGAGATCTAGTTTCTTTATTTTACAAAGGAGAAAGATGATATCTAGGTTATCTCAGTGAGAGAGAAAGTTTAATTTTCAAATAATTATCTGCATAGGGATGAACGCACTCCCGCCGGTTTAAACTTGCCTTTGTATGTTGCTTAGCTCTTTGTCTTCTGCCTGTCTCTTTGCCTGCTTTCTTTGTGTTCCACTAACTTTTGTTACAGTAGCATGCTTGGACTTTTCCTCTTTTCCTTCCATTTATGATCCTGACATTTGCTTTGTAGTTTCTACCTCATTTCATGGAGCACCTTAAAATTAGAACATTTCTGTTTAATAACATCTCAGCTTTAAGAACATACCAACCCTCTATTCCTTATATTGTTTATGTCCCATCTATTATACACTGCATGCACATTAATACTGATTAATAGATATTTTTTGTGTTTTGTCTTTTTTTTAAATTATTTATTATGTTTACAGTGTTCTGCTTGCATGTATTCCTGTAAGCCAGAAGAGGGCACTAGATCTCATTACAGATGGTTGTGAGCCACTATGTGGTTGCTGGGAATTGAACTCAGGACCTCTGGAAGAGCAGTCAGTGCTCTTAACCTGTGAGCCATCTCTCCATCCCATTTGTGTTTTGTCATTTCGATTTCATATATTGTAAAAGTGGCCAAAATTAAAACAGTACAGTTTACTATATTTTGTACCTGTTTTATTGGACAGTTTGTATAGTACTGTGTTGTAGTGTAACATTGAAGAACTGGCCCACCTCCATTTTAGGCTTAAAAGCCATCTTATAACAAAGACAAACTAGGTCCATTACTGTTCATTACTCTGTTTTTGAAGGATCGGACTGTGCTCCACCTATAACCTTAACTACAAATGGTTCTGTATGGCCAGGAATGTCAATCTTATCTTTGTTTCAAAAAGTTAATAACCATCTTGCAAGCCTTCCTTTGTTTCAAAAGGGTTGTTATGGCTTCCTTGTTATGACCACCTACTGTTAAGGCCACCTTACAATCATGTCTTTGTTTCAGGAGGTCTTTAGGACTAACTTACTATGTTTATGTCCTGCTCCTGTAACCCTGCCTATTTTGCACACCAAATCCTCTATTTGGAAACCCTCTACCCCAGGCTGTAAAATCCCTAATCTTCCCCATGTCCAATGCTGATCTCTTGAACCTGCCTTAGGGGGAGGCAACCTGTGTATATGAATTTAAAAAGCTTGCTTTAGTTAATTTGGCCATGATGACTTGGGTCAGTGCTCTTTCTCCACCCATCTTTAAGATTAACATCTTTCCATTTAAATCTGAAGGATCCCTTTCACATTTCTTTCAGGCAGACTGAAAAGAAACTCATTCAGTTTTCACTGTGTGACACAATTCTTAGTTTGCCCGCCCCTCGTTTTTGAAGGAAAGCTCTACTGAACTTGGTATCTATGATCAGCGTTTTTCTTCTAACCCTCTGCTGCCATTGGTCTGCAAGAGTTCTGCTGAGGAGTCACTGGTTACCTTATAGTAGCCCCATGGCCAGGACAAGTCTCATTCTCTGATTCCACTACTCTGACTGTCAGAGGTTTGACTGTACTGTCTCACTGACGGTCTCTTTGGAGTTATCCTAGTTGCGTTGACTTCAGATCTGTACATAAGTGTCCAATATTTCTTTAAATGAATTCCCTGTCTACTTTCTGCTCTGATTGTTCTTAAATTGTCTGCTTGACAATGTCTGGCATGATCCTTACACTATCTTAGTTTTAATTTTCATTCCTTTTATTCAGTGACAGTTACATGACTTGTCTCCAAGTTCACTGATCCTTCTCTCCGGTTGAATCTGCTACTAAAATTTTCAAGAGAAATTTTCAATTCAGTCACTGAATTGGAGTCCTGCATTTCTTTTGATCGTTCTTGTCAACTATATTGTTTCACCAACATTCCCACTTTTATGATACACTGATTTCAGGATTTTCATCCAGTTGCTATATTCTCTTTGAGCTTGTAATTCGTCTTCTACAGCAGTGTTCCAAGCCTTCTGTCAGAAACTTCACTGATAGGATGTTGTTCATTTGATTGAACCATGCTTCCTCATATCACTGTATGCCTTATGATGTTGTTGTTGTCATCGTTGTTTGGTAATCTAAAAAATTATCCACCTGTGTCAGGCTCTGTGGACTGGATTTGTACAGAAATGACATGTGTCAATCATTTCATCTATAAAGTCTTAGACCTATCAAATATTTTTATGTGAGGGTGTCCTCTTTGAGTTTATGTAGTTACTTTCAAATGTCCTCAAATACCAAAGCAGCTTACTCATTCTTCTGAGAGATCAGTGGCTGGTGTTTGCCCTGGAAATAGCCTTTGGAACTGCAGAGTATCTGTTGCTCTAATGTGCCATGCACTGACCTCTGATTTTCAGTGGTTTCCCAAATATACTACTATCTCATCCAGTTTTGACTAAGGCTAAACACTAGCTTGTTGGTCCACCATAAACCTGTAAGGTATTCCAATCATGTGAGTTGTGGTTCATTTGTTTCTATTTTGAGAAGAGAGTAATCCCTATAGGAGAGGTTTCCTCCTGTGTGCATCCTACTAGCTTGCTACAAGGAAGGGGTATGTGCATGTAGGATTTCCAGGACTTTCCTATGACTCTTTATTGTTTTGCATTAAAATGTTTTATATCATTCTGTTTAAAATTCTGAAAAATGTGTTTCCAAACATACACTGCTGTTGGCTCCATGCTTTCATGGGAAAATGGAGGTCTGGGGTCCTTTATTGTTGGCTTTTCCAATATCACTCTGCATGCTTCATTGAAACTGCAATAACTGTAGTATTGTAAACTCATAACTACTTATTGGGAACAGACATTGAAAAGGCCTGGGCACAATGCAATACTCCTTTTAGGTCAGTTACATTTGATGCCATTCATCTCAAGACACTGAGATAGTTTCCGAGTCCTGATTAACACTGACATATTCTGCTCAAAAACTTAGAAACAGGCAGTTGTAAGACTAATCTGGGGTATGGTTGTACCCCTATAAAGAAGATTTATATAGTTGAGAGTTCTAAGGACTCCTGTGAAATTTAGCCTCTTGTATACATGCTCATATATGCATTCTCTCTTCCTCTAAAATTAAAAAACTAAGCAGATGTATATTCACAAAAATTGAAAAACTGGAATATCATTTTATTGAATTGTGCTCAGGTTTTAAGAAAAAATAGTGAAAACTCTCTCTTAAAAAAATCTATTTTGGGAATCTAAAGTTAATTATAGATGAAGCCAAAAGTCCTGCTCCTTCTGGACCTGCCAATTGATTGAACTGGTCAAGCCCTCAATTACATTTGTTTTTCAGATGAAGACTAGGCCTTGGATAAATGGCCCATTGATGGCATCTGTCTTACCCTAAAATATTTGTAAACTATACTTATTAATAATAATAGTGATAAGCAACAGTTGCAATATTAGCTGTACTATATTCCAAACAATTTTAAAATCTAAATGATTACGTGATTGGGTGTCCAAGGAACATACCATGGAGGAAACTATACTCGAATGTTTCATTAGTGTAATAGCCATGCCTTCTACATCTCAATTCTAATTGCACATTGCCATGGAGATAGCAAGTGGAAAAAAAATACCACTCATAAAAATCAGTATTAATTACAATGGTGTGAGTTATTAATAGCTTTGCCTACTTTCCTTTATCCATAATATTATCTGAAATTCCATGCATACTGTTAAAAAGGAAGAGCACAATTTCAAGAGTTGTGTGTGGCTGATGTGCCTATTGCTTTCAGCTTCTGAAAACCCTGCTGATAATTTTCATTATAATCTGCCCCCCACCACCTGTTATTTATACCGTTCTCTGACCACACGGACACTGTACTTTACCAGGCTCTAGTCAAATGTTAATCTCAGTGGCCTGTTTCTCATTTCTCCACTGTTCTTCCCACTTTGTCCTACTTCCTAGGCCTTCACCTCTTTAAGATTACTGACAATCTTCTGTCTAAAGCAACCTTCACTGGAACCCTCCAGGATGTTTCTATTTGGGTAAAAGGACACTTCTATATTCTTACATGAACATGTATTTGTCATGTTGTTAATTGTGTTCAGTATTGAAATTGTCATAACTAAACTGAACACCCTGAGCATAAAAAAATGTATTTAATCACTGAATATCATAGTCTATCATGGGGACTACCTTCAGAAATCGTTAAAATTACATACACACTGTGATAATAAGTAAACCATTAAATGAATGGACAACCAGAGTTCTAAGGAATAAAATTAAATAATGTCTGCTCAGATTTTTCTCAGCTTCATCCCCACAGCCTCTGCCTTCTGACATCCTTTCTTTCTGACCTGGGAAATGCAGGAATAGATTCTGATCTTCTAACCTCTACCTTCCTAATCAGTTCTCTGGACTCTGCTTGAAAGTGACTTTATCAAATGCCAACTCTATCCTTCGTTGATTTCCCATCCACTTTAGGTTGAATATCAAACCCTAATCATGGCAAAATAAGTCTTGGGAATCACTAAGGATATTAGAGATACACACTGATATGTCCTTTGTGCACACACGGCTTTCAAATTCATGTAACTAGTGTAAGTGCACATGCTGGACACTCAATATAACTTAATCTTCACAGCAACTCTGAAATCCTGTCCCATTCTGTGAAGGATGCCTTGTTCAAAGCCCTGCCTTCCTTCTGCTACAGCTCTTTTGTTTACTATGTGCCAAGGAACCCGTGACATTCTTTTTAAAGTCACTAGAGTATTTCTGTACATAATTTAAGATCTTTTGGTATCACAGTCTATGTGTCTTGTGTTCTTATGCATGTACTTTGACTTCTTCCCTCTCTCCCTTCCCTCCCTTCTCGCCACCCTGTCTCCCTCTCTTTTCCTGGTACGTGCTTCTGTAGCTCTTTTTCGGGTTATTCCTGATTATTCTTTCGGAGCAGAAGTTTTCAACCTGTGTGGTCTCGACCTTTCACAGGAATCGAATATCAGATGCCCTACATATTTAATATTTACATCACGACTCATAACAGTAGCAAAATTAAAGGTATGAAGTAGCAACAAAATAATTTTATGGTTGGGGGTCACCATAACATCAGGAACTGTATTAAAAGGTCGCAGGGTTAGGAAGGTTGAGAAGCAATCATTTAGGGTATAGTTCAGTGGCCTCTTGTTTTTGGCAGCCACGCCTGAGGGCCTTTGGTCTGACAAGTGCTCTTATTCAGTGTTTACACAGGACTTCTGTGCAATTTGACTTTGCTTCCTGGGTTTGTTCTTTAAAAACAAAACAATAACCTGTCAGTGAGTGATCTCTGTATCCCACAGTCTCACTATCCTAATATACCTTTCCAGAATGTGGGTTTGAGTACGGGTTGTTCTGGGTCTTCTATAATCTGTGGCATGTAGAAGGAGGGACCCCTGTAAATTCAGAACCGAATTTTAAGAAAAGCTGTTGGTTTTTTAGTTTCTTCCTTTGATTGGCTATGTCTGGAGACATGATGGAGAAGAAGGGGCCCATTTGTAGTGAACCAACTTGCCAGCAGAAATGGGCCTGCCAGCACTTGCCTATCAAGACATTAAGGGAGTCACATCTTGCCCGTCCTGTCAAGTCTGCCCCACAGACACAGGTTTGGCACCGCCACCTAACCTCTGTCAATCACAAAGTCACAAAAGATGTGAAGAACTTTCTGTTTCAAACAGTTGTGTTTTGGAGCTACATTTTTATGCAGCAAAAAGTAACCAACATATACTCTCCTTGGTCTTTGATCAGCTCCAAGGGAATGCACCTTCTTTCTAGTCTGTGTTTGCAACTCCTTTAAGAGCACTTTCTATGAAGTGGTGGTTAATAAATGTTTACTGAATTAAATCAATAAATTCAATTCTCCATCAATTTGATTACCAAATACAAAGTATCCCTGACTTCGTACTTCAGATTTTATCATATTTTTTGTTTTGGTGGTGGTGGTAATGGTGTGTGTGTGTGTGTGTGTGTGTGTGTGTGTGTGTGTGTTGTACATTTTTATGTGCATGTTCACATGTCTATAGGCATGCTGTGGAACAATCCAGAGTATAGATGCATGTAGGGACAGACTCAGACAAAAAGAGCCTCTAAATGGTCACTGTATGTATGTGTGTGTGTATATATATATATATATATATATATATATATATATATATATATATTTAGAGAGATAGAAGAGAGAGTACATAAAAATAGTTTAAGAATAAAATAGTTAAGTTCTTTAAAAAGGAATAGAGTAATAAAGAATAATAAACCACATATAGATGGAAAATACAGAGAATACAGAGTCTGGGTACTGTATTTTATTGTATGGTTTTTACATTTTTTTGACTACTAATGAACAAATGAAAACTGATAAGAGACATTTGATTAGGAAAGCTGCTAGATTCAATAAACCTGTATTTTTAAAAAATCTTGACTTCAAAATTTGAGTCAAAAGGTATGTTACTTTGAGGAAGAGTTTCTGCTTTTATTTCCACAGGAAATGAGAGGCTCTGGATTCATTCTGGGTTAAGAAAAGTTAGGTTTGATGGATAAAGACTCCCTGAAAAATCTCCAATGGTAACAGAAGGCCCAGATGCTCCAACATTTTAGAGTACCTCTATTGCAGTTTCCTCTGAGTTCTGCATCCAGAACAGTTTCAAAGCTGAGATGATCCAGCTCACAGAATAATCCTGTCAGGATTTGACAAAAATCCTAAACTCTCTCTTGGTCCCCCAAAGATTACCAGTGCCTATGGTGATAATTTATTTGTATTCAAATATTATTTGTATGTTAATAATTAAAGTTCCCTGGGGGTCAGAGCTATTAGCAAGCCATAGGAAATCAGGGCAGTGGTGGCGTACGCTTGTAATCCCAGCACTTGGTAGGCAGAACTAGGTAAGTCTCTGTGTGTTCAGGGATACAGCCAGTATTGGATACACCTGCCTTTAATTACAATACCAATCAATAGAAAACCTGGAGGTCTATACAGACAGGCCGTGATAAGGCGGTCATGTGGTTGGATTTACAACCAATGAGAAGGCAGAACAGAAACACTATAAAAAGACAGACACACAGGAATTAGCTCTGGTTCTGAGAGGTAGGACCACTGCAGGAGGGAGGGTAAGGTTTTAGCTCTTAGCTCTGACCTCTTGGCTTTCTTCTTTGCAATGGTTCTGTGTTTCTTATTTAATATGGCGGTTGGTTACATCTACAAATGGCGCCCAAAGAGAGGGCAAGAGTTTCCACCTAAAACCTGAGAAAAGATTCTAAAACAGAGCTAAAAACAGCTTCCTAATTATCTCTCTCAAATGAGCGGCAGCTTGCTGGTTTGAGCTACTGGTGCGTTCCTAGCGTGTGCGCTCAATCTGCCCTATGGTGGGAATGAGGCCTCTGCAAGTGGCACATTAAGCTGTGTGGTAGATTTAGCCTTTGCTAGTACAAAACAAAAAAGGTTTCTGGGCTACACACTGCTTGGATAAAAGCATAGGCCCAAGATAGCTCCCAGAGCTGGTGGTAAACAGACCACCACCATGTTGGGAAGCTGAGGTGGGCGGAGCCAGCAGCCATAGTGCTGTTACGGTCTTAAAATGCTGCGGTTTAAAGCAATAGATTCACAATAAGACAGATTCAGATGGAACAAGACTTTAAATGCTTTACAATGTGTGTAAAAATGTATATAGGCTTAAAAGAGAGAGGAAAAGGAACATAGACAGTTATATAAAGAAATAGAAAGTTTTAAAAAAATAAAGTCTTTAAAGAAAAAGTAAAATTAATATAAAAAATACGCCATGTAAAGATGGATATCACACAGAGAGTCTGGATTATATTGTCTTTGGGATTTTTAACTGCAGAAAGACATTTGATTGTAAAGACTGCTCAGTTAAATCAATGTATATATTTTAAAGGTATTTCAATTTTGAAATTTGTGTCTAAGGATATGTTACTTTGGAAAGGAGACTCTGCTTTTGTTCCCATAGAAAGTCAGAGGCTATGGATTTGTTCCAGATTAAAATACATCAGGTTTGACCAGCCAAGACCCCCTGAAAGGTCTCTGATGACACCATGGCCCAGATGATCCAACATCCAGAATGGTTTGAAGGTAACTGGCTCAGACAATACAGCCTCATGGACTATTGCATAATCCTAAAATTTTCTTTGTATCCCCATAAGATACAGCACCCCCCTCCAGCAGGAAGTAGTAAGAGAAGCTATGCCCAAATTCCCAAATTATATGTAATTTTACTTTGTTAAGGTTAGAAACTTCTTTTTTGAAAAAAAAAAAAAGGAGGGGGAGTGCTGTGGGAACCCGTTCTTGGGTTCCTTGTGGCTTTACCCAGCAGGTCCAAAATAGACAGCTATTAGGACCACGGGTCTGAGTGCAAGTGTCTGAGATGGTCTTCACTTGGCTGTGCTGGGGGATGGTCTGTATGTCAAATTGTTCTGATTGGTCAGTAAATAAAACCTGATTGCCCGAGGCTAGGCAGGAAGTATAGGCGGGACTAACAGAGAGGAGAAATAAAAGAACAGGAAGGCAGAAGATCACTGCCAGCCGCCCACCAGGACAAGCAGCATGTGAAAATGCCGGTAAACCACGAGCCACGTGGCAGGATATAGATTTGTGGAAATGGACTAATTTAAGCTATAAGAACAGTTAGCAAGAAGCCTGCCACAGCCATACAGTTTGTAAGCAATATAAGTCTCTGTGTTTACTTGGTTGGGTTTGAGCGGCTATGGGACTGGCGGGTGACAAAAATTTGTCCTGACTGTGGGCAAGGCTGGAAAACTCTAGCTACAAGTGCCCACAATCAGCAGGGAGTAGTCTAGAGAACTGTTCCTACATAATCAAAAATAAATTATGAATGTTTGTCATTGTTTAGGGGAATTAGTTACAAGTTGTTATTAGTTATGGTCAGAACAAAAGCTAAACAAAGGAGATTAGATTCAAGAATCTTGTTCTAAAAAGAAAAGGGGGTATATAGAAATAGGATAAAAAGGGTAGATTATTGAATCTACTTTAACCAAAAAAACAACAATTAATCTCACATATTTTACATTAGTATGGATTTTGGTTTATTGATACAAGATTAAAGTTAATTTTGTTACACTTTATGTATATTTCTACTCTTGTTTAGGGTATTATGTTTATGCAGTTCATTTAAAAATGTAATATATAAGAAATACAGATTAATAGTCATCTATAATAGCAAACTTATAATCAAGTTAGTTAGGTTTTCAAAGTCATACAGAGATATATTTCAGAGAGACAAGCAATCTTCAAACACTTAGAAGACCTACAGAATATAGCACTTAAAATATTTTAAGAACTTAGACTTTTTTTGAGAGTAAGGATGGTGGGCATTGAAAAAACTCCATATGGACTTTGTTTTCTTTTTGGCAAAACCTAGCCATATGGGCAAAGAAACTGTTCTTGCCTCAATTGCTGACAATTACTATCCAAACTGGACCAGCAGGACAAAAAAGAAGTGACTGCTGAACTCTGCCAAGACAAGATAGGACAGTCCTCCCCCTGCTTCACAGGAAATTCTGTCAGATATGCTAGGCCTGTATGCCAAAGATGGATGCTCCAAGATTGCAGAGAAACTTTGGGTGACTGTCCAGGCAGTCTGATGTCACTGACATTGGGTAAAATTTCATCCTTCTGGAGTCTTTGATGGAACTGAAGACTAGATAGTTGCAGTTTTAATTTTTCTTAGTTACAATAAAAGGATAAATTAGATATAAAGCTTTAGACTCACCAAGATAGGATGGATAATTAAATGTTTCTCTGATTTTGTCAAATACAAATAGACTAGATATTGCAACTGTAATTCTTATTTGATAACTGTTTTGTTGTATATAATCTTACTATGTTAAAGTTAAAACATTCCTTTTTAATTAGACAAAAGGGGGAAATGCTGTGGAATAATCCTCTTATACACTGTATAGATTTGTCACTCAAATTGATTTAAATCAGTTGACATGACTTTGTTTACATATTTAAGGACACAATCTGTTTTCCCTTACTATCTTTATATTGTTCATATTTTCATTGAAATATTACATTTACTATAGTATTTATTTTGTGCTTCCCCCATCCCTTATAAAATGTAAGTTAATTAAAACATAAGTTAATGAGAGAAATGTTTTACTGTCTTTTCCTATTTGTATCCTTGATTTATCTCAAGTTCCCAGTATAGTACCTAGTATTGATGCTTGCTAGTTGGATTTCGTTATTTTTAGAGGCATAGGACACATGTGAGCTTTGGATGAGAATGGACTCCATAGGTTCATATGTTTGAATACTTGGTCATCTGTTGGTGGAAGTGGTTGGGAAGGATTAAGAGGTGTGGCCTTCTTGGAGGAGTTGTGTCATTAGGGGAAAGCTTTGAGGTTTGAAAAGACTGCTACCCTGTGTCTCCCTCTGTGTCATGTACTCATGGATCAAGATGTGAGCTCCTATATATTACTCCAGCACCCTGCCTTCAGGACTGCTGCCATGCCCCCACCATGATAATCATGGACTCTAACCCTCTGCAATTGTGAGCCCCAAATCATTTTATAGGTCGCCTTGGTCATGGTGTTTTGTCACCACAATAGAAAAGTAACTAAGAGCATACTGTGGAGAAAATGACTATTTGGAGAGGACATGTATTGTGCCCATATAACCCGGGTAAGAACAGTTACTTCTCATAATTTGGGCAAACTCTACAGAAGGAATCCCTAGGTAAAAATGAGATGAAGAATTTGAAAAACCATTACATCCTCAGAATAAAGGTGTTATCTATGTAGAAACTTCATTCTTTAGCTGCTACGTTACAATCTTAGCTACAAAGACATTTTTTCAGAAATTCAGTCTTTTTTTTTAAATCTCGAGAATATGTAACTTCAAATAAATGTAAAGGATTCAATAAAGCTGGTTTACCCTAACTAAGCTGCATAACTCAGAGAAGGAAATCTGGAGGTCTAAACAAAACAAGGCAGTCTTATTTATTTATTTATTTATTTATTTATTTATTTATTTATTCATTTTTCTTTATTAAGAAATTTTCTACTCACTCCACATGCTATCCACAGACCCTCCCTCCTCCCTCCTCCCTCCTCCCTCCTCCTTCTTCCCTCCTCCCTCCTCCCACCTCCAGCCCTCATTCCCAAGCCACCCCACATCCCCCAAATCGCCGTCTCCCATGAGGAGTCAGCAGAGCCCAGCACACTGAGCCTAGGCAGGTCCAAGCCGCTTCCCACTGCACCAAGGCAGTCTTATTATTCTGAGGTTTTCATTTAAATGTTAAAGGATATATAAAAAAACACCAAAGACAACATGATGAAGAATTATAAGTATTTAGCTTCTTCATTAGTTTATACTACAAATGTGAAATATTTGCTGAATGAGTACAGTGAGTGAGTTTATCTTAATGGTGCTCTTTGACACATGATGGGTGAGAAAACTATCCTGGCATCCAAATCCTGAAAAGCACTTGTGTAGGAAGGGAGAGAAGAGCATTATGAGCCTGTATAATGTTCACTGATGCATCTATAAGTGTGCCAATTTCTGAGCTCCTTGGACAAATAACAGTTTGTGTGAGATCCCCATTGGGGATGGTGGCTACTGTACTACACTTCCAAAAGATCACTCTTTCAGGTCACATGTCCAGCATTGCTGGAGTCAAACTGAATTTATTGTCAACTGACTAAGGATGAGGATATTATTCTAATTAGTTCCGCATTCATGGAGTCATAATTCATAAAACCTATGCATACATGAAATATAGCTGCTTTCTATAATAGCAAATATTGATTGTATTTATAGTTAGAATAGCATTCTGGTAGTGATATCATAAATATATTGACATAGAGATTGTATCCTCAGTACTGTTGTATTTAAAGGAAACTGAAATGGTGTTTAGAAAATCTGAAAAGCCATTACTAAGTCAACATTAAGATGTTTGCTCCATGTATCTGTAGGTATAAGGACAAATGGTTATAGATCATTGCCAGGGATTATGAGCCAAACAAGGATGACACTAATAGACTTGCCAAACTGCACAGAAAAAAGCTGATCAGGGCTTGGCCTTACACAAACAACTACAAGAAACTGAGGAAATTTGGGAGTGGGAAAGGTGGTCTTTCCCAGGGAAGAACACACCAATTGGTTGTCCACTGTCAAATGGCTAGCCTGAAAATATACATACAAGTGACATTATATAGACTGAGCAGGTTATATTTAGGAATATATGAATATAGACAAATACATGTATGCCTGCAATTACAATTAGTTAAATAAAAGGCTACAAATTTGAGGAAGAGCAGGGCAAAGAATATGGGAGGGGTCAGAGGGAGGAAAGGAAAGGGAGACACGCTGTAATTAGATTAAAATCTCAAAAGGAAACTAAAATAAAACTAAAAAGAATTGCTGTAACTCCTCTAGTTATGTTACGTTAGAAACTACTTTGATTACCAAGGGAAATAATTATGCAATCATTAGAATTGTGTATTCTCAAAGATGCATCAATTCTTCCAAGACAGGAAAAAAAAAAAAGATAAAGAAGCAGCAGGGAAACATGCAATAGGATAAAAGAGTTAAGGGTAACAACAGAAAAAGAAGGGGCTGAAGAACTGCAATGGGATGTTGTAAACATCAAAGTCTATGAAATTAACAATTAACAAGATGGTTCAAATGGAAGAAGAAAAGATGACAGAAGCCTGATTGAAGAGAAACAATGAAAGAGACCAAACGCTTTTAAGAACTGTAGAAACTGATCCCTGGATGGTGAACCTCAGATCTCAACTGTCCATCATCTGAGGGTCGAGGAGGAGAGTGATGGTTCTCCATAAATGAGCCTTCCTTATGAATTTTAACATGATATCTCTACCACAGCATTATAAATGAGCTAAAAATGCTTGACTATTTCCCAATATATTTATAAAATATGACCGAGGAAGCAACTGCTGTTTCTAAATCATTCTCTCTTTGAAATTTGTAAAATTTTTCAAGAGACATATTTAATCTGATTAGTATGCCAAGTATCAAAAGAGAGATCATAGGATTTTCTAAAAAGATTAAAACAGGTTCAGTTTCACTCATATATTCAGCATGTCTTTATATATTAAAATTCAAATAGGCAGAGAGGAAAATATGTCAATATTATGCTGTCAAAGAATTAATTCACTTGGATTTGGTAGTGTATATGCACATAAATATCACTAACACCTAGAGTTAAACGTTTTAAATATTTGAAGAAAAGGTCAATATGATACTAAAATTTAATTTACAGACCTGACTATACATAATTAAGTTTGCCACATAAAATGCTGTCCATCATTCAATCAGTTTCACGGCCGAGAAGCACAGTAACATCATTGCCTTTCATATTGATGCTGATACTCTTCTACAATGATAGTTTTCTCCCTACCCACTCCCCACTCCTAACCCTGCATGAGTGGAACTGTTCAGTACTGAAATATCTCCTCAAACAGCCCATGTATGGAATGGTTGTTCTGCGGATGGAGGTACTACTTGGTGAAATTCTGGAAGTTTCTGGAGATAGAGAGGTTCTAGCTGAAGCAAGATGTTCATTGGAATACAGATTGTTCTCTGAGATATTTTGATCACAGTGTTAAAAAAATAAACAAACAGCAACAAGAACAAAAACTAGTGAGTGGACATAGGCTAAACCCTCACCTGAATTAAATAAAGAGTAAAGGAAAATAATTGCCTTACTGGATTATGGGCTAAATTAAAGAAACATTTTGTGTTGGCTAATTGTATGTCAACTTAACACAAGCTGGAGTCATCTGAGAGGAGGGAGTTTCCCAAGTGAGAAAATGCTTCTATAAAATCAGGCTGTAGGAAAACCCACAGGGAATTTCCTGAGTTGGTGACTGATGTGGGAAGACCCAGCCACAGCTGGTGGGTCTGTCCCGGGAATGGTGGTCCTGGGTTCTATAAAGAAGCAGGCTGAGCAAGTCATAGAGAGCAGTAAGCAGCACTCCTCTGGACTCTGCACCAGCTCCTGCCTCCAGGGTCCTGCCATGCTTGAGTTCCTGCCCTGACTTCGTTCAATAATGAGCAGTGAGGTGGAAGCATAAGCCAAACTCTTTCGCCCAAAAGTGGTTTTTAGTTATGGGATTTCATAACAAAAGTAATAACCCTAACCAAGACAGTCTTTCTCTCTGAAATTAACCATATCAGTAGGTTATGTCAATAAAGCAATAGAAAGACGACTAATAGACTCACTCATATTAGTAAAGTGATAAGCAAATACATTGCTTTCCTAAATTTAATCATGTTACCTCTAATCTGTACATCCTGAAAGAGTTCATGTCATGTCCCAATGAAATACCTGTATTTTGTATAACTCACAATATCATGAAAACTTGTAAAAACTGTTCTTTCCAGACATTCTCTGCTGGTTGTTATTGTATTGTGATGATGAATAAATTAGTAGCTAATCACTGAATATTATAGATTAATTATTTTCCTTCATTGTGGGGTATCTTTCTTCCAAAAATTACATTTTAGAATTTGTATGTAAGAGTCGTTATTACATGACACTAATGTATAAGGAACAGTTCCATTTCTGCAGTGGAAGGCTGGCATGTTTTTTTCCCTGACATACACTAAGCGATGTGATTGAATAGTTGGTTATATCTCCTGTTTTTAAAGAATTAACACTTATGAGTAACATAGATCATAGAAAGAGCAGCATACCTTAAATGATAAAATCAGAACACTATCACTACTTTCTATGGCACAAATGAAGTATTGTTGAAGGGCCAGATAATCCTGAGGAAAGCGAGTTTGAGATCTGTCTTAGCTGACTGCTCTGATTTGTTCACCTACAATGGAGCAAGTCAAAGGATCCAGGAAAATGATGTCTACAGTAAAGAGTTTTCACTAATACCATGTGCAAAGAGTTTTCTAATTATTCATCTGTTCTTTGAGAATGTATATAGCCCAGGGGTGTGCCCTTTACTCCACTCTGCATTTACTACAATATTATAAACATTTTGACAACACATTCTTTATTTCAGAAGTTATTCTGAAGTGTCAGTAATAATTGTCAGTCACAATTGGGTTTTTTTCCTATCAGGACAACATGCTTGAACACATTTCATCCTACTATATTAGCATGCAGTTAAAGTTATAAAATCTCTACTTCATGTTCTTGGAATATATAGATAAGAAAAATATCCTTTGAAGATAAGCAAATGCCCAGCAATATGAATAATAGTGGGCATAGAGCATACACTGTACTTGAGAACTGTAAAATGTTCAACAAATAAACAGTGGCAACACAAGCCAGTTAGTATATATGTTCCCATGGTTTGTCTTTAGGCATCAACATGTTCTCCAGAATTGGAGAACTTGATTCAACTCTCATAAATTGTTGAAACATAATCCATTTATTCTACTCAAAGGGCTTGCTAAAATCACTCTAACACATAAAATTTTCCACAAAAAAAAAAACATCAAACATCAGTTTTATTCCCTCATGGTATTTTAACTTATATGTAATATATCATTTTCAAATCATAATATGTTCATTTTATTGAGTAATAAAATACAATTTATAAAGTTACTGAATTTTATTAAATTTACTCAGTAATGCCAGGTGATCAATTAGAAAAGGATATCCACATAAGGATACTATTATATTCTTTAGAAAAAATAAGAATGTGATCCTACAGAAAAAACAGCACAGATATTTAGAACAGATACAACTTTAGAAAGTATGGTAAGAACTATCATGCCCAGAAGAGAACACATACAACTTACTCTCTCAAACATCTGTTATCATCTCTTAAATCCATTTGAATATGTACCTATAAGCAGTTATTAATTTTGGAGGTTAAAACATTATAGTAAGAACTAATTACCAGTTTTTGTCCTGCAAATAAACTTATGTCTTTCATTCTTTAGTTAAATACATCTTGTCTACCTGCCCATTGAAGTTCAAGTGATGCTACAATGTATTATATATTCAAGATGAAAACTATAAAACATTACTCATTCTAAAAGTGAATACTTAATATAGTCTCATCAAAAGGAATGAGAGATTTTTAGGCTGAAATTCATGAGCTTTTATCATTTGTGCCACTAACAAGAATTTTGGCATGCAAATAAGTTCCAAAAAAGTCTCAATGGGTTGCTATGCACTATGAAGTGCAATGAAACTATAATGAATCACTTCTTTTAAATTAGAATACATACTCACTTACATCTGCCCACTACTGCAGAGCAGAATAATTTTGAAAGAAAAATCTGTTACCTAAATGTAGCTCACCACACCGAAAGCCTAATAATAGGTACAAAACCTGTTTGTGTGTACAGAGGTGTTTGGAAGTACCGGTCAATAGGTGCCTACAGGTGTGCAGCCAGAAGTCGATACGGGCTTTCTTCCTTAGTAGGTCACCACTTTATTTATGAGACAGAGTCTCTCACTGAACCTGGAGCTGACTCTTTTGCCTAGGCTGCCAGGTCAGATGTTCTCAAGATCTACCTTTCTCTGACCTTGTCTTCTACCTCATCAATCCTGGGAAACAGAAGGTAACTAACACATTTAGCCTTTAAGTGGGTACTATAGATCTGAAGTCAGGTATGCTTTGATGTGAGTGCGGAGGAACCAAACTTAGGGCCACATATTTGCACAATAAGCACTTTACCCATTAAACCATTTCCCCAGGTCCCATAAAAATCTGATAGATTAGTCACCAAGCTAGAGGACTTTTCAGAACATTTGTGGGTTTGTGTTTTTTTAATTAAATTGAGGTCTTTGTTTGAATATCAGAGGAAATGTCAATATATTGCCAAAAGAAAGATGAAATGTCAAATCTGACATTAAGTAACAGTTAGTAAACTTGAAAAAAATTAAATATTCATGCATGTTTTCAAAATACAATATTTAAGAGTTTGATCTAAGCATAGTTGATGTCTATAAATAGAACCAAGTTTCACAGGATAAACTGATTTCCAATGTATATTCTAAATACAAAGTTAACACTGTGAAATCACAGGTACAATATATCACCTGTAAGTCCTAGTGACATTCTGCTGTACTCATAGATCACAATGCCTTGCTCAGCCATCATCAGAGAAGCTTCTGCCTGAAGCAGATAAGATCAAATACAGAGACCCAGAGACTGACATTATACAGAGAATGAGAGACCTTGGAGCACTCTGCCCTAAATGGGTTGTAATTATCAAAGCCCTTCCCTCAGAGCTTAGGGAACCCTGTCAAAGAGGAAGGAGAAGGAGTGTAAGAGCCAGAGAGAATGGAGGACATTAAGCAAACAAGGCCCTCTACATCAACAAGATCGAAGCATGTATGAGCTCACAGAGACTGAGGAAGCATGCACAAAGCCTGCATAGGTCTACACCAGATCCTTTGTGTATGTATATATTATGGCTTCCAGCTTAGTGTTTTCATGGGAATCCTGAGTGTGTCATAAAGTGGGTCTCTGTTTCTGGTGCTCTCTCTTGGGCTCTTTTCCTTCTCTTTGTTTGTTTGTCCAATCACAATGTGTTACTTTTGTTTTATCTTATCTTTTTTATTTTATTATCACTTAGAAGCCTGTTTGTTTTCTAATGAGAGACAAAAAGGGAGTGGATCTGGTAGAAGGGAAGGTGGGGAGAAATTAGGAGTAGAGAGAGGGGAAACCACAATCAGGATGTATTATGTGAGAAAAAATTTATCTTCAATAAAAGGAAACAAGTATGACAACTATGAAAATCTAGTCAACTTGGAGCATGAAGTAACATATACTTTTTCTTTTTGAGAAGTCATATGGTAAAGCATTCATTATTAGAAATGAATGATTCAGTTCTGAGTATTATCAGAGCAGTTCTCAAAAGATTTCAACATTTTACCACATTAAAATATAAAGTTCCTTCTTTGTTTTTCATAATTAATGACTGACTAGCTTTATTTTTTCTGTTTATACAATTATTTCAGTTTTTACCTGATAAAAAATATTGTCTCTAATTATATGTGTATTAAGACTTCAAAGCTTTAAATTTGTTGAATTCTTTAGAAATACTTGATCAAGAATATTAACATATTTTCATATAATTTGCATGTTCAGACTTTTCTTTTATTATCTTGTTAATTCTCAATGCTTAATTAAAAGCAGCCTGTCTTTGCTGATGATGAGTTTTCATGGAATCCTCACTATGGCTCTCTAAAGTGGTCCACTATGCAAAGATTTTAGTTCCTTTTATTTGAAAATGGCTTTAACATTGAAAAGTATTTTTGAAACACATAATATAAACACATGCTCCTTTTTCCAAGATAACATCAACTCTTGCTCTAGACTATTGTTTGCATCTACTAGCCCATCTACACGAATAGCTAAAAACTGTAATATAGAACTCTAGAGGCTTTGAAAAAGTCAAAAAGTCAAAATATTTCATCTGTTTAGAGTGTGATTATGTAAAAAGTTTAAGCTTGCAACATGAATCCAACAGATTAGCACTAACATACTAACATGTTTCAAAAAAATATCACATGTTTAAGACATTATTCTAAGGATGCAGAATGAACAATACAGTTCATGTCCCTCCTACACACTTATATTCACACACATATTGATGGCATATGAAAGAAAACAAATAAAATACAAAAAATAAGTTATAAAAGCAAGTACTATAGAGAAAAAAATTAAATTGAGGAGATATATAGGCATTGCAATCTACATAAAATGATCATTTAGGCCATGGAGAAAGGTGATATTTAAGCAAACTATTGAAGAAAACTGTGGGATCAGGCGTATAGAGAAGAGAGTTTTTAACAAAAGTCATACTAATCACAAAGAACCCTGAAGTCTCTGTACTTCTGGTATGAGTAAAACATGGCAAGGAAATCATATTTGTTGTGGCTTTTGTTGACTTTACACTTTATTACGAGCGGTGTGGAAACCACTAAAGCGTTTAGCAAAAGAGCTATGTGGACTGATTCTAGTTTCAAGGGGTCATCCTGACTGAGATTGGGTCGTAGAGTAGAAGTGAGCCAGAAGTGCCAGCAGGGAACACAGATGTAAACTTTAATCACTAGGACAAATTATGGTTGTGGTTTGTGTTAGGAAGTACATATAGATGTGAAGAAAACAGCTCAGATTTGGACAGGTTCTAAAGGTAGGATGAACAACAATCAAAATCTTAGAGACAAAATAATGGATTAGAAAAAGAGGGAAGTAGTGCACCACTGCCTAGAGTGACTAGAACAATGGAGATGAGTTTGATGTGGAAAAGTTTGCAGGGACAGCAGGTTTAATTTAATCATCACTGTGTAAAGATGAACTCAGTTTAATGTAGAAGGAATCTTAAAAGTTCTTATTAATAAAATCAAACCTGTGAGCCAGGTATTGGGGTGAAGCTGGAAGATCAGAAATACAGAACAAGCCACAGCTACCTCACTTCTCCGGATCCTCAGCTGGTCTTGTCTCCTCAGACTGGAGGCCTCTGAGTCCTCATCCAGAATGGGTCTCAGCTGAACTGTGCTGCTCCAAAGCCTGAAAGCTTAACCAGGCCAAATGCTTAACCAGCTAAATGCTTCTAGTTCCTGGTCCTCACGCCTTATATACCTTTCTGCTTTCTACCACCACTCCCTGGGATTAAAGGCTCATTCCCTGGGATTAAAGGCGTGAGTCACCATGCTTGGCTGTTTCCAATGTGGCCTTGAACTCACAGAGATCCAGAGAGATTTCTACCTCTGAAATGCTAGGATTAAAGGAGTGTGCTATCAACTGCCTATCCTAAGTATCTAGTGGCTTTTCTGTTCTCTGACCCCAGATACGTTTATTAAGGTACACAATATTTTGGGGAACACAATACCACCACAGTTTAATATGGATTAAATATTTTATTTTGTGTCCATGTGGAAATGCAAAATTAGCAGTTTTTTGTAAGTCTGGGTTGAAAGAGTATTCTGTTTTAGAGTAAAAAATGACACTGTTGAATAGATGGCATTTGAAGAAAAGTATAAATGATGTACACAGAAAGTGACTGTAAAAAGAAATCAGATATTTAAGGAACCACAAATCACTAACAAGTTAATAGTGAAAAAGGGAAAGATCAAGACAAAAAGTGAGAATGAAAAGTTAGAGATGTAGAAGGAAAGTAGGAGGAGAGGAGAGAACTGCTGGCCTGTGAGGATCACACAGTGGAGGCCTGCTGTGACTGCAAAGGCTTTGTAGGGTACAGAAAAGTCAGCCAGGTCTAGGCTGTAGATGGCACTGGCAGAGAGGCTTAAACACAGAAAACAGCTACAAGTTTAAAGACAATATCTTAGTATATTAATTTATCCTCTCTCCTCCTATACCCAAAATTTAACAGTAAAACAGTAAGTCTGAATTATGCAGAAAAATATTGCTTATTTCTGAGTATTCTTGCAATAATTTTATTAAGAAAGTCATTTGAATTTTAATCAAGGTGAACAACATGTATCTAGAACAAAATCTGGTCTAGCCTGAGTACTGTATAATACCATACATAGTGTCCAAAACTCAAAAAGAAAAAAAAATGTGTGTTCTCTGTCATATACAGATCATATGTCTTTATGTAGAGAGGTGTGAGTATGAGTAAGGTCTACAATTCAAAAAGGCTATCGAGGGAGTGTATTAGGTTTTGTAAAAGGATGAAATGTAGGGAAAAACACACATGTTGGGGGAAAATGATACAACTATTTTTTTTAATTTGAACTCCATAGCTTTTATTTTTTCATTCTTTCCTTTTTCTTTCTTTTTCCTTTTTTTTAGTAAATATATGAATTCAGATTTCTGTATATTAAAGTAGCAAGAATCATTATTTGTACAAAAGAACCTGACATGTCAACATGTGGCATCCCTTTGAGGCACTGACTAGAAACTGGGCTTGCTTCTTAATTTTATTTCCCGTTAGTGCAACAGGAACAAGACATCTATTACATTGATCCACTTAGAAAAGTTATTTATTTTAAACCTTTGGGAAGAGAGATCTTTAACCTGAATTCTTTTTCCCTTTCCCCTCCTGTTGAAACTATATAGAGGTTTAACACGTAAACTATATTGTTATATAGAGAGAATGATTTTAAAATTAATTAAAAAAATCAGCTGTGGAAGCTGGGAAACCACAGACTCGATAAATCAGCAACAAGGGAGTTATAAATGGTGACCTTCTTATGTTAAAGCCATGCAGAGGTGCACAGAGTAACACTGGCCCAACAGCCATAATACACTGTCACATGTCATCCTGTTATACACAGACCCCAAAGTACATTAAAACCTTGTTAAGTTATTAAGGAAAATTACTTCTTTAAAGGGAAAGAACAATAAATAAAAGATGATTCATTGATTATTCAGAGACCAAACTCAGTATGCACTGGGCTTTAAACTAATCATTATTAATACGCTAATTTGCA
The DNA here is from genome assembly GCF_004664715.2 of Peromyscus leucopus. Classification (NCBI taxonomy): domain Eukaryota; kingdom Metazoa; phylum Chordata; class Mammalia; order Rodentia; family Cricetidae; genus Peromyscus; species Peromyscus leucopus. The sequence goes on from NC_051079.1 coordinate 12,789,104, forward strand.
GCAAAAGATGGAGAAACTCCATTCATTGGTGCAGTGCTTTGGTAGAAAGTCAAAAGCCCTTAGCAATCACCAAATGGAAATTATAGAGCTGGGGAAAAGAAATGTCTGAAATGAAAATTCACAGAATGTCTTTAACAGAAGCTTGAACATGGCTGGAGGAAGGGTAAATGGTTTTGAAGTTAGATGAAGGAAATGACTTAAACCCAAGCACCACAGAAAAGGGAGTTGGGGAAAGACACAGCACAGTCTAGGTGGCCACTGTGTTGTTGTGAACAAACATAGAAAGGCTGGCTGCTTGCAAAGGGCGCTTCCTACCTGCTCTACACCCTACCATGCTTCCCTTGTGCAAGCACAGCTTCCCAACAGTGCAGTGAGCACAGCAGAATGTGGCCTGGAAGGAGTAGCCTCTACAGACAATGTAAATCTCACCAAAGTATCATTCACATGGGCCAAGAGAAGCTGTTTGTAGCATCTTCCAAATACTCACTTTGGCAGATGCATTATGCTTCTGCAAAAGGCATGTAAAACACAGCTAGTCAAAAGCATAGAACAAAAGGAAATTCGCTCTAACTGGATGAAACAAAGAACGTTTCTCTGCTGCATTGGCATCCTTGTAATGATACCCAAATACAGTGTTATCTAAAAACAAATACATTGTGAGGTAGTCTATCTACTACATGATAAGACAATCAAAATGAGATATTTCTGTGCATTCAGATTGTCATCTTTTCATAATGTAAGTATTCATAATTATCTTGAATAAAGAATTCCTGGAATTTTGTTGAATTCATATATTCCTCCAATTCTTCCAAAAATATACTATAATCCAACTTTAGGTTTTATTTTAGTAAGAGAATAGGGTTATAGAAAAAGTTATCTCTGCTAAGATTTGCAAGCTGCAACTGTTCAAAGTACTGCAGATGCAAGAAAGTTTCACTGCAGAGCATTTTAGTTCTTCAGATGTTACCTGGAGTCCACTACAGGAAGACAAAGCTGTAACTTCCACATGCACTGAGTTCCTTCTGTGCACCAGAGTTCAAAAACAGAACCCTTCATTTGTTTCACAGAGATTTGAGCTAAGATATTCTTTTACATGAAAGAATATAAAAGGCAAGTTGAATTGTATAGCAGTATTTAATGTTTTCAGGGTTCTAGGTGGTGGCTATGGTAGCATTTATTACCCATAACCAAGTGGAAAGCATTTATTTTTAGCCACATCACTGAGTATAATGTAGGTCCCTGAATGGTGAACTCTCAGCTTATATTTAATTTGCATGTGTGTCTGAAAACCCCCTGAAGGGTCATTCACAAATTGGCATGGGAAGATGTATTGCTAGGTAGTACATTCTTTAAGAGCAAATGGAATTCACATACTCTACTGAACAAAAATTAAGACAAACTTATTTCTCTTTAATGAATAGATTTACATATATAACTACTAATTTTACATAACACAAACATATATAAATATATTAAATATGTATATAATTAAACCTAAGGGCTACTCAACCATTAGCTGTTGTATTTTCTTAAAATGAAGTCACAATTCAGCATATGTATGAGTGAAAGAAACAGAAAAATATACCATATAAACAAACTGAAAGAAAAAAACACATGATGATCTCCTTAGAGATATCAGAAAAGCTTTGACAAAATACAACACCCCTTCATGATAAAAGTCTTGGAGAAACTAGGTATATAAGGGACATACCTAAACATAATAAAAGCAATATGCAGCAAGCCAACAGCCAACATCAAATTAAATGGAGAGAAACTCAGAAGAATTTCACTAAAATCAGGAACAAGACAAGGCTGTCCACTCTCTCCATATCTATTGAATATAGTACTCAAAGTTCTAGCTAGAGCAATAAGACAAGTAAATGAGATCAAGGGGTACCTAATTTTCAACAAAAAGCCAAAATTATACAATGGAAAAAAGAAAGCATCTGCAACAATGGTGCTGGTATAACTGTATGTCAGGATGTAGAATCATCCAAATAGATTCATATTTATCACCCTCAAAATTCACGTTCAAATGAATCAACAATATCAACATAAATCTAAATACAGTGAACCTGTTAGAAGAGAATGTGGGAAATAGCCTTGAATGCATTGGCACAGGAAACAACTTCTCAAAAAGAACACCAGCAGCACAGACATTAAGATTGACAATAAATTGTACCTCATGAAACAAAAAAGATTCTGTAAGGCAAAAGACACTATCAATAAGACAAAATGGCAGTCTACAAATGGGAATAGATCTTCACCAACCCCACATCTGACAGAGGACTGATTCACAAAATACATAAATAATTCAAGAAACTAGACATCAAAAACCAATCAGACATCAAAAAATAAATCAGTCCAATTAAAAATGAGGTACAGATCTAAACATAGAATGTTCGACTGAAGAATCTCAAATGGCTGAGAAATACTTGAGATGTTAAACATCCTTAGCCATCAAGGATATGCAAATCAAAACAACTCTGAGATACCATCTTACACATGTCAGGATGGCTAAGATCAAAAACACAAGTGACAGCTTATGCTAAAGAGGATATGGAGTAAGGGGAACACCCATCCATTGCTGGTGGGTGTGCAAACTTTTACAGTCACTTTGGAAATCAATATGGTGGTTTCTTAGAAATTTGGGAATTAATCAACCTCAAGAGCCACATATACCACTCTGGATATATACCCAAACGATGTTCCATTCTATCATGAGGACACTTTCACAACTATGTTCATAGCAGCTTTATTCATAATAGCCAGAAGCTGGAAATAACCTAGATACCCCTTAACTGGGGAATGGATAAAGATTTAAAAAAAATGTGGTACATTTACACCATGGACTATTACTCAGCTGTTAAAAACAATGACATCATGAAATTTGAAGGCAAATGGATGGAACTAGAGAAAATCATCCTGGGTGAGGAAACCCAGACCAGAAAGACACACATGGTATGTATTCACTTAAAGGTGGATATTAACTGTTAAATAACTGATAATCAAGCTACAGTCCACAGAACTAGAGAGGCTAGGTAACAAGGAAGGCTCAAGGGGGAATACTTTGATCTCCCAGAGGAGGGAAAATAGAACGGATTTCATGGATGGACTCGGGTCAGGTGGGGGGATAGAGGGAGGGAGTATTGAAAGAGATGACTGGGTGGGGGCAGACATTTCAGGGTAAGGTAGAAACCTGATACAAGGGAAACTTCTAGGAATCTACAAGGATGACCCCAGCTAAGACTCTTGGCAATAGGGGTTATATTGCCTAAACTGGCCATCTCCTGTAAGGAGGGATTAGGACATCAACCCAGCCACATAACCTTTGACCAACAATCTGTCCTGACTATGAGATATGCTGGGGTAGGTAGCATAGAGACTGTGGTAGTGGTCAACTAATGACTGGTCCAGCCTCAGACCCATGCTATGAGACACCCAGGAGCACCAGGACCCAGAGGCTGGATGACCTAGAGACCTAGGATGAAACCAAACATGACTGGGGGAAAGAAGAGTCATTGTGATGGATGCCTAATGCTATTCTGCTACAACCAAAGATTGGTGCCTAGCCCAATAGTCATCAGAGAAGCTTCATCCAACATGTAAAGGAAATAGGTGAAGTGATCCACAGCCAAACATTAGCCTGGGCTCAGGGAATTCTGCTGAAGAGGGGGATGAAGGACTATAGGAGCCAGATAGGTCTAGACAACCCACAGAATCAACTAACTTGGGCTCATAGGGGCTCACAGAGAGTGAACTAACAACCAGGGACCCCGTATGGGCACTGACCTAGGGCCTCTGCGTTTATGTGACAGTTGTGTGGCTTGGTCTTCTTGTGGGACTCCTAAGAGTTGGAGCAGGGTCTGTTTTTGACTCTTTTGCTGACTTATGTGACCTCTTCCTTATATTGGGTCACCTTGCCCACCTTAGTACAAGGGGAGATACTTAGTCTTAGTGCAACTTGATAGGCCATGTTTTGTTGATATACTTGGGAGGCCTGACCTTTTCTGAATAGAAATGGAAGAGGAGTGTTTGGTGGTGGGGTGTAAAGGGACAGTTGGGGAAAGGGGCTTGGAGGAGCAGAGGGAGAGGGAACTGCAGAAAGAATATAAAATAAATTAATTTTTTAAAAAAGAGCAAATGGGATTCACATAGTCTACTGAACAAATATTAAGACAAATTTATTTTTCTTTAATGGATATATTTATACATATAAATACTAATTTTACTTATGAATACACACATACATATAAATATATTAAATATGTATTATTAAACCTAAGGGCTAGTCCTAACCACTAGCAGTTAAATTTTCTTAAAATCAATAGTCACAATTCAGTATTTAAGAATATGAGGGAAAGAAACAGAAAAATCCATCAATTACTGGGCATCCTACCCATGGGTAGAATTAAAGTCCACAAAATAAATGATACTAGAGATAAAAAAAAAGAGGAAAGTTTAGCCTCATTCATATGAGCTAGCTAATTAAAATTATTTTAGAAGTGAAAGATACTCAGAAATGTTCTATTTGAAGACCTCTAGTGGTGATTTGAATAACTGGCAAATTTCCTTTCCTGTCCTATCTAATCCAGTACAGTATTTAAGTATTCCAGGATATTCCTTTCTGTAGACATAATGCAAGTGCTAGTGGGAGGCTGTTTCATTTCTTGGGGAAAACAAAAAAATTAAATTTCCAAATAAGTTGACAACAAGCCATCAAATAAAATGATGTTATTTTTACACTTAAAAACATTTTAAGTAAAAAAAAAAAATTAAGTCTATAGATTTTCATTTCCCATTTATAAATATTCATTTGTTCTTTCTTCTCATCTCAGGTTATTTGAAATCTGTTGATGTTTTACTGATCAGAAAAGGTTTTAGCCAACATTAAAACATGCAAGCAATAAATATATAATTGCCCTTACAGATGAGATTAATGCTTGTATTTATTTTTAAATTAGAAAGAACTGAAGATTTATTTTGGAGGAGGGTGTCATAACCCTATAGGCATAGACATAGTTACCCACACTCATATTAGTGGGCACAAACTGGGTCCTCATTAAAAACAAAGTACCTCAGGTAAAGTTAATTCTGCTTTTTCAAACTTATGCTCTTCTTATCGAGGATTTTTTTTTTTTTGTCTGTTAATATATCTTTGGTCAGCCTCGTTTCTGAAGAGATACTATATACTGTAGACATTAAAGTGAGTTTGCCCCGAGCAGATAGATCAGCAAATAAATAAACTATGCAAGTGAGAAAAGCTGAGTTTGGTCTCGGGAACCTATGTAAAATAGCCCAACGTGGTGACATGTACGTAATCCCAGCACTCCTATAGCCAGATGGGAGACAGAGGTAGCAGATCTTTAGAAGCTCCAGAGCCAGGTAGCCTGGCACAAGTCTCAGGAAAATAGCAAAGGAGACCGTGTCTCAAACAAGAGAAATGTGAGGATAGACACCAGACATGGTCATCTGACCTCCACATGCATGAATGTTCTCTTTTTCAGACTGCACACACACACACACACACACACACACACACACACACACACACACACATTAAAACATAAAATTAGTCTTGTGGAACAATGTGCTTCCTAAGTCCTAAAGTCACTTTAGTAGATTTGCTATTTGTCGCAAACCACAGTGTGTTCCTCTCTTACATACAAGACATTTTAAAGGCAGGTGTGTAAGAGAAGATGAAACATGAAATATTTAATAAATCGTGTTCAAGATGACACACACATATACGTATAATTATGTACTGCCTAATTTTCAGCCCAGCAATGGACCACAATTCATGCCTATCAACCAAAAGAATTGTATTGCCTAAAAACACTGTAGCCAGCTTCACTGTGTAAGTGTATTCCACAAAAGTTGCACAAAGATAAAATTGCCTAATTGTGCATTTCTCAAAATGCATCTTTGTTATTTGGTTAATGCGTGACTGTATAATGACGTCAATATAAAAAGCAATGATGAAATGATTGTTTAGATAATAATAAAATTACAGAAAATGATTTAAAGCATCCATCAGGCCTAGAGGAGGATTTTTGAAGCATGTAAAGATTACTTAGAAAATAATAAAGGTGCAGTAATAAACACAATGTTCAAACACCCACGTGGTACCAAAGAGGAAAAACAATGGCCGTGACAATTATCTGAAGGAAGTTGTGAAACTTGAGAAGTGGTCATTTCAGTCCCCTGCTACAGTTCAGTGGTGGTCATTGCTAACATTTGCACTTAATATACGAAGGGTGCAATCAATATCCACAAAGCTTCCCTATCATACAAAAAGGACAGTTTTTCTTTTAAGTTGAAATGTATTTATATTCATACTTCTGTTCTGGAAAAAAATTATCAAAGGTCGTTCAGTAATTTCTAGATCAGACTCTGCATTCCATCAGCATTAGAACCACCACCATCTTCTTCCTTGGGCCCTCTTTCATAGGAACCGATGGCAAGATGTTTTGAGATTCTTGGAAAAGCAGACTTAAAAGGTGATCAATTTATTCTGTTCTTACTCCTATCCAAGGAACAATGACTCTCCCATAAGAAGTCTGCCCTTGTCAAAACTGCTCATGATGACTCCTTATTTTTAACCCAAACAATCTAACAGCATCCTAGACCACTCCATTTGTCCCACACTACACTGGCTTGTGCATCTCTAAGACTCCTTCTACAAAAAAGCAAAAATTCCCAAGTGCCCTTTGCTCATGCTCTTGGGTGTGATTCCTTAGGACACAATGCTAGACAAGGTAAAGTGAAGCCATAGGAAGCTCCCGGTCATCCTGACCAGAGAGTGAGTCACCATGCACAGGCGTGTGCAGACCTTATCCTCTCAAATTACACTCCTATTCTGGCTACCGCTACTCAGATCTTCACAGAGAATTTTACATATCATCTCTCTCAAAGCAGTTTGCTTCTGCTGTGATTCATTTATTAAACTTTTCTGTAAAGATGAAAATATTCTCATAAAATTATCCATTCTTGTCTTTCCTATAACCTGTTCTCTGAGATGTTTAGATATTTGTTCACAATTAAAGCACATGTATATATGCTTTAACTCAAAAGTAAGCATTTGAACCTTTCAAGCCAAGTAATTGATTCTTTTTGCTACATCAAGCTTAGCCTGAGGGCAGTTCATCTGAAAAGCCCCAAATTCTGTATAAAGGAGCTGTGAGAAGAAAAGGAATGTAAAGTCACGGTGTGGTTGGCATCAAAACATTGACCCACTGTACAGTGTAGCAGCTTCCTGGGGACAAGACCTTGATACATTACTTCTGCCTGTGCTACTCTTAGAGTCCTTTGTCATTTTTCTCTTCCTACATGTGCATTGTCATCTAGCCTCTAGATCGTGGCAACTTCTGTAGCTAGAGTTTTCTCCAGCCCTGCCCGGGCCCTCAGCCACTCAGACCCAAATAAACACACAGAGGCTTATATTAATTAAAACCGTATAGCCTAATGGCTGAGGCTTCTTGCTAGCTAGATCTTACATCTTAAATTAACCCATTTCTATAAATCTATACCTTTCCACATGGCTGGTGGCTTACTGGTATCTTTACATCTTGCTTCTTATCAAGACTGGCAGCGTCTCCTGACCCAGCCTTCCTCTTCCCATAGTCTCTCTGCTTATCCCGCCTATACTATACTTCCTGCCTGGCTACTGGCCAATCAGCGTTTTATTTATCAACCAAATCAGAGCAACATATTCACATCATACAGAAAGACACTTCCTTTGAGAGGATCTTCTGCTCTTTTATTTCCAGTAAGACTAGGGCCCTACTCTGAAGGCTCTCTTCCTTTAAAACTATGGTTCCCATTTTTTCCCTGTCATTTATAATTGTTATCTAAAGCATCTCTGCTAAACTGCATCACAACCTTAATAATGAAGGCCCCATTCTATTTTGCAGCACCTCATATAATCATGACACACAGGAAGCACTTGATACATATATTGTACATGACTATGTAATCTAATTGGTTCCTTTTATAGACTCTGTGATGGGACTGAGGCAAATATTCCTTTTAATCTCACATGGAGTCTCCTTAGATGACCTTACCATAGGGCACACATGTGAAGTCACAGAACTGGGATCTGAGCTCAATTCCCATGGTTCCATGGCCCTCATTCATCAGTACTATGAAAATATCTGCTGCACAAAGAACTCTTAGGAAACTTTCATGAATATAACAAGACATTATATTTTAGCAGAAAATCATCCCAACATGGTTTATGGGGGAAAAAAGAAACAGCTTATTTTATAAAATGGGAAGGAATCATAACACAAGAGACCATTTTGAAAATTATGCTATTCTCAGGGAAATGGATGGAATTCATTATGTTGAGCAAAATAAGCCAGCCTCAAAAAGATGAATATTGCATATTTTCTCTCAAATGTAGAAGCTAGATTTCATCATATATATGCTTATATTTTTGTATATGTGACATGAAAGCAAAGGTGGCATATTTGGTAGAGGAGAGGAACCAGGAGAAGCGGGGGACATGATGGTTATATGAACAAAGCACAATGATTATGTATGAAAATGGCATCAACCCACTATTTCATATGATAACTACAAAAACCTGAAAAGTGAAAACAGACAATTTTGGTTTGGTAAACTTCTTACCTTGTATTAGGATATCCTCACCTCCATAGCTCAAAAAATATTTACAAAGGAAATGTCAAAATATCTACTTTATAAAAATTTTCTTGCCTAGTGTAATGCTTTTCTTTCATTATAAGAACTGGAAATTCTCATTTATCTATAGATATAAGATGCAGGAAGTGTCCTGTTCACAGATCGGTGGTTGGCAAGCTGTGTAACACAGGGAAGGCTAGATACTATTTAAAACTCTCAGACAAAAATATGTGCAAACTATAAGTAGTGACTATAAGTGGTAACTAACTAACTTCTCAGTTCGCCAATACATCCTCCAAAGCCTTGTGTCTTATAAGCACTTAATGAAGTTTACTGTGCAGGTTTTTTTTTTTTTCCTGTTCACTAATACAATTAACCTCAATTTGTTTCTGTTGAAAGTTGTTGTTTTGTTTTAGTTTCACAGTTTGCTTTAGGATCAATTATCTGATTATCATCCAGGTCTACTCAGATGAATAAATTATACTTTGGATCATTTCTACTTTCCATACAATTTAAAACTCATTTAAGTATGTTTATTATATCTAAATACTGCTGTGATTATATTTATTTTAGGGTATGGTATTTCCAAGGCTGATACTTTAGGCAGCTCATTTACTTTTATACTTTATGTAGAATATGGTACTCTTCAAAAAATATATTTTATTGTTATTTTATGTGAGGCAAAGCTCAAAACTGTTATAAAATAAAAGGCTTATGAGAAAATGTAAATCATTATTGGCATAAGTAGATAGTCATGAATGAAAATTTTTTTATTCTACTTTCTGCCAAAGCCTGCCCCATTATTTAGAATAAAGCACAGTAAAATAAAATGAGAAGTTTCAAAACAATGAAAGCAATAGAGGAACCCAGTCACAATTTCTTATTGTCCTTTCTACACAGGGGTAGAATAGAGAAGGATGAAAGAATTGTCAGAAGTCAATTAAACTTTTAACAGATAAAAAGAAATAAGAATTTTAAGCACAGAGTAATTATTGTCAAGAGATCTTATTAAAATAAACAGAATTCAAAGTTTGCTTCTGTTTTGGAAAACCATACAGAACCAACAGATTTATTTTTTGCAACTTATAAACAATTTAATTGGGAGCTTGCTTACAGTTTCAGAGGGTGAATGCTCTGCACCATGGTGGTCAAAACCAATAGACTAACAGTTAGGGATGATACCAAATGATCTATATTGCAGTGTAAAATGAAAAGGATGCAGATGTGAAGTGAGAGGGTATGGAAAAATCATTCAAATGAGTTATTTTATAAGTGGATTCAAAAGCATAAGCTACATGAAAGTAACAGAACATCAATTATATGTTCAGGTGACAAGAAGTGGTGCAATGATTGAGTCTGTATGGTTTAAACCTTAGAAGCAAGGACAGGCTATAGATATAGTCAGTGAGTGATAGTTACAGAGGAGGGCATGAGATGGCTTAGAAACTCACATCTAACACCAGATTCTCCAGAAAGCTGAATGTTTTTGTTCTAACCATGCTTCTAGCACTTCCAAATTATGGAGATAATAGTTTAATAAACAAGCCTGGGTTTCCTCATCTGTATCAAGAAAATAACAGCTTTGTTATAGGGTTATAGCAAATTTAGTAAGTTAACTCTGTAAACTGTATGTGGTATGCAATAAACAATCAAGAAGGGTTAGCTTCCATCATCATCTATGCTCGTTTTCTGTTAGAAATAACATTAAAATAATCTGACTTTATAGTTGCACTATGTGAGTGTTGGGCTATATTTTTCTGACTCTAAAAGATTTGTGCACATGGACATTCAGAAGAAAAAGCTACTGATATTATTGGCATGCGTTACAAGATGGTGTACGCTCTTGCAGACTACATAAGGACACTAGGATAAGCATTCAGGGCACCGACTCTGCTGTATGGAAAATTCTGGTCTCATTTCCTCGGCTGTTTTATCATAGATTTGGATAAAGACAAAGCCAAGCCTTGATGAGTTGAGCTCTTTATTCTGTGCAATGCTAAGAGCTATCCCCCAAGCTTTTATAATCTCAAAGTAATAATATGTTACTAAAATAAATCCCCATGCTGAGAGACTAGTTAAAGATATTGAATTTAAAAACTCTTCAAAATTCTGGAAGATATCCTGACATTTCAGGTCACCAAATGTATAATGAAACAATTTTATAAAGTCCAAAAAAAATAAAATGTGAATGAAAAAAATATCCTTTTAGGGAACTTGAAAGTAACAATTATTGTTAAAACAGCTTTCTTCTCAACTGCCTCTTTCTCACACCGCTCCCTCCCTCCTCTCCTCTTTCTCCCTCTTCCTCCTATTCCTTCTCTTTCCTACTACTGCTTCCTCCTGTCACCCTCTCTTCCTCTGCTCTCTCCTCTCATTACTCATGGCACACAAACCTGCACACACACATGCTCATTCCCGATGCTTTATCTTGACTGTCTACTGCTATGGATTAAGAGATGCCTCAGAGTTTAGTAATGCACACCTCTAGGCATGTCTGTCAGAGTACTTCCAGAGCAGATCTGCTCCTGAGATTTTTGATCCAGTGAATAAATGAATCCCTTGGTGAAGTCATAATATAATGGCATTATTTCAACTTGATCACTGATGGCATGCCTTTGGGGCTTACATGGTGCCATGTCCCTTGGCCTTTCCTGTGTTCCCTTACTCTTCCTCCTGTCTACCATGCGGTAGCCTCAGCCATTGGCTCCTTCCTACATGATTTTTCTGCCTCACTTGGAGCTATAATCAATGAGGTCTGATTCTTGTGAACTATGAGTCCAAGTAAATTCCATCTGCTTTAAGTTGTTTATCTTATTGGTCACAGAGATGAAAAGCTAACTAACATGCATGTCTGTCTACATTCAAGACCCAAAGAGGTAAGTGTATACATAAACAGGAAGGAAAGGGTGCCTGTGATAATATTCTTGAGATAACTGTGAGGTTTCATATTGCCTGTAGATTTTGACCACATTTTTTTTCCCACCAATACATGATGGATAGCAGGAAAAGAAGGCAAGGAGTCCTGGATCACTTTTGCAAGAAAAAATTTAGTCTGTTCCTTCAGCAATATCCTTGCTTTCTAAGCACTCCTAATGTGTGCAACCTAGCTATTCAAATGGCTTTTTGAAGCAGAGAGGATGATCTGGGAGAAGGCTGATGATAAGCCTTCCATCATCCCATAATCCTATAGTCCATGTTTTCCATTTAAATAGCACTAAACTCACTCAGAGATGCAGAAAAATGATAATTCTCACATACATTGGACTACAAATGTTCCTGGGAGAGTAGGCACAAGCCACCTAGTCTCACTTCAGTTTCCTTTTGCTTTGTTTTACTATTTATTTTCATAATAAATTTATGATATATATAGTGTGTTTGTAAGCACTAATGTAATCGTTAATGTGATTAAAAGTAATATTTCATAAAAATCATTAATAAATCATTTTATTTAACAGTTTCTTTACACTATCTTCTTAAAGAGCTCAATTTAAGATCACACTACTTTACAGTTTCATTGTTTATAGGTGAACCTGGGAGGTAAACACAGAAAGCACACATCACCAAAACAAATACTTGGTTAAAAGATACTGAATAAAAAATGGAATTTAACCTTACTACAAAGACAAGCAGACAGGGAAGAAACATCATAACACAGTTTCAGCTCAGAAATGAGTTTATTTTTCCAGATGTCTCACTCTAAAGTGAGTGTGCAAAGATGAATAAGATAGGTTTGTTTCTTGGCCCCAAAGCACACCCAATCAAATGGAGACCTGCAACTGATAAGAAAACAATTATACTACAATTTTATAATAAACACAATGAACTATCCTTTCAATCCATTTCTTCAATACCCTCCAGCTGTCCTTTCTTTTTATCAACCCACAATCTTACTACGATTCTTATCAACCCAGTAAATAAAGATTTTTATGGTCAATTTAGCTCTATGATGTAGCTTATTTATCTGTTTGGCCATCTGTCATATAACCCTAGCTTCAAAGCCCTATTCAACACTGAACTTATTGAGTTGCTGAATTGCCTAAGGAGTAAAGCTGGGTTTTTTTCCCCTTCTGTTCTTTAATAATAGCTAGCTGACTCAAATGAGCACAAGGAAATGGTAAAGAATACATAATTAATTTGCTTTTATATAAAAGTTTATAAAATATATTTGTGTAGTATTAACACCAAAGAAATAAATTAGAGAAAAGAAAACTATTGCTCAAGACAATAAGGGAAACTCAGGTGGTTCCCATGTTGTAATAAGATGCAGAGAATGATTTATAGACAGACTTAAAAATTGTATTTGAGTAAACCAAACATGGTAGTTTATAAATAATCACAGCAATTGGCAAATTGAGACAAGAGGATCACCTCTAGTTTGAGGGTAGTCTGGGCTACGCGGCAAGTTACAGGCTAGTCAATAATACATAGCAAGTGTAGGGAAAAGGTGCTGGCTAAAGAAACCCACCCTGACCCTGGAGCCTAGAACTAGGTAAAGATGGCTCAGATAAGGTCAATGAAAGAAACACAGTTTGGCTCAAATCAGAGCCATCTCTGCCCCTATCCAACTGACTTGTGAAACCAATCACAGAGCAGGACAGTAGAACCCTGGCCCTGGGACACAGGACCAGAGAAAGAAATACAGCCTGGGTTTGGGACCTTAATCAGAGAAATGGATCAAGGAAACATGCTCTGACTCTGAAACTAGTACCAAAGAAATAGTCGTGATCCCTAGAATCAGAGTCAGCAAAAGAAGTGTGCCCTGGCCTTAGAATTAGTGGCAAAAAGCCAAGAAAGGCCAGTGAAAGAAACACAGTTTGGCTCTGAAATCAGGGCCATCTCTGTCCCTTGCCCACAATACTGTCCAATCCCTGTGCAGAAAAAAAAAACAAAAAAAAAAACCTAACCAATCACTGGTTGACTCCACCCCCAAGACATTCTATATAAACTGCCCTGCCTGGTCAGTTGTGGGCTGTTCTCTCCACCCTGGTAGAGGCAGCTACTCTCCTCGACTCCTCCGTCCCCAAAAAATCTCTTTCTCAAATGAGTTTTAGGTGTGAAGATCTTCATTCACTGGCATGGAGAAGATCCTTGCTGAGAGGTGCCTCAGTGTGTACAGCAAGAGAGAGCTGAAAAAGTAACACTTTTCTCCTGAGCCAGAGGAGATTGCTACATTTCTGCAAGGATTTCCTCTTTTGCAGAGTGAAGCAAAAGAAGCAACATCTTAGGTTGGAGAAGCAGAGCTCTGCTAGGAAGTCCTCTTAAGTGGTGGCTGAACAAAGCTCAGCTGTAGCAGCTCTCCAGGAGAGGAGTGAGATTGTTATATCTTGTGGGGAGACCACCCCCCATCACACCAAGTATAGCCTGTCTCTCCTGAACAATCAGGATACCCTCCCCTGCTGAAGCAGTTCCAGGCCTGACTTTCCTGAATAGTCAGGATACCCTTCCCAGCTGAAGCAGTTCCAGGCATGACTCTCCTGAGCAGTCATAAAAACTTCCCTTCCAGGGCTGAGCTGTCTCTTTGCAGCTCCAGCCAGCAGAGCTGTCCTAAGCAGCTTAAGGTTTTGCCTGACTCCCCAAGTAGTCAGGATACCTTTCCATAGAGCTGCAAAATTCACATTTTGGTACCCAAACCTGGAACCAAACCCACAGAGTTGCAACAAATTTACTTACAGTCAGAACCACCTATCTCAACACACACACACACACACACACACACACACACACACACACACACACCTGAATAAAAGCACAAAACATATCTTCTATAAGAGTCAAGCGATCTCTTCACCTGCACATTGGAAAACACATATGACTTAGTATTCAGACTGAAAAGGTCTTGAATCCACTTCTCAGTTTTGTCAGGATTCTCTCATCTCCCAACATGCAGATCCATGCAGTCTTTCATAGACTAGGAAATGTGGTCACAAAAATACTGACAAACTTCAATTGCAATATCTCAAAGTAAATTGGCAGGAAGCAAAACTCCCAAGTCATCTGACATCCTTTGCTGAAAAAAGCAGGTGTGTCAAAGCAAGGAACTACGCCTAGTTCCCTGAGTTAGAGGAGCAAGATCTAGCTAAGAGGAGGTAGCCTTCGGGGTGTGGCAAGATCCTAGATCCAGATGGAAATACAAGAAATTCTTTAAGTACTTTTTTTACGTAAAACCGCTTATATAATATGAATGAGATGATAAGAGGCAGAGTTTTAACTTGGGGAAAGAAAGCAAACTTCTCAACATTGCAACTATACATGAAGGACAAATGTAATAACCTTGAAAATGCACTTTAAGTAAATGTAGAACTAAGCATTTTTTTTTTAATATTTAGGATTTAGATGTAAGCCAAATTTTTCTTCCTTCTGCTTTTAGAACATAATTACCACTTACAAGGAATTTCAAGTAATTAAATATACATGTGCATGCAAGTGCACACACACAAATATAGCTAAAGGATTTAAGAATCAAAATTCCTTACAACTCATAGTAAATTACTTTCTAGTTGCCTGCTCTTTTTATATTACTTACAGTTCATCTATAATTCTGAAAATTATGATCTGATTATTTATATAGCAAATGCCATTAAAAACACATTCTAAAAGCTTCATTAGTTTAACTACCTTGACTCAAAAAAATTAAATAAATTCATCAAGTAAATAATTTTAATTTGGTATTAAAGAAACTTGATGAGAATAAAATGTCAGCATTGTGGGATTTCCAGGTGTTTTAAATCCAGAAATGTTTGGGATTTAAACAAAGAGAACAAAACCATGTTTACAAACAAGTTTAATTTTAAAGCTAATTTTATTACATTTGTGTTTGCAAAACAAAAAAAAAAAAACTTTTAGTCCACACAAAACTTCCAGAAAAATTCCAAAACTGCTAAGTAAAATATTTTAAAATGCAGAAGAAATTATCTGACTTACATAGACAGGAGAATCTCTGGGGAATTTGACATTCAGACTAAAATCACTTTTAATAGGTTTTCTAATTAAAACTCAGCATCATAAAAAATTAACCACTAAATTTAATTTCCCACTAAGTAAAGTTTTACATCATTCTTATTAAAAACATGTTTTATTAGATTTCCCAACTAAATTAAATGTTGAGCGGTGGATGCATTTATTGTTAGTTTATGTGCCTTAAAAATTACACAAAACTACCATATTTAGCCAAATTAGATGCAATTTTAGTGAGGAGCCTATTTTTACTAAAATGTTACTTACATATCAATTGAGCAGTAAAAAAAGGATTGCATATAAACACTGAATAGTTGTATGTCATTTCGGTACATGAGTCTTCTTAATTTACATCCAATGTGTACAATTTTCAGCAAATAATCCCAGACTGAACGTCTCTTAGATCAGTAGAGAGGCATGTTCATAAATTATAAAAGAACCCATAGCAACTGTCATAAGAAAGGACAGAGCTGAACCCTGTACAACCTCACATATGAACTCTCATTCTGAAAGAAACTTAGAAAGTGCTAACTAGAACAGCATTTGAGTATGAGGCTCTGAGCTTGACAGGGCTGCCATTGTGGAATTAGGGGAAGCTAGGAAGAATTTTAGAGGAGGAAGATTGGAAACATTGACTCCCACATGTTCATTTAGCTTGATAGGCCTCATAAGGATATGCACAGTAGCTCAACACTCTGTACGTTTTAGGATAAATGTGTAATACAGATTCATGCTACCAGTTCAGCACACAGTCTAAATTGTGATAGAAGAAAATGTGGGACCTTATTTCATAAGTCTTTACTTATTGATTCCTCACACAACTAGAGCATTCTATTTTTAATCTATGCCATTCATACCTCCCCGGGGCTATTGTCAATTTACTTGTATAGGTTTTGCTGCTCCCTGCAAGAGAAATGCACTTAATTTCAAATACTATTTGATTTGATATTATTAATGGTCAGGTTACTTTAGAGCTTTTGGCGTGGACAATGGAATGGGACAAATCCATGTAGTTCTAACACGTTATGTTCATTTTTATATTATCCAACCATTCTAGGAGTCAGCTCACATGTGGAATGGATGGAGAGGATTATATTTCTTGACACTTACTCTTGTACACCATCTACTTAAGGTCCAAACAGTTACTTTTTAGAATCACACCTCTGAATAATATATTTACTTCCTTTTTGACTCAACACTTAAGTGAGTACATCCTATTTGAGGTGCATTCTATGTAACATATGTCTTTGATGGAGGCATAAATCCCCAGTATGGAAGCAAATTGACTCAAAATGTTTACTATAGAAAAGAAGAAAGCTGAAATCAATTAATATAAAGATAGTTAAATAGGTTTCTTAAGAACACATTTCAAGGATATTGTTCTACGTTATTATTTGGGGGAAAGTTCTCTTATTATTGTGTTACTATATGAAGTACCCAAGTAATGCCACAGCAGCAATTCCAGTCTACATTCTAAGAGAGACTTGTTGACATTGTTTGTTCTCATCTAACAAGATCTTACAGCACTAAGTTGACTTTGGCAGCACCAGTTTTTCCAGAGGGTATTCAAAGTAAGAGACATTGAAATCTCAGAAACTGTCTTCTGAATGTTTACTCAGAAAGCTAGTTTTACAGGTAAACTGTGTTTTCTATTCAGAAGAAGGACATTAGAAACATTAGATACTGAAAATTACCCAGGTGTTTCATTCCCATAGTAACCTGTACATAAACAACACAGGGGATAATGGTTACTCTTCATTGTCAGCTTGACTGAATTTATAATCACCGTGTAAACATACCTCGAAATGTGTCACTGGGGGTATTTCCAGAAATGTTCCACTTAAGAAGGAAGAACCTTTATGAATGTGACCAGCACTATCCAGTGGGCTGGAGTCCGGGACTGATGAAGCAGGAAAGGAGAGCTGAGCATCAGAATTCATCTCTCTCTGACCAGCTGCCTCCTGCCACCATACCTATCCCACTAGGATAGACTGTATCCATTCTAAAACCACATTGCCTATTTATCCAAAGCAATGTTGCCTATTTATCATGTGATATTGTTACTGCAATGAGAAAACTGACTACTTCAATAAGGAACAAAGCAGATTTTATCTATTTGTTTGATGTTTTAAGGGGATAAAATTTTACTTTGTAGTATGAACTGGTCTTAAACAATAGTCTCTATAGATTCTTAAAATAGATTCTCTAGTCTCCATCTCCTGAGTGCTGAGACATCAGATTTATGCCACCATTCCTCACATAACGTATTTATACTATTATTTAATGATTTTTTCTGAAGTTAATATTCCTAGTTTGAAAATGCATTCTCTTAGTAGTGACATAGGTGTGAGTAACATCACAATTTATTATAATTAAGCATGATTGTTGTAAGATCAATACACATACACAATTACATATGGACTTTACAGTATAGTGTTTGTATTTGGATTAGCCACTAAATTCCAATGTAATGCTATTTTTTAAATAAAAAATAACCTGATCAGTTGGAGTATATCAAAGCATTTCTATAAAGAATATATTACAATGAAATAAGAAATTTAATTCTAGTGAATGAATCATATATTTCTAAATGCTAACAAAATTATCAAATGTATTCTTGAATGAAAACTTTGCATAGAATATATATTTGAAAAGCTAATTTCAAGTGGAAGTTAAAGTGACTGTTGAAAACTCAATCTGCATGTGTTTTTTCCTCTTTGCTTTTTCTAGACATTTCAACACTCATGTGCTTGGCACACAGGTACTGTTAACAAGATGTTTATCCAATAATGAAATAGTCATGAGCCACATTATCTTCAGTAGATGGCAGAGCATATGTGTGATGTTGTTCCCATAAGATTACATCCTTCAGTGACATCATAGCTATCTTCATTTACGGAAGCATACCAATGTTTACCCAATGGTACAACCACATAGTGACACATTACTAAGGATGTGTTGCTGCATGACTATTCCAAACACAACAGAAAACCCAATTTGCCTAGAAAAAATAAATAACTCTAATTTGCTGCAGTGGTTAAGCTGACATATCACAGTTATAACACTGACTAGCTACCCAAGGACACTATGTACATGAAGTTACTACCCAATAATAAGAAGGTGTTAAGAATAGAAATATACATTTTCTGTTGTAAACCTTTAGTCTTAAAGCTGATTAACATGAAAAGAAGATAATTACGTGGATGCGCCTCAGCTTCCTTTAGCATTCTTATCTTTTTTTAAGGAAAAGGGACAAAAAGCAAAAACTTACTGTGTCTTCAAAAAGAAAGAAATCTTCTGATGCAAGTTTTTGAGTTAAATCAGGTGCAAGTATTCTCTTACAAAATATATCAGAAGTAGTTTACAGTACAGTATTTAATTTAGGAAACCAAGCAGATTATTTTGTAAAAAACAATTGACCCTTCCAAAGGGAATCAAATGCATCATTAAGCCAAAGTTTCCAACCTGCTCCTAGGGCAGACACTCTTGTTGGCTATCCTGTCACAGACAACCCCAAAAATCAAGTGTCAGATACTTCAGGCATCTCATGACAAAGTAATAACTCAGAGGAAGAAAAGTCGTTTGGAGTTGCTCCAGTGATTATAATATCTGATATGTAAAGGTAAGAACTTAGTGGGTGTCATTTTTACCTAGGATCTATTTAAATGGATGCCATAGCATGAAAAGTAACAAACAGGCAGTCTCAGAATCCATGTGATCTGTTAGCTCTGGAATGTTTCCTGGAACTCTGTGAGCCAGCCACAGCCATTGCATGCCAAAGTTGTATTCATAACAAGCTCCCTAACTCAGCAACATTGAGGACCACAGGCTTCCTCAATTTAGGCAAACTCAAATGTTACAAGAGCCTTTTGAATTTAATCAAAAGATATTATTTTAAACCTATTGAACTATTTAAACATGACCATGGGTTTTCTTTAAACCAAAAATAAGGGTTAAACGCTTCCTATGCAAAGACTGTGATTTTTACATATTTCTTACATTTTTGGTTCTGTTTTTAAACAGGGTTTATGTATTTCTTATTTTTATATTTTTAACTGAGTGAGGGAAGCAACATGAACTCCAAATAAGCAAAAGGAAGTATTCTCCACTGACCTTGAAATACTTCTCTCATAAATTCTTCATCCAGTTTCTGTCTTTTTGACCCTTGCTTAATTATCTAACCCAGAATAGAAAACTTTCTTGCTTTTCCTCCCTTCCCCCAATACACAAGAATTTGATGACTATATTGCAAGTCTTTCATAACCATAGTCAAATGAAAACAGAAAAGAAAGGCTTTAATTTTCATTCTCCATTTTATATGGTGCTCAATAAAGACATTATGTAAACCTGCCCACGTTAAAATTTCTGGAATTTCAAAAAGCCACAACACCCTACCTTCAGCATCTTAAACAAATATTTTCAACTTGATCTTAAAGGAAAATAGGACATTTTACTCTAACTTCTAAAATTTTTGTTTGTTTAGAATTTAAAAATCACATTGGTTAGGTTTCAGCTGGTTATACTGAGGCTGAGACAGAAGGGCTAGGAATCCGAGGCCAGCCTGCACTACATGAAACCCTGTCAAAATGAAGAAACATGCAAAAATTACAGGGACAATAAAAGATTTTAGATACAATAAAATGGACGTTTTAATCAATCATTAAAATAGGAGTTTATCCCAGGATTTCTCCCAACATTTTGGACACATCTGACTTATGGGTACAGACAAAGGAGCTCACATTGTCACAATAAAATATTACTCTTGCACTGTTCAGCTATCAAGTGTAATTATTCAAATTGAAATCATAAGCTATTAATATTGAAAATGCTCCCCACTCAGACTAACTGGATAGTGAGCCCACAGTATGGACAGTGACCACCATATGGAACAACATGATCATAGAAAATTCCCATCCTCATAGGTGTCTCCTGTATCACATGTCCTATGCTTTTCTCCAAATTTCCCTTCAGAACGTCTCCCTGTGGTTTCTCCTAGCATCGGCTTCTGTCTTGCACAGACTCTGCTTTCTTACCCAATCCAGTTGTTTGTAACTATAGGACTGCTTGCATCCCTACTCACCAAGAATGCCTTTGTCACATCTGGAGATGACATATTTGCCTCTAGGGGGAAACATGCGACTGCCATGGAGTCAATAGCTGGAAGGAGGCTGCTGGAAGTTCACCCAATGAGTCAGGGAGGCTGAGAAGCTCTGCCCCCATGAACTCTACAGTGGACTCACATTAGGATGCTCACCCAAAATTAGATAAGCTACATCAGAAGTCATTACCTTTTCACACACTCCAAAGATTAATGTACACCATTCACAAGGAAGTAATATATCCCAAGCTAACCTAGACTCAGTTCCTAAAACAGCCCAGTAATTTTTAAAAGACACATATATTTAAAATGTTTTTACTATAAATTCTTATTTTTAAAGAGCAAAGTAGTTTCTCATACAGGTTAGATAGATCACTTTCATTTCATGAAAGTTGGGGCTATGCCTTTTAATTTTTTTGTATTTTTTGTATTTTATCTGCTTACCATTACATACAAAGATACACACATATATATGTTTACGTACACAATATTGTATAGACACATGCCAATGTACACATACACACACATATATCTATATGTATGTATATATCTCACTTGTAAAAGAAGGACAATTAGGTATGAATGGTATAAGATAAAAAGCACACTATAATTATAAACAAGCATGATAAAATAGTGCAAGTGTATGTAGGTGTTTGTGCATTTATGTGCACACACACATATGCACATAGGGGTATAAGAATTATACAGTGTGGTGGTAGCATGTATTACTTAGGAAAATGCCATTATCAAGGAAAAGGAAAGAAAATATGTAAAACTCATTTTACAAACCATAATTACATTGGAAAGCTACACCTTAATTATTTAAATGATGGAACATGTAAGAACTATCTGAAATGGAGCACATGACAGGAAACTCATAGTGTGAGAAGACTTATGAATTAATAATTCTCGCAATATGGAAAAGGGTAATAAATGAGAAAATGATATAGTTTCACATGGTAATTTCTCTGAAGAATGTTAGCAATTAAGAGATGGATAAAGGGAGGTGGGCCTTTAGCAGATGTCCTTTTATAGATCGCAGGTCTTGAAAAAGAAAACTGGGGATTCATGTGGGTGTAAATGGTATTGAAAGTAACAGGACTAGATTTGCTCTCCTGAGTGGTGAGTATGAGAACAGAGTCAAGGAATACACCCAACATCTGTGAGCAGAACGCGGCCAGGAGCTCACCAAGGTGACAGGAAAGCAGATATCTCATTATCTTACTTTGAGGTCATGATCCTAATAATCTATGAGGATGGAGAAAACCTCTCATACACTAGAAGGAGAGATGGGGCAGTGTGAGGGAGAGCCCTTAATGTGTAAGAGGAGGGTTAGAAGGAGGCTGGGGCGTGATGTGGGATGGTCTGTATGGCAAATGTGTTGCTCTGATTGGTCAATAAATAAAACACTGATTGGCCCGTGGCTAGGCAGGAAGTATAGGCGGGACTAACAGAGAGGAGAAAAGAGAGAACAGGAAGGCAGAAGGAGTCACTGCCAGCCAACGCCAGGATAAGCAGCATGTGAAGATGCCAGTAAGCCACGAGCCATGCGGCAAGGTATAGATTTATGGAAATAGATTAATTTAAGCTATAAGAACAGTTAGCAAGAAGCCTGCCACGGCCATACAGTTTGTAAGCAATATAAGTCTCTGTGTTTACTTGGTTGGGTCTGAGCGGCTGTGGGACTGGCGGGTGACAAAGATTTGTCCTGACTGTGGGCAAGGTAGGGAAACTCTAGCTACAGGGGCGGAGCTAACTAACATTCACATGCAGCACGCATCAGCACAGCAGAGTGTTTTCCCCAGAGATAATATTGGAAAAGTTGTTTCATGGCATCTTATTAAGTCAGTATAGATTTTTATCATGAGTTGTGCCCTAGCCAAAGACCTACAACTGGCAATTCCAACCAATAAAGCAATACATTTTCATGATCAGAGGCATTGCTCTAAAATGTACATTCTCTCCATTCTCTAAAATTATATATGATCAGAAAGAGATTATAAATAGGCAAAATGCATTGATTACAGTGTATATATAATAACTGATAAATATATAATAACTGATATATATATATACATATATATATATCAGTTATTTTGTGATGCTGACACCATTAATATGTGAGGGATATCTACTTATTTTACATCAAAGTGACATGAATTTCCTTATAGTATTCTGAAATAAAAGCCCTTTGTACTGAACAGCTATTCTACTGAATAGCAAGTCAGATATCATCTTGAAGTCATTGACAACATTCTCTTTCCTTTCTTATAAATCACGATGATGTGACATCCATGCCACTTAGACGCTTCTAAATGAGGAAAAGAGAAGTGCCCCATGATGGGGACATTTGCATATTTAACACTAGAGATATCTTAAGTCTTTCTGGTGCAGACTGAACGCAAAATCATTTCGAAACACTGGCAACTTTTAAAACTAGATTTTAATAACAAGTTTCAGGAAAAACAAAAACCAAGAAAAGAATTTATTCCTATCTACTGATGTAGTGAAAAAACTTACCAGCCACAAGAGTCATGTAAACTTATATGTGATTGAACTAATAACAAATTTTGAATGAAATTCTCTGGTTTTGACTTACAAAACTTCATTTTACACCTGATATTATATTTGCTTGCATCGAATTTTATACTTACAATGACAAAAATCTACAAAGAATTTTTGAAGTTCTTTGAGCATATCAGGCCTGAAGCACTGACTTTCAATTGAATTTGTCTATAATGTCCATATTTGTTCCCAGATCATCAGTAGGGAGACTCAGGAATCTTCCTGAGATTCTAGGATAGAAAACGACAATATTTGCTTCCTTCTCTCTGATGGGAAAGCAGCTCAGGATCACAACAGAGCAATTTTTTCCTACAGTGTCCCTTTGATAAGATTGTCCTTTAACATATGGTCCTTTATATTTGGGACTAGGCTGTTAGGTCAAAGAAAATTTAATCATCTTTAACTCTTCATCTGCTCAAAAATAAATGTTGATGTAAGAGACATAAGCCAGAAAACATCATCAGAGATCTCCTGTAGCACATTTTATATTTGAGAAGCAAAACAGGGATTGCTTGGATTTCATAACTCACGTCTTTTTATAAATCAGTCTAACACTTTAATTTTGAAAAGAGTACTTAAATCTAAAAATACTAAAGTGGATGACATAACCTGAGTGCCCAGAAAAAAGTCTCCATAGAAACAGACTTTTTTTTAAGATGGACACAAGAGTGAAGAGGTGGCTCTGATTTTAATAGGTTCTTGCTCATTGCTGGGCCTCATTGCTTTCTTTATTCATTTATTCAATGTGAAAGGCTTACCATCTTGCTGGCCATGGAGAGTCTGGGGACTTTGCATTCTTTCTTCCAGATTCGAACTAAGGTCAGAGTTCACGGCTGACATCCGTGTTGAATCACTCATATCAAATTCATCACTTTCTATTGAACTTTCATCCTGAAATGGTTTGAAAATATCATTAGGCACCATAAAACATAACTGTGTGCAAGTAATGACTAGTCTATGTATGTGGTCAATGAGAGGTTAGTCAGTAAATTATTATCTGACTCTATAAAATGTGGGACATGTGGGGCAGTGGTGGCTCATGCCTTTAATCCCAGCACTTGGGAGGCAGAGCCAGGTGGATCTCTGTGAGTTCGAGGCCAGCCTGGTCTACAAAGCAAGATCCAGGACAGGCACCAAAACTATACAGAGAAACCCTGTCTTGAAAAAACAAACAAAAAAAAGTGGGACACACTGATAAATACTTGGAACAGTAGATGATGAAATTATTTCTACCTTTAAGAAATGTTAAGAATTTTGGAGATTCAAACAGCATATTATGCACAGTCCTGTTGTAAAGGTAGAATAATGTGTTTATAGAGGAAGTAATTTAGGAATTAGCCTGAACATTAAAATAAAAATGTTCTTGTTAATGAATTTATCTTAAAAGAGGTGACCATTAAAAAATGATGGAATGAAAAATGTAAGTTTTACATAAACAAAATGACTCAGAAAAATATTCTAAGCACAGATCTTATAATGCAGTGGGAATTTTTCATCAAACAGGATGGACTCTAATAATAAACTAAGATTATATATATTCAATGTATTTGATATATCCTAACATATTTTACAAATAAAGATGATAGTTGATAGATAGATAGATAGATAGATAGATAGATAGATAGATAGATATAGATGATAGATGATAGATATGCTAGAGGGGGTACATAGATGATAGATATGTGATAGATTATAGATAGGTAGATAGATACTAGATAAATGATATATGTATATGATAGAAAGACAGATTATATATGGATGATTGGTCAATCATAAAGGAGAGGTAGATGATTACATGTAAATAAATAATACAAAGATATGTTATAGGTAGACAGAGCATTGAAATCCCAAAAGGAGTTCTATTGTATAAAACTCTCACTAAAAGTCGGGTCACAAAAATGTCTAACAAATGACTAGTTCAGCAAAAATGTCAAGTGTGAACAATTAATAAACCAAGACTTGTATACTTTTTAATTTTTGAGATTATAAAGAAATTACAACACTTCTTTCCCTTTCCTCCCTCCAAACCCGCCCATATAACTCTCATTGCTCTTTTTCAAATTCATGGCCTCTTTTTTCATTATCTTTTGTTATGTGCATATATGTACATGTATATATACATGTACATTCTTAAATACAACCCAATTGGTCTGTATAATGTTACTTATATGTATGTTTTCAGGGGTGACCTGAATAGCCAATTGGTGTTCTCTTCCTTAGGGAAGACTATTTTTCCAACTTTCAACATTCTTTAGTGGCTTGTGCATCTTTGTTTAGGGTTGAAGCCTTGCAAGCTTCCAAAGGCGGGGGCAACCAACAGTCATACCCAGCTGTGACACCCATGACCAAATCAACTACCAGTATGGCACAGTAAGTTGGCAGTAGTGGCACACATACTTTGATAATAATGAACAATTCCTAATTGGAATTAGGACCCACTTAACAAGAGGGAAAACAAGCTTGGCACTGGAACCCTAGTTAACTTCTCAGTGCTAGTGAAGTCATAAATATTGGTAGAGAATCTACAACCACTAATGTAGTAAACCAGCATAATCCCTAACAACAATATAAACATTTGTCCTTAAACTAAAGGTAAGTGTAGTCATTACCTCTCATCAAGGAAACATCTCTTTGAAACTAGGATACTTAACTCCAATTTCCCTGAGTTTGTCATTGTACTTCAAAGTAATTTCTTTGCTGATTACAACATGCTGTTGGCTTTTGTGTTGTTAAAAAAAAAAAACTAAGAACTTTTCCTACTCAAAGAAGCTTTTTCTTCAGTCTTGGAGTACTTCAGACTTCATGGTTATGAGGCAAGTACTCTCTATCTACTGAGCCACTCTTCTAACCCTAAAAACTGTTTATAAGTAAATATTTTAAATCTTTAGCATTTATTTATTTTTGTTGGGGAGTTATTGTGCAGGTCAGAAGACAGCTTGCATTGAGTCATTCGCCCCCTTCCATCACGTACGTCCATCCTGAGGCCTGAACTCAGGGCACCGAGTTTGGCAGTAACATTTTTCACCTGCTGAACTATCTTGCCAGATCAAGTATTTCTTATAGATAACACAAACAGCTGATGAGATCTAACTGAATTAAATTATGTCTATAGGATTTATGTATGTGTAAAATGTGTGTTTGCGTGTGTGTGTGTGTGTGTGTGTGTGTGTGTGTGTGTGTGTGTGTGTCTGTGTGTGTGTGTGTTTAAAGAGGGGCAAGAAACAAAGTCTTAATCACATTCCCTATACTGTAAAATGACTATAAAAATTGCTGAACATTGTAGCTAATCAGTATAAATTTATCATCATTACATAACATTTATCAGCATACTTTCTTAGAAGTTTGGACAAATGATTAACAGGATCTCTTATTAAATGTGCTATTGTCCTAATTGGGCTTCGATTGTTGTGAATAAAGACCATGACAAAAGGCAACTTGTGGGATGGAAGGGTTTATTTGGCTTATATATGTCAAGTCATAGCTACTGAGGAAAGTTGAGATGGGAGTTCAAGGCAGGAACCTGGAGGCAGGAACTGAAGCAAAGACCACAAGGAACAGAGCTTATTGGCTTGACCCCCATGGAAAGCTTAGTTTGCTTTTTTACCTATCCAAGGGTGGTACAATCTACAATGGACTGGTCCCTCTCACTTCAGCCATTAATCAAAAAATGCCCCACAGGCTTGTCTACAAGTAATCTGATGAAGATATTTACTTAATTGAGGTTTCTCTTCCCAGGTATGTCTAAGTTTGTGTCAAATTGACAAAAAACAAACAACAACAACAACAAAAACAACCAGCACACCTGCCACACATATCAGCTATTTAAGATACCAACTTTAAAATACTTGTTATCATTGGTGAATCAACAATTGGAAAATTTATGTTTTTCTTTAGCATTACCCTATGAAGTGTAAGTGACTTATTATAATTCTCTTTATTCAAATACCAGTCTTTACACATTTATACATTATACAGTCTCATCTAAAAGCATATACTCATTCTATACATTTTCTTACAATTATTTTCTAATTCTTAACTAAATTATTCTTTTTAATGAAATAATAAAAATTAACAGAATATAAAATTATTATTTTGTTAGCGTGGAAATAAAGCTAACTATAATCAGATAAAAACCAACAGAAGATTTCTAAGGATTAAATTTTCAAAGGAAGGTTTATGAGACTAGAAAGTACATTTATTATTATTATGTAGTTGTTTCTCCAGGATCGTTTTTCAAACATTCATTTGAAAGTTTTCTGCACAAGCATCTGCTTGGTATTGTAACACAACCAGGGATGACTGTACAGATAAGTCCATGCCTTATGGGATTGAAATATCACCATGGTTCTTAGTCCTACCTAACTGTAATTGAAAATTCATCTTCACATTTCTGAATGTGCCTTTTCTCTACTCACAAATTCATGACCAATGTCTACATCATAGTATGTAAGTGACCCAATCACTACCATTCAAGGCAGTGAAAATTTGATAATCTTTTATCATTAGTCTTGAAAATGTATCCAATCATTCACTATCAGCAATACTATTTTAAATATCTTAATGTTTAAATTGCTTCCTGTACCACATCTCTGAAACTAACTTTATTATCAAAGCAAAGAAATGTCTTCTAAAAGCTTTTTTTTGTTTGTTTTTTTTTGTTTTTCGTTTTTTGTTTTTCGAGACAGGGTTTCTCTGTGTAGCTTTGCGCCTTTTCCTGGAACTCACTTGGTAGCCCAGGCTGGCCTCGAACTCACAGAGATCCGCCTGGCTCTGCCTCCTGAGTGCTGGGATTAAAGGCGTGCGCCACCACCGCCTGGCCTAAAAGCTTTTAATAATTATTATTTTCTACCCTGTCCACCACTATTCACCCAGCACTGTCTGAGACCTGTCAATGGTCCATTCTAAAATAAACTCTCCCAGACCAAGAAGAAAAAATAGGTTGCAGGAAACAAAGCTGGAGAGACAGAAACATCTAAGTCCTTTAATATTGGACATGGAACTACAGGATTTAGTATTTTCCCTACTAAGTTCCAGTCTTACTTTGGTCCAGTATTCCATCACTTCTGCTAATATAGATTCTGTGTCATTGTATGTTGGAAAGACATAGTTAGCTTTTTTTTGTTGTTTTACAGGTGCTTACAGTTAAGAGATCGCCTTGAGTCACAGAAAAGACTTTGGGCTTTTAAACAGTCTTGCGACTGAAAAACTATGGGCCTTTTTGGTGTTAGACTAGATACAGTTTACACTGTGATATGGGCATGAGCCTAGGGGGCCACAAAGCAGATTGTGTTGGTTTGAATCAGAGTATCTTCCCTAGACTCTGCTGTTTGAATACAGAGTTCCCAGTTGGTGGCACTGTTCTGGTAGGTTTAGGAAGTATGACTTAGCTAGTGGAAGTATATAATTGGGGGCAAAGTTTTAGGTTTCAAAGCTACATGCCATTCCTATTGCATTCTCAGCTTGGTGCTTGCAGTTCATGAAAGGAGCCCTCAGCTTCTTGCCCCCTCCTTCACCCACTCAGCTGTCATAGTTTCTAGTCTTCTGGAACTACAAGTCAAAAAGAACTTTCTCCTGTAAGTTGCCTTGGTCATGGTGTTTTATCCCAGCAGTAGTAACTAACAACATACTTCATTTCTTTCAGTTTTGCTCAAATGATGTCATCCATCTCTTTATTCTTCTGATCATTTGTTCAGTTTTGGGGTACTTGTTGCTGAACCCAGGACCTTCCATGCAGGAGGTAAATTCTGTATTACTGATTTGCATTATAAATAGATTCCCTTTGACCTTCCTTTCTTCTTTTAATAGAGTTTAAACATCTTTTTACTTGCCTAATCTTACTGATTATTTTCTTTATTGCCTTTTCCTCTCACTGGAAGACATGCTTCATAAATATAGGATTTTTGTTAATTTATTTCTAAGAGTATCTCAGTAAATATTTGTGAATTCATTGTGAATTCAATTCATCTCTCTGATACAGATGCTCAAGCATTCATTCTTATTACATTTAAATACAACTTACGATCAAGATTTACCTTGTTTGAATTTCAGTTCAGTATGGCTTATCTTATTCAACTTCCCAAATCTGTAGTAGTTATAGCTTTCTAAAATTTTGTAAATAATCTAATAACAAGTAATTTCTTTGTATATTTTTAAATAGTATGCATACAATTTAATAATTTCAAACTGTAATGATAAGGATAATTTCCCTAATTATAATTTTAAAGGCTTGGCCTTTTAGCTCAAACATGTATTATGCTTTAGAGTCAGAAGGACTCAGAATATGTGGGCTGTGTGGTTGGCACAAAGCTGATCATAATTTGAGGAGAGAAGTAAGCTTATTGACTTCCAAATTAGCTTCCTAGAAATAATTTGACAGCTCTAACTTTTCTATGAGACCTTATTTTTCAATTCTATAATGATCATGGTGTCAGTTGTTCCATTCTTAGTAATAGACACATTTTAAAAACCTGGCTTTGAGGTCTTTAGTATAATGACTTTATTGCTGTTAATTCAATCATTTATTGTTGGCCATCTGGTAATATTTAATGTAATATGGCCACTTCACAGATATTTATAGACAGTGAACCCCAAATCTTTGGAAGTAAAATAATGTTACAGTTTCAAGATTAAAACTTTGTCAGTATAGAGGAAAAACAAAAAGATAGGTTTAAATTTTATGAATAAAGTAGCCAAAAAATAGGATTTGATCATGTTTTACAAATAATCTAGTATTTTAAAGTAAATATTTAACCACATTTCCTGTTTCAGGGAATGTTCAAGGAGGGAATTTACTAGGTTGAAGGTCTGTTTCCAACAGAGATAATCTGAATGTTTCTACTAGTTAGTGGTGACCACTAACTAATGAGAATTTACTAAATTCATACAGTGTCTTGATTGCCTTTATGAAGAATACAAGTAGCCTACACACAGACACACACACACTGATACATAGATACACACACACACAAACACACACACATATACACAGACACACATGCAAACTTGAAATCACAGAGATACACACACAAACTCATACACATACAAACACATGTACACAGATACAAACATACACAGAGATACACATAGACACACATGCAATCTCTCTCTTTCTCTTTCTCTCTCTCTCTCTCTCTCTCTCTCTCACACACACACACACACAAATTCTTTTATCAACATTAGAACTAGAATTCTAGAGAATATCAATAAACATACATTTGGTGTCTGACATAAGATAGTACATTGCTAGATTCAAATAAAACACAATAATCTGAAACATGAAAATATTTGTTATTAAAAAATTATAACAAATTTTCTATCAAAAATGCAGACATGTAAACAAAACATTATCAGATAATTCATGGGAAAATGACTTAAAAAGATATGTATGTGACTGACAGGGACATTATTGCACTAGAAATCATCTTAAGTTGGTTTTTCAGCTTCTAAGAGAAGACAGTCGCAGAGGTCCTCTGTCCTTGGCTGCTCTCTGGTACAGATGCTCAAGGACTTCCTAGCTCTTTGCCAAGACCACCCACTGGCAATTTAGTGAGAAAAAGGAATCTTTCTCACATAGCACTAAGGAAGATGGATTCATCCAGAGACTCTGTATCCAGGCTGTGGAGTCTCTGTGCCCTTTGCATGTCAGTGAGGTCCTGGTGACATTTCTTTTCATTAACAATATAAATTACAGCCTTCAAGTGGTACCATGCTCAGCTCCATAGCCATGGGTCTGGAGCTTCGTTCCCACTGTGGGGATGCAATCACAGATGTTTGTGGTTTACCTCATCTTGCTGTGAGTTTAGCAGCTGCAGTTTCATGTGCTTCATGTACGCCATGGTGATTGGCATGTTGTAGTCAATCATGCTGGTCACCAGTGTTGGAGGCTTTCCATTATCTGCAACAGAACATTTCAAATCCATGGTGAATGTGACACTGTATTCCAGCTGCACCTTCAGGGTGAATCAGGGTGTCTAATTAAAATATAGTCTTCAGCACATTAATGATTAAAAAAACATGAAAGCACTGTAGATGAATTGCACAAACTATAACATGCAAATTACTACGAACTATGTTGGCCCAATTTAACAGACTGAACAAATCCACTATTTCTTACTGTAGAGTTACTTTAAATATCCTGAGTAACAATAAATAAAAATAATATGCTGATTAAGCACTTTAAAAAAATCAGTGAACAGATGTTATATATGTGTGTATATATATATATGTATATATGTATATATATATATATATGTATGTATGTATATATGTGGAAGTTGAAAGAAATTAGCTTTTTATTTTTACTTTCTTTTAGGAGCTAAGTTATCTTCCACCACATAGTAGAAGGATCTTAAATGTACCTGTAAGATTAATGTGATTTTTGAGATAACTTAATGCTTAGGAAAATTATCTGTATAATTTCAATGAATGGAAAAGCCAAATTATGCTTACATAAAAATTTTAATTGAAGGCATTCCACATAATCTATGATTTCTGGAAATAAGGATTCTATAGACTGGAAAGCTTATTTATAGTGTTGAACTTTCGTGTTGAACTTTCTTGCTGAGTATATCTAAAATACCATGAAATAATACCATGATGGAAATTTAAAAAGTAACATATTAAAAAAAAAAAAAAAAAAAAAAAAAAAAACTTGTACAGTTGAAGCTGCCTTTGGGAGTGGATCCCGAATTACTTTGTAAGTGGGTATTCAGGATCCACTGCTCCCAACTTGAATAAATGAGATGATATGACTTGTTGAACTGTTTCAATCCTCCACATTTTTGTAAAATGTAAAGTGCGAATTGACATTACGAAGAAAAATTCCTTCAAATCTCAGTCCTGGGCACTGTGGCTACCTTTGTGATCGGTTCCATCTGGGTTCAAGTGCATTCTTTTCTGACACTCGGAGCAGCTCATTAGAAACCGTGTCACTGCTTCTCTTGGGAGGAAGGCGTAGCTCTCTGAAATCTGAAATAATTCACAAAATATCAGTGTTATCACAGGAGCTGACTGAGCAAGATTCCACAGAGATAATCACTGTCTTTCCCAATAAGACGCGTTATTCCAGAATGGCAGTAAGCACAATGAAGGCATGCACGGCAAACCATGCATCATTTCAAGAAATATCTATCCAGCTTGATCAGGTGACTCTTAATAACAGCCAGTAATGCCATGTGAAGGGCAAAGCATTGGCTGCATCTGGGTAGATATGTGCTTTTTGTTTCTGCATTTCTTTTAGGAAAATAATGACAATGTACAGAGATGCTTATGGATTTTCAGCATTATTGAATATTGTTCTTTAAACTTACTCATGGCAAGATCAAATTTTGGATCATTTCATCTATATATTTTAAAATTTAGCCTCAATGAGAGGCAATGGACTTTGGATTCTGCATGCTGATCATTTCTCCAGTATCGCTTTAAAGTGTTATAAGAGAATAAAAGTTAAATTCACATATATACTACAGCAGTCAATTATCCTCTCCACAAAAAATGACACACTTGGGAATGAGCTTGGGCCACCTCGCTCATTTATTTTATGCAACTTTCATAATTTATGTCTAGAATAGCTCCTGTTGTCAGAGCAGCATTTCCTACACTCTATGCAAAACTTTATGTTCAGACCTATGACCTTGGTTTAGGGTAGCAATCTACACTCCTGTTGTGATGATTTGCTTAATATTAAACTTTTTATAAGGGTGTTTCTCTCACTGAAGCAGATAACTCTGTGGTGTACAGACATTAAACTTAAAACTCGGTGGTGTTGAGCCCCTCTCTATGAAAGCTAGTACTGACTCAGACAGTCCTACAAGGAAGTCTGATGCAGGCGTTTAGATTTCTCCTAGTGTTCTACGATTGTCACAAAACAGATGACAAAATCAGTAGACGGAACAACTGGGTTATACATTAGATGCAAACGTGTGGGGTAATTCCTTAGGTGTATGCATCACAGTTACAAATACTGATGTATTTCAAGTTGCCCTAAAGGAGAAGGAAATGTGTAGCCATTGTATCATTGAGAGAATGTGTATGCCAATTCCTTTGCTCATGAGGAGGTCATTTTTGCTACCCTATGCCACGGGAGGAGCACAGCATGGAAGAAGCAGCACATGCTGAAATCCAACATCACAAAGCTCATGCCTTCTGAGCTTCACATTGCTGTCAGTTTGCCTTACTCAGGGGTCCCCACTGACTCCTCCAAAAAAGCATACAGCAGCTCGCTAATGAGATTTAAAACCTGCTCAACAAGAGGGAGATGACGCCTGGTACTGGAAGCCTAACTACTCAGTGTTAGTGAAATCATGGTTATTGGAGGGGAATATACAACCACTAATTTACTACACCAGCGTAATTCCTGACAACAGCCTAAACATTTGCCCTTATACACATAGATAAATGTAATCTTCACTCTTCATCAGGGAAACTTCTCTTTTCAACACACAGGATCCATTACAAAAACCCACAACCCATCAAAATGCAGAATTGTGGAGCCCAGTCCCAGTAAAGATATCTACAAAACACTCCTAAGAGAACATTGAGGAAGAGGAGGGGGAAAGACTACAACAGTCAGAGAATCAGGTCCTTTGCTGTGAGATTGTGTCTCCCGGTAGCATCAGAAGCCATATTCATTAAGTCTCAGCAACATGACCGCACAAACATGAGCCGAACAAGGATGACACCACTGAGCACGGCAAACAAGATGGAGAACCTAAACCCTACACCAATAACTACAGGCAACGGACGAAAGCTGGGAGCAGGAGAGGTGGTCCTCTCCAGTGAAGAGCACTCAGACCACAGCAGCTGCTCAGGCATAGGAAATGAAGACCCATGGAAGGTTTTCACATCTATTCCCTATTTCTTAAACACCCATCATCTCTACTCTTTCCTGATCTCTTCTGAAATAAGACTTCCAGGATTGCCAACAGTGATAGCACCAAGGAAGAGAAAGAAGAATGTCCAGAATCATCTTATTATGGAAAACTATATTAGTTGAAACAAGAGGCCACTATTCAAGACTATCATACCAGTGTAAGAGAGTACCATGTGGATGGGGCATAGAAATAGGAAGAAAACTCAATGAGGAAGGTAAGAACAGCAACTTCATGATACCATGTTACATGTTACAACTATTCCTTATACCCATGCACAGAAGCTTAGTGAAGGAGATCCTATGCATGGCTGAAAGAAGAGAGAAGTGATCATTTGACCTTAGTTTAGAACTGGACACCAACAGCTGTCCTACCCTCACACCCCAGCAGACAGTTTTTAATGTCATCTACATTGAACTGTAATCAGCTTAAAATAGTATAACTATGAGAAGTGCTATGTAAGCTACATAGTAACAGAAGAAGTCCATAGCAAACAGACAGTTTACAAAAACTAAGACATGATTTCAAAAATTATCATCATAAAAGAAGATGGCTTATGAGGAAGCTACTTTGTACTACATAACAGTCTGAAAGAAATGAACAAATCCACAGTCAATCCTTACTCACAAAGAATTATTCTAAATGCAAACGGATTAAGTTTTCCAATCAAAAAAACATAGAGGACTGAATGGTAAAAATCCACATATAAGTCCTCTATCCATGAAAGATTTCTTTTAAGTATAAAACATATATAGGCTGAAAATGAGTATGTCTAAAAATATGCAACTGACAACCAGAAAGAGATGAGTGGCTATATTTTTATGGGATACAACAGAATTGCCACAAAAATAAAAAATCAATATAACATTATAAAGGGAGTAATTATCAAAAGGATATAATAACTGTAAGTATATGCACACTCAACACAGTACCAAAATATATAAAGCAAGTACTAATATAACTAAAGAACATGGCAGACAGCAATAGAACCATCCATTGATTTGATGAAGGCATGGGTCTAGGACTCTCATAGGTATCAAATCTATAGCAGCTCAGATCACCCATGTGAAATGGCATAGTATTTGCATATTATGTGCACATATCTTCCCAGATGCTTTAAATCACCTATAAATCACTTGCACTGTTTTATACAGTTTAATTGTTAGGCAAATTGGGAGTGGATGGTACATGTCTTTGGGAGATGTAGGCAAATCTCTAAAAGTTCAAGGCCAGCCTGGTCTACATAGTGAGTTCCAGGCCAGTCAAGGCTACATAGTAAGACCCTGTCACAAAACATAGCCCACCCTTTCCTGAAAAGAAATGGAGGAGAAGTAGATGGGGTAAGGAAAGAGGGGAGGTGAGAGGGAGGGTCTGGGAGGCAGGAAGGGAGGAAAAACTGTAATTGGGATGTTTAAAAAAAACACCAAAAAATAAAGATAAAAGCTTTGCAATCATTGTCATACAGAGCTGTTCCGTGGAATAATGATAAGAAAGATGTCTCCACGTGTTTGGCTCAAGCACAGGTTGTTTAAAACCGTTTTTTCGTATGTTGTTGTTCAGTCTATGAATGTGAAACTTGCACAAGTGGAGTGTTGACTATGAAGTAACAATGGAGGCCCCAGTACCTTCCTTTCAAACACAAACAAATCGAAGCAGCAGCAGACTGGAGTGACACTTGAGGTCCAAGAACAGACACAAGCAGGCCATCGAACCACCGCGGCAACAGAATGTGCGTCCTTCCTACGCACACGCAACCGCTTGCAGGAAGAAACATCTGTGGCCAGGAAACAAGACTCAGACCCCACAAAACTTTATTGTTTTCTGAATGCTGATGGGAAATTCGACACTATCAACAGGAGGGGCTGGAGAGATCACTCAGTGGTTAAATGTGCTTGCTGCTCTTGCAGAATACTGGAGTCCATGTCCCAGCACGCCTACCAGACAGCTAACAACAGCCTGCCACTGCAGTTACAAGGGAACCCATGCCTTCTTCTGGCCTCTAAAAGCACATGTATACACAAAAGATATATATATAAATGAAATAAAATATCTTTTAAAAAGAAAAAGAAATTACCAATAGGAGAAAAGTTGGAAAAGTCACACATGAATGGAAATTTCTAAGAATGGGTAAATAAATTTAAAACGGAAAAAACCTTGAAACAACTGAAATGGACAAACAAACCAAACGGTTGGCACACTAGACAAAGGGCTCTAAGAGAAGTGTCAGTGACAAACACCTGTGTTATGATTACAAAGGGAAGGTTTCAAACAAACAGCCTTATAGCTGAATAATATAGAAAAAATGCAAAACTATCAACCATTGTTGAAGGAGAAAATGTCCATGCTTTAAAAAGACTATATAAATTCATGTACAGCAAACTAGCCCTAAGAGAATACTCAAAACAATCATTTGGATTATAAAAAAAAAAAAAATGAGCACAACCAAGAGGCCACAGGAAGGACTACAAATTTGAAACGAAAAATCAAAATTATCTCTGTTTATGGATGGCATGATATTTACATGTACAGACAACTGTAGACTCTACCAAGAGCTGTTAGTTAACAAATTCAAGAAAGATGCAAGATAAAAGATGGAATTTAAAAAAGTTGTATTTCTACATATAAAAACTATCCTCCAATTCATAAATACCATTTAAATAGTGTCAAAAATAAAATAAATGATATATTTAATAGAGTGTTTTAAAGTTCCATGCATTAAAAACTATAAATGTTTTTATTTATGAGATAGTATCCTACTCCATAGCTCAAGCTTGACTGAAACTCACAATTTAGTCCAGATTTTCTTCAAACTCGTGAAAATCCTGCTTCTGACACCCTAATGCTAAGAATATAGGCATCAGCTATCATACACAGCTTAAGTAAGCAACAATTGATGAAGAAAACTGAAAATACCAGTAAATGGTAAAATACCGTATGTTCATGACTGAAAGAATTAATATTGTTAAAGTTTCCTTACCATTCAAAATGATCTACAGTTTTAATGTAATTCCTATAAAATCCCAATGGTATTCATATAATCACAAAAAACTTAAATTTGTGTGGAACCACAAGAGGCTGTTGACATGTCAATGCAATTGAGCAAGAAGTGAATAACAAGGCATAAACTACTTGATTTCAAAATATCCTCAAAGGCTACAGCAATCAAAACAGTCTGATAGTGATACAAATATACAGATAGATTAATGGAGCAAGATATCCTGAACATAAATCTATGGATTGTGATAAATTTGTCTTCAACAAATATGCCAAGAATGTACATGAAGAAAGGATAATCATTTCAATAAGTAGTAAATAGAAAATCAGACACAAAAGAAAAAGTTAGACCACTCCTGTGTTAAAACATCAACTCAACATGAATGGAGGACTAGAATGACCTGAAAAATTTGAAATACTGAAAGGAAATATAGATAAAAATCTTGACAATGAGTGATGGATTTCTAGATATGATCTCGAAAAAAAAAACAAAATCACAAAAAAAAATGAGATTGCAATATAATTTTTTCAAAGAAAAGGAAAACATAAGTATAATGAATAATTAGCCTATGAGACGAGAGAAAATATTTGCAAATTATGTATATATAAAAGTGTTAATGCTGAAAATACATGAAGAACTCAAATAACAAATAACAAAAAAAAAGTTTTTAAAAATACTCTACTGTGAACTGAATATTGCATTATTTGCAAGTTTTTATGTTTCAATCCTTAGTGCTGTGGTATTGGGAGGTGAATAGGTCACAGATGGAGCTCTCATGAGAGAGACCTGAAGGATCTTTATTACTGCTCTCATCAAAGAGACTAGAGGGAGGTTGTCTTTCTCTTTTGCCTTACACCATTTGAGGATTCTTGATTATAGCAATCATTTCACAATATATTATTATACTAAGATACCATATTACTGACTCTAAATATATATAATATTTTGCTATTTATTTATACAAAAATAAATCTGAAAAAATAACAAGTTTTAATGTTTTTTAAGAAGGCATTAGAAAAAATGTTGGAAAGACTTTACATGATCTTGGGTTGGGAGAATTAATATTATGAAAACAACCATTTTACTAAAGTAACTTGTAGATTGAATGACATTCTTATTAAATTCTAATGATATTCCTCACAAAACTAGGAAAAAATCAAGTTCAAATGGTAACACAAAAAACCATAGATAGGGAAAGCAATTCTAACCAAAAAAAATCCAGGATGTATTAAAGAAAATCTCAGACTACACTACAGCACCATGATGACATAGACATCATAGTAGCAACATTAAAATAGATGTGTAGAACAACAGAACTGAATATAAAACACACAAATCTATATTTTGACTAAAATGTCAAGAATACACACTGGATAAAAGATAAAAAGACTGAACAAAAAAGACTGGCAAACCCAGATTTCACTTTCAGAAGTATAAAAATATGTCCACATATCTCACTTTGAATAATGATCAATTCAAAATGTATCAATTTTTGATACATTAATTTAAAATGTGGAATGCTGAAACCACCATAGGGAAATACTTCCAAATAAAGGCTTATGTAATGACTCTCTGAAAATAAGACTGTAATAACAGAGGAAATCATGTCAAGAAGTGACTAATGGGGTTACATTAAATGACAAAGGTTCACAGCCAAAGAAACTATCAGTAGACTAAACACACAGACAACCTATAAAATGAAAAAAAAAAATCCAACTACACTTCAGACAGGGTGTTAAGACCAGAAATAAATAAATAAGTACAAAACTTAAACATAAAAAAGTCTAAAACTGCTCATCAACTAATGAGTCAATGAATTAAACAG
This sequence comes from Peromyscus leucopus, assembly GCF_004664715.2. Classification (NCBI taxonomy): domain Eukaryota; kingdom Metazoa; phylum Chordata; class Mammalia; order Rodentia; family Cricetidae; genus Peromyscus; species Peromyscus leucopus. Next base: position 12,828,052 of record NC_051079.1, read on the forward strand.
ACAGTTCTCAAAATAATAAACACAGATGATTACCATACATTGTTTAAAGTGTTTTATGCCTTTAACTGGGGAAATGCAAGTTAATACTTACTCTAGTCAGAATGGTTATGATCAAAAAAATAACAACAGGTTATTTTGAGATGATGTGGGAAAAGAGGGACCCATTATGGACATCAGTGTGGAAGTTCTCAAAACACAAAATGTAGAACTACCATATGACATAACTGTACCACTCTTGGGCATGAACACAAAGGACTCATCAACAGATAGATGGACACTAAAATGCTGAAACATACATGTGATGGATTTTTATTCAGCCATAAAGAAAAATATGGAATTTTCATAAAATGAATAAATCTGAAAATTACTGCATTGAGTGAGGTAACAAATATTCAGAAAGATGAATATTGAATATATATTTGCAAATCCTAGCTTTGATCATCACATATGGGTATATATTTAGATGCATTAGTACAAACCAAGAAACTAGAAAGGGTACCATGACCATGAAGAAAAAGTTTGAGGAAGTGGGGGAGCAGTAATAGAGTACTTGTAACCAGGAAGTACAAAAGACATTACCAGGGTTGGACTAGTTTAGGGTAGGGAGAATAGATGGAAGAAGGGACTGTGAATGGGGAGGATCAACCAACACAAAGTATATGTGAAAACACCAAAATGAAACCTACTGCTTTGTATGTTAACTAAAAAACAAACAAAACCCACAAACTCTGAGGCAACATTCTTAACTTAGGTTCACAAAATATATCTTTATAAATAAATTTTAAAGCTCTTAAATTACCTACATTTGAGAAATTAAATTTAACAGAGTCTGGAGACAAAATACTCTCACTTGATCCTGTGGATATCATTCTTTAGTGTGATGAACAGTAATATTAAAAGATTGTTAAGAAGCTCCTTGGAATATGAAGCACATGGTAAGGGCCCCTATGGTAAAGAACCCTGGAGTCCGCTGCACAGGCAGCCTGGAAGAAATGGTGAGCTGGAGGTTCAGTAAGAGACCATGTCTCAAAAAGTGAGATATACAATGGTGAGGAAGAAGAAAGTGTCCATCTCTGGCCTCTACATACAGGTACACATGCACCTACACAGACACGCCAATGAAAGCACTGTTTACATTGGCTCATAGGGAATTTCTAAAACACAAAGTCAACTTTAAATGGGTGTTCTTAAGTAGCAATGCATTTCAGAGATAAGTTCTTGGCTGACGAGGGTGTGTCCTTCATGTCTGACTGTTCAGTAAAGCCCCAACACCCTTCCTGTGATAAATAACAGTCCTAAGTAACACTATAACTATGTTGGTAAAATGGCTCAGGAAAGTTCTTGCCAGGCAAGTATGAGAACCTGAGCTCAGATCCACAGCATTCATGTAGAAGGCTGGGTGCCAGTGCACACCTGTACTTCTACACTTCTTGTAGGCAGCAGGAACCCTGGAGTCCACTGCATCGGCAGCCTGGAAGAACTGGTGAGCTGGTGGTTCAGTAAGAGACCATGTCTCAAAAAGTGAGATACACAATGATGAGGAAGAAGAAAGTGTCCATCTCTGGCCTCTACATACAGGTACACATGCACCTACACACACATACATGCAACACATACATTCACATGCGTGCGCGCACGCACGCGCACACACACACACACACACACATACACACACAATTTTAAACAGAAAAATACTATAAATATAAAACAAAACCAAAATATTAGAGGCTAGGTGTCCATGTTGATAGTAAAGCCATTATGTCACAAAGGTGAGGTCCTGGGGTCCATCCCTAGCACTGAAGAAAATAAAACCTACAAAGAAAAAAACCTAAAATTGAAAAATATATATTTATTCAGATATTGGATCTAGCATCCTATCAATACTATAACTAATCACATAATTACATATGTATATATAGTTCAAATGTTATGATATTAATATAATATTACATGTTATATTCATAAATGTCTATCTGCTTGATTTCTTTCTCTAAAATGACCACATCTGTGTTTCTGGTTCAGGTACCAAGTGTCATCTCTATCCGTGTCCTCCTATTCCTTTGAGGCAAAGTCATTCCCTAAAGCCAAGGCTCATGCATTCTAAACTGGGTGGGAAGCCAGCCACCATCTCAAATGCCTCTTTTCTTTGTGGCCCTTGGAGCTAGGTTTACAGGCATGTGCAGGCCTCACAGCTTGTTGAGCAGGTGCGGGGACCCACTCTCCATTACTCATAACTGTAACAAATACTCTTCGCTGCTGAGCTATCTCTCTAGCCCCCAAATTGGATGACAACACTTTTTTAATGAACTGAAAAATAAAAATATAAAAAGCCCATAGGAACTGACTCCAAGAGACTATGAGACCAAAGAAAGAGGCAGCCAGATTCAGGACAAAAGCATGGTCCTGGGTGGCAATGTTAATGACTTCCCACAATTTGGGTAGAATATAAAACTGAATGTACTCATCAAGACAAAAGTGACATTATCCAAGCCAGCACATACCTTTGGTGTATCTGAAGGTAACAGAGCACAGTCAGCTGCATTTTTAGCACTGGAGTCTGGTAAAGCTCCACTCAAATGGATATGTCTATGTTTAGTATTTGTGGAAAACTGTGTAAGGGCAATTGGCCAGGACTGCTCAGTCCTGACAACCACAGCAGGTATGACTCAAGATGACTATAACTGTGTCACGTTGTGTCCACAGAACTACTTAGGAAAAATAATGACAAACTGATCCACCTGCAAGATCAGATCAATGATCAAGCTGTAAAGGGGTCACTTCTGCTTTTCCCTCTTGATGTTTAACAAAAACAAAGCAAGCTAACCATTAAGAACATATTTTTGAGAAGTCCACTGCAAAGATTGTAACTGAAAGAAAAAGGGCACTCTGCCTTGCCAATCAATGTCCTGTAGTTGGGAAGAAAAGAGAACCGGTATTTAAAATCAGACTCCAAATGCTGTTGACCTCCCATCCAACACAGTAAAATGAAAGGGGGGAAATCAGGTACCAAAAAGAATTGAAATAAAGAAACCAGCTGTAAGGAAACCAACTTGCAAAACTTATCCTGTAAATTCAGCAGCAAATAGTACCAAAATGTTTTTGAAATAAAACTATGTTAGTGTGATTGGTTATAGGGAAGCCAGAGGTCCACATTAGGAGTTTTCCTCAATCATTGTCCAACTTATTTTTTGAGACTGGTCTGTAACTGAACCTTTAGCTTATCCATTTGACGACCCAGAGAGTTTCAGGGCTCCCACTGACCCCCATTCCAGTTATAGGATTATAAGCATGTATCCCCACATGCAGCATTTGGCATAGATGCTGGGACTGAGGCTCAGGTATTCCTGGTTATGGGCAATCACTTTGCCTACTAAGACATGGCCCTTTACATACACTATTTAAATATGAAAAATTTTTATTTAAATATTAAATTGTTAGTCCAACTTGGATCTGAACATGTAAATGTAAAGGTTAAACTAATTAGAATCATTTAACAACAAGTAATTGTCTTACTGAATTTTTCTGACTTTGTGTCTCATGGTTGTATAACTCATCTTTATTTCATTAACTCAAGACACAAAATACTGAAAACTGAGAGAAACACTTATACCAGAGAATTTGAATTGAGATTATTTGTCCCATGATTTCATTCTCAATACCAACCATCTTTATCTAACATCAAATGAATTACATGTCTCCTTTCAGCAGGAAGACTATTCATCTTGTACATAACCACACAGTTCTCAGGTCCACAAATGTAAAGTATTAATCATTCTCATGATTAAGATTCACACAGATTATATGATACTATGACCTGGTTCAGACATGTTACAGAGGAAATTCTTACTAATCCATCAATGTAGAGTTCCATTTCCCATTTAACCCTCACAATAGTCCTATGAACAGATCTCTATTCCCCTATGACAATTCTTCTGAAAAATGAGAAATCTATGCTTCAGAGGGATGTGTGTCTTGCAGGCAAATGCAAGGCAAGGTTTGACAACGTGGTTTCGGGTGTGTCTCTTGGGTCACTCTAAATTATATGCACCTCTGGTAACTCTCTCTTAAAACGATGCAGAACACAATGTCAGAACAGTAACCTTAGAGTGCAGGGTAAGTATTCTAACATGTTTACAATGTCTGCTGGCGTGAGGTTCTGTATATATATAAAATGCTCTAACTCATTTGGGTTCAGTATTCTCAACAGGAGGTGACAACTCTAGCCTGGTCTCAGTTTACAAAGTTTCATGAGAAAAGCATCAGAATACCTAGTAACACTCAGAATTCTACCTGAGAGAAGTTAACTGGCAATCATGTTCCAGAAGAACTGGCAGCTAAAGTTATGGCTTATCAGTACTGCCATATTATTCTAACATCGAGAAACAGGACTTCTGATGTTAATGCAGTGAGTTAAAGGAATTAAGTCATTTTCTTTTCTAAAGGAACAGGATTTCATCTAGGTATTGGCCATTTACATTTCTTATCTGCACCTGTTTTTTTTTTTTTTAATTAATCAGGGACAAACATAGTAAAACTACATCAAGATACCATTTCAACTGAGTCAGAATGGCTACCATTCAAGGTAGAGGCCCATGCCTGTAATCCCAACACTCAGGAGACTGAAATGAGAGAGTTTCTGTGAAGCCAGATTGCAAAAGGTGGTGAATTCCAAACAAACCCAGTATAAGGTGAAACTTCATCTCAAAACAGAAAGGAAAACAGGAAGGGAGGAAGAAGGGAGAGACAGAGGGATGTGCGAGAGAAAAGGGAAAGAAAAAATGACAGCAAATGCTGTTAAGATGTCGGTCAAAATGAGCCTGTCTACATGGCTGGTCTATGCTGTGCAGCTATTAGTGCCACCGAGGCACTCAGTATGAAAATTCACCAATGAAGCAGAAGCAGAATTGCCACAGGATCCAGCTACACCACTGCTGGGTATGTATCTGAAGGAATCAAAGGCATCATAGCATGGAGATCCTTGCACTAACATATTTACTACAGCATTATTCAAGCCAAAATAGGGAACCAAACTGAGACCTAGTAATGAATGGATAAGGAAAACATAATGCATATCTACAGCCATAGAGAAGAATAAAATTATGTCATTTGCAGGAAAATGGTAAGCAAATTAGACTCCGGCAAATACATGTGTCCTTTCATATGTACAAACTAGATATATATGTGCATATGTATGTATGTGTGCATATACATGGCATGTAAACAGAGGGGACTTAGGAAAGAAAAGTGTTCAAAGAGAGAAAAGAGGGGAGAAGGGAGAACTAATGTGTTGAGGAAGAGAATCCAGCATATGCTTTTCTGCAATTTTATGTATTTTTATTAAATTTTAAATAAACTCGTCATTTATATATGATCTCAAAGCAGGAATGTGGAGTATTTAGGGGTTGGAAGGGACCAAGCAGTAGGGAGGAGAGGACAATAGGAATGAAGAGGTAAATATGATGGGTGTATGTGTGTGCAAATATATATATATATAACTGTCATACAGAAACCCACTATTTTGTACATTAACTCAAAATAATACAGACTTCTGCTTAGATACCAATCTTAGCCTAAGATTTGAAGTCAATGAGCTGAAAAAGCTCTAAAGCATGTCGAGTTGTAAGCATGGACCATTGTTTCATAGAACACCAAATAGAACCCAGCAAACCACAAGATTTTGTATTCAGTACTGTACCATGTTGACCCAAGCACACCAGAGACTACCCTCCACTTCAGAAGTCACAATCTTACAGTTGCTCATGTGGGAAGATGGCTTTGGTTTGCCTGCAGTACTACTGACCAAACCAAGAACTTCTGGCATGGTAGACAAGCATTGTACTACTGAGCCACATCAGTGACAAAGAAACAACATGCTGTGCAGGTAGAACGTGACCCTTTTCAGATACTAAGCTAGAAAGCAATGAAAACTTCTTATAATCACATTAATTTATAAAAATTATCTCTACATTAATTTACATAATAGGAATTAACACCTTTGAAAATCACAACTTTTCCCTGTTATTGTACAGCATGTCCTTGTAAAACTTTGCCCTTAGAGGTCAAACCTCTGTATTTTTCTTTTATGAAACCTTATTCATAATAGGTGAAGAATAAATTACATAATGATCACCTAGTGAAATTCTTTTCAATTCCTTTGAGAAAATATCTATAATAAACCACCTGAAATGTATACAATGTGATATTGCAGCTGTAGAAAAATATTTTTAAATTAAGTTAAATAGAATTGAAAAGAATTGTATAAATACAAATCTTATTCATATCTGTAAAGTCACATACAGTGGTGTGAATCATGATCCTAATTAGTCTTATCAGTTAAAAACCAGGAGTCAAATATCGGGGTAATAACCCAAAAGATTAGAAAAACAAAGGAGCAGCCACTGGTGCCTTCTTCCTTCTCCTGAGCCTCTGATAGAATGGGGTGAGATCTTGTCTCTACAAATCCTCAGACCAAATCGGGGGAGGGGAGGTCCTGTCTCTAGGAATCCTCAGACTGAATGGGCCAGAGATCCTTTCTCCACCCACCTTATAGTCCTGTCTCCACCTCCCTGTGCTGGGATTAAAGGCTTGAGCCACCACAGCCCAGCTCTGTTTCTCTTTTAGACTGGTTCAATCTCCTGTAGCTCAGAGTGGCCTTGAATTCTTGACTTTCCTGTTTCCTCCTCCCAAGGGTGGGATTAAAGGTGTGTGCCACCACTGCCTGGACTTTATGGTTAACTAGTGGCTAGCTCCACCCTCTGATCCCCAGGCAAGCTTTATTTGTCAGAACACAAACAAAATATCACACAACCGTGGTGTACAGAGAGAGTCCTGTCTAAAGAAGAGAGACCTCAGCCTGGGCAGCACTGCCAACTGAGTAAGTCTCAACCTTTACTTTACCTATCATGTGAATTACAACATTTCATAGACGGGACTTAAGACTGAAATGCCTATAGTACTCTCACATTTGACGAAGAGTGAAATTTTAAATGATGCCTGACATATATGCACAGATCTGACATACTTATAAGATGTTACAAAATGAAGATGCTAAGGGAAGAGGAGCTATGAGCACCATTGTGCTGCTGCCAAAGAAATAATTTTCAAGGATGTATAAGAAATGAATACCCATAAAAATTAAGACATTTCTCAGCTGAGATGCAGTTGCTCTGAGTCTTATTGAATGGATAATCACAATAATTATTAACTAATGCTGCTAGATAAGGTTCTAAGAACTAATGTGACTAAATAGGCCACATTATTCGAATCAGCTATTGGTAATTACTTGATTAATTTTGCAGTGATTTTTGAAAGCTACTGTGATGAGGATTCAACATGTAACATCTGCTAAGTAAAAAGTGTGGAAATAGCCACAGTCAATGAGGCCAAAAGTCAAGCATGCCAACCTGCCAATCAAAATGTGTTCACTAGGGACCATGAACTTAGCTTCGAAACTCTTTTGGAATGGCTGTGCTGTGTTGTATCTATATGTTCTATAAATCTGTGCTAATGACCAACCGAATTTCTGTGTCTTCATGATATATCTAATGTCAAAACCAGGGTGTTGGTAGACTTGCCTATCAACCCAAGCCCACCACTGCTGACCTGTGGAGTGCTCTCATATTGTGTTTGGGTTTCTCTCAGTCCTACAGTACTGCTGGTTTTCCTCTTCCTGGCTAAACACTATTATCATTTCTCCAGCTTGCTATTTTCACCACATTTCTTTTTTTCTTTCTTTAATCACTTCCTAGATTTAATCTTGTCACTTTTTCATCAATTCATCAGGCTGTTTGTACTTATCTGAGCCAGGGAAGGATGACTTAGCCCAACCAGGTATATGTAGGGTTCATTTTTATTTTTTATTTGTGTGTGTATGTGTTTGTGTGCATGTGTGTATATGTATGTGTGTGTGCATATGTGTCTTTGTGTGCATATGTCCTGTATGGATGGGTGCCTACAAAGGACAGATAAATGCATTAGATCTTCTAGAGCTGTAGTTACAAGTTGTTGTGAATTAGCTGACGTGGTTTCTGGAGCCAAAATCAGGTCATGTGGAAGAATAGCAATCTCTCCAGACTCTGAATGTTAAACAAAAATAAAATTTCTAGACAAAACGTAAGTAATTCAGTGTCACTTGATATGTGAGAATGTGGGTTTGCATCTGAAGGTTTTTGTTGTTTCAAATTTGAAACACATTATTTGGTCAGGAACATTGGAGAATCTGAGAACAGAAATGTGAGTCAAGGTGTGCGGAAGTAATATGGGAACAGTCTGTAGGCAATCTTAAGTAAACATATTGACATAAAATAATGTTTTATATCTTTAAACCACATACTTCACACTATAAATGGTCATATCCACACATTCATGACATATGATTGATTGTTTCTGGTCTTCATTGTATTTGTTAGTATTGCAGTCCACTAAATTGCCTTGATAATTCCTAACGGGATATACCATGAAATGTGAAAATACTGGTTGAAAAGCAAAGTCATGCATCTCTCCATCCAAAAGCTTTTGTGTGGTGCTGAGAGAAGGTGGTGGGAAGTGGCCATATTTAAAATGAAAGTTGGCAAAGCCAACAGAAGACGAAAGGGAGCAGGAATATTTCTAGGCACTTCAGGTCTTTTTTTTTTTTCCAAACATCTAAAAGCAATTTGAAGATTTGAGGCAAATGCTTCAAATTTGGTGTGGAATGCAAGAAATAATGGAATGTGGTACAGGGGCAAAAAAAGAGTCCATTTTCTGCAGAGACATAGGAAGGCTCAGAAAGTCAGTGCAGGCTCTCAAGAGCCTACCAGAGGCAAACACACAGAGGAAACAATCCCAGGGCATTGCAGATGAATCTTCAACTACATCCTCCTCCTCAGAAGAGCAAGGACAAAAGAGAAGTAAAATGTGACTCGAGTCAAATTATAAGCATTTTTTGTTGGAAATAATTTTACTTTATTAATTAGACCTCAAATAGAGACATTGCTTTATAAGGAAAATGTTCTTCTATTTGCACATACATGTGCATATGTGCAGATTTACGTGCACATATGTGGAGGCCAGAAGACAACATTGGGTGTCATTTGCCCCTTTATAGACATACTGCCTCACTGGCCTGGGACTCACCAAGTAGCCTAGGATGGCTGGCCAGAGGGCCTGGGAATCCATTCTTGTCTACACGCGAAGTCTGGGAGCCACTGCACAAGTTTGGTTTTTGGTTTTTGGTTTTTCCAGACACAGTTTTTTTTTTTTTTATTTAACAGGTCTGGCTGTCTGGAACTCACTCTGTAGACCAGGCTGGCCTCAAACTCACAGAGATCAATCAGCCTGCCTATGCCTGCCACGTGCTGGGATTAAAGGTGTGGACCACCACCACCCTACATTTTTTCTTTTTTAAACAAGGGTTCTAGAAATCAAACTCAGGTCATCATATTTGGCAGACATTCTACCTTACTGACCCAAGAGCTTTCTTTCCTCTTTCCTTTCTTATAATAATGAGCTTTATTTTACAATAATTAAAATAATCAAGTGTGATCATATCATAATTCAAATAAACCAAAAGGTGGTTCCCTAAAGTTAACAGTGCCATTTTGTGTCAGCTCTTGTTGAGGACTACTGGGCTTCTAGGAACAGATTGCTGGGAAAGAGAATTCTGACACTAGATGAATAAAATATGAGCAGATGGGCCCTGGAAAAGGTTTTGTTCATACATGTTTCCTAATAGTAAAATGAAAGAATCCCTAAATATTGAGTGAAAATAGGACTCAACAAAGCCAGTGTTTATAGAATTCCCAGAAGCATGAAGAACTACGTTAAAATACATGATTGTGTGCGTAAGAGTGGAAAATAGACTTCTACTTCCCCTGAGGAGTGAGTAGAGTATGATGCAATCCTGCATCTGCTGGGGCTAGGGGAGATGAACAGACAGGCTCCTCCCTGGTCTAGTGTTCTCTGTCACATTCCTGCTCCCCTCTAAGCTTGTGCCCTTCCTGTACGCTGCTAGTCCAGGGAGCATCAGCAATTTCCTGGGTGTGTGCATGCCAAGTATACAGTTATTGCAAACACCCAGCATGAGCAAATGAGCCATCTTATGGTGATGGAAGCAGATGAAGTGTAGGGTTGGAGACACTATCCAATGGTTAAGAGTGCTCAGAGCATTGGCAGAGGACAATTCAGTTCCCAGTACCCACAAAAGGTGGCTAACCACCACCTGAAACTCTCATTCCAGGGGGATCTGATGCCTCTGGCCTCCACTAGGACCTGCACTAATATACACACACCTACACACGGACACATGGACCTATGCCTAATGAAAAATAAAAAATAAGCTTTTTTTAAAAAACAGAGGATGTTTAGATTTCAGATTCTAGGAGCTGGAGATATGGTTCAACCCATAGGAGCATTTGCTGCTCCTACAGAAGGCCTGGACTCGATTCCCAGCACCCACATGGCAGCTCATACAGTCTGTAACTCCAGTTCCGTGGGATTTGATGTCCTCTTCTGACCTCTGTGGGCATCAGATATGCATGCTGCATATACATACATGCAGGCAAAACACTCATACACGTTAGATAAAAATAAATAAACCTTTGGCTATGAGACTCTGCTAATGAGTTTGGCCCTTTGGTACCACCTGTGTTAACTTACACAGGCAAGGTTCAGAGCATGACAGGATGGTAATGTACCATGGAGGCAAAATGTGTTATCTGAATTTTTCAATCGCTCAACATCTGGAAAATGAGATTTTTAGAGACACTACATGAAGAACTTATCACACAGTTCCCTTTAGAAAATGTTGCAAACCTGGGATGCTCACAATGATCGCAGGTGAGTTTTTCAAGCAATGAACAGACCTGTTCTGATTACCATCATGCCAGGGGGCTGTGCTTCTGAAAATGTAATCTTAAGGAAGACTCCTTTAATGGCCTGGAGTACTTAAAGAAATGCCACATGTCTGCCTCTATCACCTCTTCTTGGAAGATACTGTTTTATAATACATATAATATAATAACTGTACTAATATTTACACACCTACTGGATTTATCTAGCAATAGCAATCTTGCTTACATGTTCTATACCAAAGTGGAAAGAAAGGAAATCCTCGGTAGAAACTTCAGATTCTCGGAAGTGTCTAAGTCACCGTTTCAGCTTTACAGACGTCTTTACTAATCACGACAGTGTCTAAGTGTGCTCAAATACAGCGTGATGCCTGCTGACCATGAGAAGGCATAGCCTGGGGGAAGAGATCTGCATGAGGAGTAGCACAGAAAAAAATAGGTAAAAAAAAAAAAACCTCATTAATTTTTCATTTATCATGAAATGAATATAACTGATTTTCATAATCCTGGTGAAAGCCCTTCTCAGTTCATGGATAGGAATGCCTAAATGCCTAGGAGGTGATGTCTGTAGGTCACTGGGAAGCATAGTTGCCATGAAAGAAAATAGACTTTTCATCACAAACTTAAATAGAAACATCTATTTCTCTCACTTCTTCCCACATAAACAATACTTTATTTTTTAGGAAAAAAATTCATATCATTTCAATAATGACTACAGTGTTTGAAGCAAGCATTGTGTTTACCTGTACATATATGATTCATGGTCCTCAAAACAGCAACTTTAAGGTAATCACATGCCAATATAACAGCATAGACTTTCAGGATATAGACTCAAATTTCGTTGGCATCATAGCTGCTACCGTTCTTTCTATTACCTCATGCTAGTTCTTGAAATTATATCCCATACCAATTCAATACCATATAATCATTTAGACATATGCACACGCTGCCTTGAGAAATTCAGGGCTTTATTTAGTATAACATGATGGTACCCAGGAAAGAAGCAGCCTCTGAAGTGAGTGGAAGCTCTTCCAGAATTAACCATGCCTATTACTTTTTAAAGCTTCAGTATCTCACTTTCACCACTAGGGTGCACTGAAGTTGCAATTTACTAGGTAGATGCAGTGTTAACGGAAATTCACACACAGGTTGATTTCCTTCAAGAAATGTTCATTTGGACACTATTATCTAATAAGAAATTCATTTGTGACATATAATTTGATACATTTATGTCATTTAATGTGATATTAGTCAATGATTAAATTGCTTCTGTAAGTTCTCACATCTTTTGGCTGACTCCACTGACAGCAAAAATAACTCCAGAATATCAAAGATCTGGGTGACATTTCTGCCACTGTTACAGATAACACTATGTCAGTTTTGATAAGTAAAGCAAACTGACCTTCTGATTTAAGGTTGCTAGTAGATGAATTAAATGGCTGTGTCATTGACTCTGTTTTAGTTGCTTCCTCCCACCTTAGGGTTTTTCTACACGTGTTTTATTAGGTTGAATGAATAATAAGTGGTAGTTGTCCCCAGATAGACTGTCCTAACATAAAAAAAAAATGAATGCAACATTATGTGTGTGGTTTTTAAATTTAATCTTTTTCCAATATGCCGAACAAAATGGGTAACACCTCAATATGAGTGTGTGTGTGTATACTGGTGTGTGCACGAGGGTGTGTGTGTGTGTGTGTGTGTGTGTGTGTGTGTGTGTATGCAGGTAAAAAATACGTAGTAGATGCATTTGAAAGTCACAATAGACTGGACTCAGCTCAGCAGTGGCACCATTATTTAATGTGCACAGTTGGAATGAGCCGGTCAATGCAAGGGAGAGTCACAAATAATCACAATACCTCCAGTATTAAAGGGGAATCAACGCTGGCCCAGAGTCAGTCAAAGAAAAATCCCTGCCCTACATTAAATTGTGGTTTGTTTATATAGCGTACCAGAACTGTGTGGAGTGAGGGGCACTGCTCACTTATTCCATCAACTGCTCCACACCATGTTCACAGCAGTTGGGTGTAGCCAGAAAATTACTCCATTTTTACTGTTTTATCCAAACCACTCATACTATTTGGTCAAAAGGGCAAAAATCTTCATAGATTATAACTTCTCCTTCCTGCATTTATTAAGCATACAATAGGAGCCTGGCATTTTACAGCAGTATCAAAGAAATTTGGGTTTTCCACCTTAGCCACTTATAAAAATGAAAGAAATAACCTCAAAAATTTCCCTGTAAGCTACCTATAATTGAGCAATATTTACCTATAAACTCTCCATGAAACTATGAAAATGTTTTCAAGATATTCATCTCTTGTTTATAATGGTATTGATTATTTTGGAATTGTTACTATTTGATTATTTTGATTAATTAAATTGATTAATTTGGAATAGTGTACTATTGCTTTTCCCTGTCTCAGATATCCAGAATGGCTGTTTATTTAAGGCACTAGAATCTCTAATAATAAGTGAAATAAATAATATATACTGTATAAAGTAAACAGGATTCTCCATTTGTTTGTTATTTTATGTTGATTTTCTTTTCACAAGTCAAAGAACATGGCTTACAGATAGGAACTTAGTTGAAACTCAGAGAATATCTCCTGTGTCCCTTTTAAACTTCAGCAGGAAACTATTATTATATTGGATTTATGGAAAAAGATGAAAAAATATCAAGAAAGTGAGAATTTCTCTCTCTCAAACATACACATACACTCTCTCTCTCTCTCTCTCTCTCTCTCTCTCTCACACACACACACACACACACACACACACACACACACACACCTTGTTTTCTATTCTGTTAGTATGTCACACCTACAAAGAATCTTTTCTGAGGAATGTACTTAATTTTCCTGATTTTTAGTCTAATGCTTTCACCTCAAAATAATGTACTCAAATCCCTTAAAAATGTTTCTTCAAGGGAAGAATTTCTCTCTTTTTGGAAAATAAAGATGTTTGAACGTTAACTTCATACCTTCCTAACTTCGTCTTGTAAACAAAGTTCTCCACTTGTGTCAGAGGCCACTGTTCACTCACAGCATTTAGAGAGGGCGTGCACCCACAGGGAGGACAGAAGCTTTGGCCATGCTTTGTCTTGGACTCCCTTGCTGGACCTATGCTTAACCCAAGCACATCTGGCAGCTTAACTTATTTTCAGCTTCCTTTTGCCTGAAAACATAGGATTGTCATATAAACAACGAGGTCAATGGTCCAATTCAAATACATTAAGTTCTAAACACTAAACTTTGGGTACTGTGATAAAAAAAAAAGATTAAAATATGCTTGGAACACACAATGGTTAATCTCAGTTGACAACTTTGTGAGATCTAGAATCCCTTGGGAGATGGGATTATGGGCGTGAATTTCTGTCAGAGAGTATCTTGTAAAAGTTAGATGAAGTGAGAAGATATGCCTACTCTGGGTGGCATAAGGCCCTAGGCTGGGCTCCTGGACTGTCTGAACAAGAGAAAGTGAGCTGAACACAGCATTCATGGGTATCTGCTTCTACTCTCTTCATGGAATTTGAGTAGTTCCTTCAAGATCCTGATTTCTGAACTCCCACGCTATGAGGGACTGTACCCTTGGATTGTAAACTGAAATAAAAGCTTCCTCCTTTGAACTGTTTTTGTTTTGTTTTTGTGATTTTATCAAGGCAACAGGAAAACATCCTAAGACAAGACCAAAGATTTCCTGGCACAAACCACAGAAATGTATAGATAATGTCTTATTTGATCAGTAAAATATCCAAATAGCCCTGCTCCACTGAGCACTAGCACCAAAATGCCACAATACCAGAAGTTCACAATGTCTTATGCGCTTACAGCAAAGATGCAGAAGAAAATAGCTGAAAAAGCAGGGTGGTCTATAGGACGGTCATCACTTTTCCTTTCAGGTCAAGGGAAAGTGCCACAGAAGTGCCCTGACATCTGCTGCTCTGGAACTTAAAGACACGTAGGGAGCTGCATATACAATAATCCCATCATAATTCTGAAAGTTTGTTTGAAAAAGTGGAGAAAAATGAACTGTCTGTGGACATAGGTATTTTTGGTCTTTCTTCTTTGATTGCTATTTAAAAATCATACAACTGTGAAAAGCATGTTACATCCCATTTTATCATCATCATCATCACCACCACCACCACCACCATCATCATCACCATGATTATCATCCCTGTAGAACTCTAGATAACAACACAGCAAGGCTTTTCTACCTCTGAGTAATGTTTGTGAGCCAGTCTGATATTATGAAAGCCAGGAGCATCCCATACACTAGGCCATGACTTATGTCCTCCTGTTTGCTCACTTTGTTGAGTATTTCCATTTTTTGTTCAAAGGATAACAATGGTCTCACATATTACCATCACTTTGTAAAACATTTTAAAAATAAGTGGAATAAAGACCTGCCATATTATATCCATGAGTCAGCAACTCCTGGAGCCAAAAATATTTTTGAATAAATTGTTATTATGTTTTAGCTCAATTTAGTCTCTCCACACCAAAAGGCTTGTCATTCATCATGAGTTCACAAGAACTCTGGGAGTTTTTAATATAACAGATTAGTAGAATTAAATGAAGGTTAAAATATCAATTTTAAAGGCAGATCTACGGGAAACAGCAGGTATTTGGATAAGTACAGGACAAAAGTGATATAAACTAAAGCTTGAAAGTTGTGTGTTCTAGACACTACACAGCAAGTGTTTTCCCTAAAAACTGTCAGAGAAGAAATGAAGTCCTGTGTAAATATGCTATTTCTAGGCTATTTCTCTAAAACAAAATCTTCCATTCCAATTGAAAACAAGTCTTTAGAGAGTGGGTTTTATGATTGATGTTGGAGGGAGAGACTTTCTCTTTCTAGTAGTGTGGCTGATGATGAAGTGCTCCTGTGAACAAACTCCTCACAAGCTCTTGTAAGCAACCAAATGAAACTCATCAGGTCATCAGGAAAAAAGGATACTAAAAGTAGAAGTGGGATCATGGGAAAGACAGAAGGGAAAAGAGAAAATGATCAGTGAGAAAATATGATTGAAATACAGTATGTAAACACAAGAAAATTTTATGAACCCCATTGTTAACTGTCATTAATATATGCTAATAAAACATATTAAAATTTTATATTTTATTAAATTAGATATTTTATTAAAAATAATATTTTAAAATATTAAAAAGTCAGTTTTAATTTTTTCAGAAAATTATGATAAGTTCCTCAGAAAATTAATAAGCAAAAATTAATATTTGAATATGAAACTTTATTATCTTGAAACCTAAACTTTAAAACCAGCAAAACCAAGGATTAAAGGACCCATAATCCTCTGTCTGGAGAGCTAAGTTAGGCCACCTGTCCTGTACACTCTTCTGCGAGGATACCCGGAATTGACTGGGTAGAGAAAAGCATACCACTCATCACAAAATCAACACGTGTCAAGCCATTTACATATGTAAAGTCATTTAACCCACCATGCACATCAGTACCTCTTCCCAAAGGCAGGAAGAAAATGCAAATAATTGCCTACAGCACCACAGACAGCAAATAAATATTAACCCTGAAATTTAGAACTCTGACTGCCTGGCTTCTAGCATTTTTTTTTTTGGTATAGCTCTCTACCATGAATTAAATAATGTCATTATTGGCTATATATATATATATATATATATATATATATATATATATATATATATATACACTCCCTCACAAGCTCTTGTAAGCAACCAAATGAAACTCATCGAGTCATCAGGAAAAAAGGATACAAGGATACTAAAAGTAGAAGTGGGATCATGGGAAAGATGGAAGGGAAAAGAGAAAATGATCAGTGAGAAAATATGATTGAAATACAGTATGTAAATGCAAGAAAATTTTATGAACCCCATTGCTAACTGATATATATATATATATATATAGAGAGAGAGAGAGAGAGAGAGAGAGAGTAGTACATGTACATTACTTATTTCATACTACAAATTATGTACGTGTGTGCACACATACACATGTAGATGTTCTCACATTGATGACACTGTCTTTCCCCAGGCCCTAACTAAAAACACGTTGCTGAGCAAGCAGCTGTGCTCAGCTCATGATGAAGTGGGAGGGGCAAAAGGCAGCTGGAGAACAGTGGTGTCTTCACTAAGGAATCATTTAGGTCAAAGCTAATTACAGTTAAGGACTGAAGCACAGGACAATATTCTAAATTACATATGTAAACTATTATTGTATCATTAATTCTGAAGTAACATTGCACATTGCTAAAGTGTATTTCTGCATTCAATTTTCCATAAGAAGATATATTTTAAGCTCAAACACAAGTGGTACTTAAATGGTCTATTATGCTAATGTGGATAATTATAAGTTGACTCTAGTCAAATACACTACAGGAAACATATCTAATGCTAGAGTAACTGTTAATAAAAAACTTATTCAAAAATAAGAATGTCCTATAAAATAATGAGTAACTACTTAAATAATTATCAAAAGACCTCATATATTCCAAAAATGTGTCATTTTTGTGGATTTTGAGAGCTCATGAGTTAGACTAGACATCTTCCAAATTTTTCTATGGCCAAATTAGATAGAGATAAACTTTAATTGGCATAATGCCTAGATATTTCAAGGAATGATATACTGCAGATAGAAAATCAAATGGCATTCAATAGTTAATTCAATATTAAAAGACCACCATTTCCTGCAGAGTGGAAATATAGAAAGAATATTTGCAAAAAAAGGCAAAGTAAACAAAATGACCACTAAATCTATTGGTAATATTGTTAAGACATGGTATGCTTTTATGATTAGTTGTACAAGTATGGTTTCTTGGCCATGTAGAAAGGGGAGAAAAAGGTCAATAAACATAACTATGCATGCTCTATGTGCTAATGTGTTAGAAGGAAGAAAAAAATTGAAGTCAAATTGGAACTGTTAGCATTGCAAAAGGTTTTTAGCTAATGAAGCCAGTGGTACCGTGAGAACTAAGTTCTGGCCCAACAGCCTTTGACTCTGACAGCACTATGCCATCCCGTTGTAATTGCACTTTAGCTTTATGCTCCGTTAATGGCATATTTACATTACTTTTTATCATTACATTCCACGCATTGTATAGTCATGTGCACAGTTTCACTGACACTGCAGTTTTTTCCCCCCATATTGAATTAGAGATATAAAATGGAAACGTTTCCTAATTAAAATTCATTTGAGAGCTAGAACTAAAAAGAACTTAAGTTACAATGAACTTTCTTGATATTAGGACAAGGAGATAAAGCTTTAACGTGGAAATAAGAACTAAACTTGAGGAAGGAGTGGATCTCCTAATAAGACATTCTCAAGAGGAACTACGAGTTTCAGGTGCTGCTTAAGCTTTTGAGACTAGTTCCCCAACCTCAAAATGCAGAAGGGGTTTCATGAAATGTGGATACAAAATTTTATGTGTTGGAAACACAGTAACAAATTCACTGTAAATATTTAGTGTCTGTAAATTAGATTATCCACAGTCACCCAACAAAACATGAGGTGAAAGCTTGGATCTGGTATTGGCTCATGCCTCTGCTTGAATTTAAAATATCTGATAAATTCATTTTAAAGGCTAAATAATTTCAAGTTGCTTTTGGTACCACACTACCAACAATGAAAGCGCTTTCTCCTCATATTTTCATTTTATTTTGTTCTTTATTTTCTTTTAATCTGATAGAATTTGTATATTCCTATCACACAAAGTCTTGTCAAGTGCACATAGCTAGTTCATGAGAATGCAGTATCCTAAGAGTCCACAGTTAGTGGTATTAGTAGATCAATGTATAATTTTTCTGTTACTATCCAGAGGAACAAGCCTGGTTTAGGAGACAGGAGGAATGGGTATGTTCAGTGATATTAGTCTACATAAAACATCCCAAGATGCTAGGTCGTTTTCGTTAGTCATAGGAATGCCTCCTAGGGTGCATAAGTCAAAAGGAAGTTTATGTGGCAGAATTATGTAAGGAAACTTACACTAGTGCCTGCCCACAAACCATGCAATTGAGAAACAGCCAAGAAACAAAACCGTATAGAAGGAGGGATAAATAACAACATTGTATTAAGGGTTATTATGCAGCTACAAAGATTCAATATGACCCTGGCAATATAGCAAAAAATAGTTATGAAAAGAAGCTATTTCTTATGCTCAGAGCTAATTTTCAAACATATGTACCTGTATTTGAAACTTTGAGCATTTCACACATTTTTCTGTATCTGAAAAAAAAATGGATCCAGACTGATATTGTGTATCAAGATAGCTGAAAACAGTTCATATAAAGGTAGCCAAAAGCGAAGCTCAGTAAGAAGTCATAAAAAGAACATTATCCCCACTGCTGAGAAAGCTCTTATAATGTACACTTTGCTCGTATTGGCAAAAAGTAATTTACCCTTCAATGTTGGTAGAAAGGGTGAAATATCTATAGTAATACGGTTTTATAAAAATTTTAATTAAATAAAATGTAGATTAAAATGTGTATATCAAACAGGTACAATTAGTAACTTCAAAACTGAAATATAACTCCATTTCAACAATGCATATTCCACTATCAAATAGTTAATTAAATTTTCTTTTCACATAATTTACAATAGAATAATATATTTCAATTTTTAAACACTCAAGGGCATTGGTACTATGAAAATAACATATTTTAATATTTTGTTCAGGAAAATTAAGACATATAAAATAACACAAAAATAGTGTATAATTTTCTTATCTATATTGCTATAAGATGGAAGGGGAAATATACAAATACATTCATTTGACTTGAGAGGTAAGAAATAGGAATTTGAATGATTATAATCATGTTCTTATCTCCCAGTACATAATTCATATATTATGACACATTGAATATACATTTCAACTATGTCTTCCTATTTATAGGTGTTTGACTGGGAATATTATGTTTATACATATTTAAAGAAATTAAGTTAAGAATTATAGAAACAGGTTTAAACTTTATGCAATAGAGCCCATGACTAACACAGCAAGTGATAAATTGTGGCATAAGTGCTGAGTCTGACCATACTCTAATACGGGACATTACTAACCCTTTACACTCCTGTCAACATCAAAAATAGTAACAAAATTCAGAATGCAGGCTTTCTCTCTCCTCTTCCACTTACTGCTTTGTAAGTTCTCTTCTGTCCAGCGTGTTTCCGAATTTGTTCTCCATTCGGCCCTGTTTCCACGTGCATGGAGTAGATGATGTCAAAGAAATCTTCAACCACAGCCACTCGCCTTAAAGACAGCTTCTCATCAACTCCGACGCCATCCTGGCGATGATACATGACACCAACAAAAAGAACGAAACAAAAACACATGAGATTAATGAAACTATTTGCATTTAACAGATGATTAAACCAAAATATTTTGATAAAATGAACCAAATCATCTTCTTGCCTTCCTTGTTCTTTCAAGACCAGATTTCTCTATGTAGTCCAGGCTGGCCTCAATTTCCCAGTCCTGCTACCTCATATAGATACCACCACACCCAACAATCCCATAAATATGTGTATTACACATACTGAATTATAAAATGTTAGTGAAAACCATGGTTAATATGAAATAAATCATTATTACCCATCAATTTCATCCTTTGAGTTTTCATAATGATTCCTAGCCATTAGCATAATTTTAAAAATTACAAATTACATGTTAGCACCTGGTAATTTTTACTACAGTAATTCCACTCTAGATACTGCTCAATCCATGCAAACAATATTTGAGTTGCTAGATCATGCCTGCTGTATTTAGAAAATAAAAGACAAGGATAATAATATATAGCCTCTACCTCTAAACATCATAACTTAAGAAACAAAAGGCACCTCTCTCCAATTGTAGACTGGGTGGCAGATGTACTAAAATGTCATTCTCTGAGGCAAGTGGTTCTCAACCTGTGGGTTGTGAGTCCTTTGGGGATCAAATGACCCTTTCATGGGGGTCACATTATCAGATATCCTGCAAATCAGACATTTACATTAATATTCATGACAGTAAATAGTAATCATAGTTATAAAGTAGCAATGAAAATAATTTTATGGTTGGGGGTCACCACACAATAAGGAACTGTATTAAAGGATCACAGCATTAGGAAGGTTGAGAGCCACTGCTCTAAGGAGTGTACCCAGTGTGTGAACAATGAATCTCCCAAATAAAACTTCATATTGAACAAATTGCTTATGCATCTCTAAATTCAAGTTTCACAGCTGCAAAATGGAGACAACAGGAGCTGTTGACCCAATCTGTCAAACTATAAACCTTCAATGTAGGCTGGCAGCACTTGTCATTTTAATGATCACATTGCAATATAATTAGGGTCCTGTAGGGGTGTCAAGGATCAACATGTTATCTCCTGCTCAGAAAGCTCTGTGGAAGAAATATAACTTGACATATAGGGAGGTTTTATGTTTCAGCAGAGGGAAGTCCAGGCAAGAATAAACAGTTGAAATGGATGCTAAATCATATTAAATGGTAGGCTTGAGACATTAGAAAAGATTAATATTCCATGAAAAAGTTAATCTTATGTGACTGCAGCATAAAATGGATTCCTATTTGCAAAAACCATCTATACCCACATTCACATGCATACACACACTCAAACAATACATATATGTTTGAACACATGCACATAGTGTTCCTAAAGAATAGCCTGGTATAATATGACCTTGCCATTGTTGCTTGAAAATACCATGAAATAAGTCTTCCTCAGGGAAAAGCACATCAATTGATTATCCAATATCCAATGGTCAGCTCTAATAATATATACAATCAAGTAACATAATACAGACTGAGTATATATACATACATATATATATATACATATATTTAATAAACTTTTTAAAAAGAAGCCATAAATTTTAAAGAAAATAAGGGTGGGTACATGGGAAGGTTTGAGGGAAGGAGAGGGAAGAGGGAAAAGATGTAATTTTAATATCAACTTGTTGTGAGATATTTGATGTCACTGTGATTGGTTTAATGAAAAGCTAAAAGCTAAACAGCCAATAGCAAGGAAGGAGGTATAACAGGTACTTCTGGACAGAGAGAGCTCTGGAAAGAAGAAGGGCAGAGTTGCCAGCTGGGCACAGAGGGAGCAAGACATGCGGAAGAGGTAAAAGCTACGAGTCATGTGGCAACACAGATGAGTAGAAATGGGTTAATTTAAGTTATAATAGGTAGTGGGAGAAGCCTAAATCTTAGGCCGAGCCTTCATATTCAATAATAAGTCTCTGTGCCATTTTTTTGTGAGCTGGAAGCTCTAAGAAAAGTCATCTACATCAATTTTTTAATTAAAAATAATACCATGAGAGGGTAATTACTCCAAGTAAAAGTTTTAGGCAGTTAGTGAGTCAAAGGCAAGATTGTCCGCCAATGGCAACGCCAACAGGCTGAGCTCCTACAAAATGAAAAGCAATCAGCATCTATTTTTTCTTACATCTAGCTTTTATTTGTGCATTTGCAATGTGCAGTAGGCTTTGTACATAGCAGAGTCTGGAGCAGCATGCTCATATAACGTCATACACGAGATTGCGTAGTAGGCTCAACTGCTGGATCTTTTACCACCCTTCAGTTTGAAGTGCTCCCTCACATGTCACCTGTGATGCTGATAGTTTCTAGTTTGGCTTCAGATCCTTCTCATACCTGTTTAAAGCCTTGGGGCACCCCTTCTATATTAGGATCCCCAGAATAGCACCACTCTGCCTTGTGTCACAAGAACAATGCATAGCAAGGACTACATGGAACTTAACAATGACCCACCTGGAAACACACAGCTTAAAGGGCAGTGTCCAAGAAAGCACAACTTGTTCCAGAGGTCTCACATTAGCCTGCATCCTCCATCCTCAGAGAACATCCATCCTACTAAATATAAATCTAAATTCTGACTCTGTCCATCAGCAAAGTCTTCCATGAAACTTTATCTGCTTTTTTCCACATCATAAAATTTGTACAGTGCCTACTCATGTTTCTTTGCTAAATAGCCAAATGTACACTCTGCATAATCTTACAAATGGAGGTAATGTATTTTCTTCCCCAGATTAATTTGAATCTTACTCATTTACCCACTTAAATCTAAAATGATAACCTATTTATCCATTTTATAAAGTATCTGAAAATCATAAATATTGGCAAGTTCTGTGTTAGCTACTAGAATTCTCAAGGTATCTATATATAAATATATATGTGAGTGTATATAATTGATATATATTATACACTTTGATGTAATATATATACACATATATATATCTTAATATAATATATAAATATATAGTATATAATTGAGAACTTGATGATACCCACTTTCTAGTGCAGGGAAGAAATATTAAAGAGCTGATTGCTGAGGGATAAATTTTCATTACTCTCTATAACTACTTGTTTAACAAAACAGAAAATGATTCTTTCATAGTATTGGAGGTCAGAAATCCAAAGTCAAGTGTCAACAAAGCTGTGTTCCATCTGGAATTCCTGGAGGAAAACAAGTCCCTCCTCCTGTGCTCCTGATTAGCGGCTAACATTCCACAGTTGGGCTTTCAGAACACTGCCTTCTCTTCCATATACCTCTTTTCCACCGATCACTCTTAATAGGGAACTTTATGATGACATTAAAATCCGTTAGGTAGGGACTGAGGAGATGGTTTGTGGGGCAAAGTGCTGAATGTAGAAATTGTGAGAACTTTCCCAGAATCAAGTCAAGCCAGGCAGGGTGGTGTACTTCTTTAATCTCATTGCTCCTTTGGTGAGACAGAAGGCAGAGACAGGGGAAATCCCATCATAGAGAAGGGAGGTGGGCATCAAGTTCCACCCTAGCCAAGGAGTTATTGACAAGTGAGAGCTCTTGGGAGAAGGGGAGTCGGCTTTCTTTAAGAGTGCACTTTCCTAGCAGGTTGAGCACATTACAGTGGATGGCTATAACCTAAGAGCATACGGGCAGCACAATTTGGACTAGATAGGTTTTACAAAAAAGAAAAAATAAATGTAAGGACCAAGAGCTGTGTGGGAAGGAAGGTAGCTCTGGGAGGAGCCAGGGATAGGTGAGTGAATATGATTGAAATTCTCAGGTAATTAACAAAAGTTGCAATTGATTTTGATGAGAATTTTTCTAAAGGTGCTGCTCAAAGAGCAAATGAACATGAAGTGATCACTGTTAGTAGTTAGATGGGAAGTGTATATCAGAAGAGCCCTATGATAGCACTTCACATTCACTGGCTTTGCCAGAATGAAAATATATATTGAGGATTTAGAGACATTAAAACCCTCATACATGTTTACTAAAATGCTAAATTACACAGTGACTCTTCAGACAATTCAGCAGTAACTCAGAATTTATTAAACAGATTTGCCATATTACCTGGCTGCTCTACACGAATGTATATTCAAGAGGAATGATAAATGGAGTCCATACAACATTTGAACAAGTGTCCACCGCAGCATTTCTTTTGCTTTCTCTGGGCTATTTTATTATAGCAACATAGTAATTAGTACATCATTATATTATAAATTTATTGCAAAAAATATGCTGAGTCAAAATATTGTAGAGAATACTGATAACTTACATTTTCTTTGTGAAGAGATCACTATACTCAATCAATCCCTGATGAACAGCTGCACCTCCTAGATAATTCAAGGTTTTGCACATGTGGATGTCAAGTTCCTCAGCTTAGTAATGTGTACTGTCTTCCCCTGTATACATTTTCTTTGTTAAGTTTCTCTAGTACATTAATCTCTTTCCCACATTTACACACTTTGGTTGTGTATTTTTTCCGTTGTCTCACTCTCCTCTACAATTCTTTGTTGACCCTTCATTATATACATTTGTTCATCATGAAGGCTTTTGTTCCTTTTGTTTTTCTTTTATTAAAGGTAGATTTTTCAAATAATATATCCTGATCATAGTTTCTCCTCCCTTTACTTATCCCAGGTCCTCCCCACCCACTGCCAACCAGATCCATTCCCTTTCTGTCTCTCTTTAGAAAAACAGGCTTCTAAGGAATTAATGTAATACAAAATATAATATAATGATAAGATAACACAAAATAAACACTTCAGAATAGAAAAACCACAACAAAAGCCAGGAATAAAAGAGCCCAAGAAAAGCACAAGAAACAGATTATAGACTCAGAGATCCACTTATTCTTACACTCAGACTCCATAAAAACACAAAAATGAAAGTCATAATATATACACAAATAGCTTGTAGGGTTTAACCAAAGGGAGATATAGGAAAAAATAAAATTACAATAAAAAAGACAAAATTTAAGAAAAGAAAAAGCCCTCACATGATAATACCTTGTCACCAAATGAAGATTCCAGTACCAGGCATGGATTATATCTAATTGAATAGTTGGCCAAAGGGTTCTCATGGGAACCCGCAAACAACAAGGCTGTTACCAAGGCTATAGGTCACTCTTTATAAATTGTCAGCAAGACCTCATTGCTGAAGACAATACCTTCAAAACTCATTGTGCATGGAGAAGTCAAGCTGGTTTCTACATACAGCCTTCACACCTATGGGCTAGTGTTCTTGTTACCTGAAGACAATGCATGCTACCAAAGGAGAAATATAAACACCAACCCAGCTACAGACTTTTCAGTATAGAATGGTGACCTGCCTGCAAGATATGGTGGAATAAAACTTGTGGGAGTGACCAATCAATATTTCAAATGACTTAATGCCTATTTCATGAGATGGAACCCATACTCAATGTTGCTTCATAGCTGAGAATCTGAAACTAGATAGCCCAGGAGTCTAGAGTAAAATCAAATATTACTGTTCTACTAAAGAATTTCAGAAAAAAAAAGACTCCTAATGATATTCTGCTGTACTCAAAGATCAGTGTCTTACTCAGCCATCATCAAAGATTTCTTCTGCAGCAGATGGGAAAAATACAAAGATCCACCATCAAACAGTATGCAGAAAGTGAGAGACCTTGGAACACTCAGCTTTACATGGAATGTCTCCATCAAATCTCTCTCCTCAGGGATCAGGGGACTCTGCAGAAGAGGAGGCAGAAAGAGTGTGGGGGCTGAAGGAATAGAGGACTCCAAGGATACAAGGCTTTCTAAATATAACAGTACAAACACATATATGAACTCACAGAGACTGTAGCAGCATGCACAGGGCCTGCATGGGTCTGTACCAGATTGGGTCTTAGATCTGAAAGGAGAAGTGAACACATGCCACCATCCCTAACCCAGAGCTATCTCCAATTGATAACTACTTGAAAATGAAAATTTAGCTTTCTCCAAGGGATTCTCACAGGGCAAACAAACTATTCTTAAGGGTAGGCCCCATACCCAGCAGCAGATAGCCAATATAAAATGAACTCAACATCATATTTTGAAGTTCTTTGTCTCATAAAACCAGTACCTTTTAATATCCAATTATAGAAATCTAAAGTTCTTTGAAATGAGGAGTATATGCATATGGCATAACCATACAAGTGAATACTATTCTCACAAACAAAGGACAAAGTATTTGTCATGATATGCCATGAATAAACACTGAAGGTGCTGAGTTAGAGAAATCAGACACAAAAGACCATGCATTGTATGGTTCCATTCATATGAAGGACCTGACATGCAAACATAAATTTGACCAATTCTAGTCTTGAAAGGGGAGAATAAAGACTTACTACTAATGGTTAAGACCTTTTAAGAAAAATAAAATTATTCTAAATTTAGATGATAGTGATTGTTGTACAACCCTCTGGACTTATTGAAACCACCAAAGTTTACACTTTAAATGATAAATAGTATGGTACATGAATGATTTTCCAACAACACAGTGGAAATGTAGTATCTAATAATTTGGAATGTTAAGTACAAGGATGTGTGGGAAGAAAGTAAGATGAGGGGATGAGATATTACTTAGATCAGAGGCAAAGAACTGGCCTCATGTACATGAGGCCATGCAGTTTACTCCCAGCAGTATGGAATGAGAAAACTCAAATAATATACTATCAAACTGTCCACATACACATTAATGTTGAAAAGTGTTGCTAAGCAGCTCAAACTAAACTCTAATGGAGGCAGATATGGGGTGGGATAGTAAATGTTAGGCAATTATCTCATAAAAGAAGTATACAAGTACATAAGGTTATAAACTTCACTGACATAAAAGATGTGTGGCTTGCAATTTTACATAGTAATAAAGTATATTTTCATGATAAATTCTATGTAGGAGTCTAATTCTCACAGGATGTTTTCGTGGACTTCTATGTTTCTAAAAAATTCAGCTGGCCTATGGCTTTGGTTGGTCTATGAGATGACAAAATTTCATCTCACTCACACCCAGTTTTCTCAATACTTTTGTGTATAAATGTGGTATTTGATTTACTGTTAAATATTTTCTCACCCATGTACAAATTTTGATCATTAAACTGATAATTCAAATTCTATGCTAGGCAAATAGATAAAAGAATAAGTCAAACCCTGGCTTATGGCATTTTCTGGTTTATGTGTTGAACACTTCCAACATGGCTGTTTCAAGCCTCTACTATATAATCACTGAACATAGAATTGGGAGGAAATTAACAGAAGTGCCATATTATATGATGTTTTCAGCCTGATATTATATACTAGAATAATCCCTTCAAGAGCATAGAAATAACTATACTATAAAAGAGTTTGGCATTGACAAATTCTGAGAATTTATTGTAGTCTAAATTACTTAATTTAATTTTTAGTAATGGTCACATTTCTCAAACTATTGATTCTAAAAATATTAGCATTAACCCTAGTTATCAAAGACTAAGCCATAATGCCATTGTTTTATATTAATTAAGATGAGTGAATG
The DNA here is from genome assembly GCF_004664715.2 of Peromyscus leucopus. Taxonomy (NCBI): domain Eukaryota; kingdom Metazoa; phylum Chordata; class Mammalia; order Rodentia; family Cricetidae; genus Peromyscus; species Peromyscus leucopus. Next base: position 12,855,668 of record NC_051079.1, read on the forward strand.
GCACATTTACTGAACTCAGTAAATTTATTTTATGGAATAAATTTTAAGGTAAAGGTGTGCAAAGACAGCAAGAATTCAGGAAATGAATTCATCTAACATGACACTTCAAGATCCTATGAAAATCTTTGGTATTGTTGAAGAAAATTGATATCTAAACAAATGTGAGAAAGCTTAGCCAACACATGAGTGGAGCCTATGACACAAGTCTCTGCTGAACTTCACCCTCCTTTTCCACACAGAATTCACTGAGAACAACTAACTAAGGGCAATATACCATGGTACATACTGTGCCAGAGTCAGGGGTAAAAATGTCTACCACCCTCCCTTCCTCAGATAAGCTATTACCTGACAGGTGTCCTAACTGGTAAAAATCATTGTAATCATGTGTTAGCTGTTGTTATGGACAGCAATAATAGTAAAATATTTAGATCCAAAAGCATAAGGAAGGGCTGCCAATTTTCAACAACTATAGTGATTATATAATAAGAGGAAAGAGAGAGACAGAGACAGAGAGAGACAGACAGAGACAGAAACAGAGACAGAGACAGAGAGACAGAGACAGAGAGTGGATAAAGACACAAATATGTTTCTGGGACTCACTTTTCAAGAATTCCAAACCCAATAACTCACAAAGACCACCAGTAAATATTCTAATTTTTCAGTCACCTTCAAGATTCTATTTATAGTGAAAGGTACCATTTATTCAAATAGAAAAACTAATTTTAAAGTAAACATGACAATCTCTAAACTACTCTTTTTTATCATAAAGAAAGATCTTGCCATTTGACCTAGAAGGCTTCAGTTGACAAAATATCCGTAAAAACAAAGCATCAGGCTGACTAAGTGATTTATAGGAATGTTTCAAGGTACAACATTTGAGTTTTAGGTATTGATCACTACAGACATTCACTAATTTTGTGTAAAACCACATGCTTTTCAATCAAACTATAATTTGGAACATGCACTGCACTTTTTCTTAGCTCTTTCCATGTGTTTAAGCTACTGGCAATATTTTTAAAAGGGAAACAAATACAGAGCAGGCATAATTTTAAGCAGAAGGTATTTCAGGGAAAGAAAAGCAGGCCAAAATAAACGTCACATAAAGAGGAAATGGAGGTTTTGAATCTTCAAAAAAAAAAAAAGCCTGAGAAAAGCAACTCTATACAAAATTTATTAACTTTTCATCAGCTATTCATTTGCAAAGATATAGAAAAAAATCCTATTTATTCCAAAATTGACAACTTAACCATGAAAACAGTGCTGCATTCCAAGTTTATGTTTCTTCAATGAGAAGATAATTACAATTATTTACATGGAATATTAATCCTCTTTTCAGCACAAACAAAAGGCCATGTTACTAGGAGGTCCAGGCTTGCCAGCACAGAGCACAGTGGAAAACAGCTTCACCCAGAGATCAGCCTATCAGACACAGTCGTACACCAGGGTTGTCAACACTCCAGGAGCTTGGCCTATCAGACACAGTCTTACACTGAGAGGGCTGGGGAGCCAGACCAGAGCCATGAGAGGTTTCTGACAGCCCTGCCAGGGACCAGGCCTTAGTTTCAGTTTACTGAAACTGGCTGGAGCTGAGCAAGCAGTTCTCAGAAGATCACAGCTCAGGGGCAACCAATCAGAAGGTGCCCCACAGCCTTCTGCTGGATCAGCAGGACCCCGCCCCCCTGCAGCCTTCTGCTCTAGCTAAAGATAGCTGTGCATACCCTACAGCTGGAAGGTCCCTAACCACTAGAGCCTCCAGCCAATCAGTCCCCAGTCGTATCTTTCCTCCACCAATCAGCACCAGGTTAATCCATCCTCCCTGGAATTGCCTAATTGCTTAACAGGAGCTTGTGATCTCCCTTCAGGGCCACTATTTGCCACCCCAATATGTTGGAAATAATAAATGTTCTTGCTGATTGCATAATGATAGTCTTTCTTGGGAGCTTCTCTTGGACCCTAACATATGGTGCATTGGCCAGGAAGCCCCTCACCCCAAGACCCCTGACGCATTGCGTGTTGGAAACCCAGCTGGCTGGTAAGTGTAAGTGTGAGCGCTCTCTGTCTTGGTCTGTCACTGTTCTGACTGTCTGAATGTCACCGTTCTCTTCTGTGTTCCATGTTTCTGTTTTTCGTTCTGTGTTTCTTCCTCTAGAGAGCTTGAGCTGACTGAATTTAGAGGCCAAGTTTTGCCTGGTGGATGCACTAGAGGCACCTCCACCACGTGGGCCAAGAGATGTGCTAGACTCACTTGAGAGGGATGACTGGGTCCCTTTGGTTGAACTGGGACAGATGGTCCCTTTGGCTGAATGGGAACATCCCTGTTGCAAAATGGAACTCCCCAGGGAGACAATCCCATTCCTGGTTTCTTTTGTGTGTGCTGTGCCAGTACATTGTGGTCTCTGTTGCCCCCTTATGTTTTTTGTCTGCTCACTCACTACATAACACTTGACTCATTTCCTCTGTTTGCTCAGCTGCAGCCATGTTGTAACGGTGCACTGAGGCAGGACTTCAAACACCAGATAAACTGGGGCTGATTTTTTGCGATGGCCAGGGAAGGTGACAATCTTTTTATTTTCAGGATACTGACTGCCAGGAAGGCACTCTGTGGCCACAAGCTGCCCCTGTGGCTGCTGCACTCCCCCTTCACTTCCTTCCTGAGCCAAATTCTTCACTGTGCATCAAGGCCCTTGCTGCCAGTGACTTCCCATCAACCCTTTCATGTTCTGACATTGCCTAGAAAAAAGTATGCTTTTGTTTTCATGGAAAAATATATGGTTTTTGTTCATTCAGATCCAATGGGTTATAGGTATTTGTCATCATTTAATGGGGTTGGTTACAAATTGTCGTTGGGTAGTGTAAGGAAAGAACTACTGCTAATCTCAGATGTTTCATGTTGGTACATGTTTTTATATGTTGACGTAAAATTTTGAGTTAGTTTTGTTATGGCATATGTATGTTTCTGTTCTTGTTTGAAATATTATGCCATGCAATATTCTGGACTACTGAAGGAAACCACAAGAAGGACGTTGATAAAAGTTTTCATGTTGTCTGAGAAATAGGAAGAAGGCAGGAGACTGGAATAATGAATAGAAGAGAAAGGAAAGAGATGCTTGTCTAAAATAAGAATGCCTTCATGAACCAGAGGAGCAGAGATAGGAAACTAAGGGTATATAGTAAGTTGTAGAAGGCCAGAGGGGGTATGAGATTTGACCCTGTTGTGTTAATTCTGGTTGGTTTTCTTCATTTAAAAACAAAAGCAAAAACAAAGCTGATAACTCTTCACTGCAAAATGTTTGTATTGGGAGTGGGGTCAGTCATGCTCTTTATTTATTTTTTTTTTCCGAGACAGGGTTTCTCTGTGTAGCTTTGCGCCTTTCCTGGAACTCACTCTGTAGACCAGGCTGGCCTCGAACTCACAGAGATCCACCTGGCTCTGCCTCCCAAGTGCTGGGATTAAAGGCATGTGCCACCACCGCCCGGCCAGTCATGCTCTTTAAAGGAAAGAGGGGACTGAGGTCCCATGTCAGACTTATTTAAAAATACAATGTATAATTAAAAAATACAGGCTAATAATTAATTATCATGTCACAGCCCTCCAGGTTACAGGGTTCTATATAATTGGCCTCCTATGAAATAACAAGACTAAAGCTCTCAGCTATTCAGAGTTTCATAGAAAAGTTCAAACCTGTTTCTTAAAAATTGTCAATGTCACATCTATGATCTGTAAATGAAAATTGCAGTCTAACCACTCCTATAATATCTATGGAGAGGGAATAATGCTTATAAGATAAAATCAGAACAAATGCAGAACTTATGCCTGCAAATAGCAATACCTCTGAAGAAGCCATTTCAGAAAAATATAGCTCTAACACTGTATTTGGTGTAAGAAATGGTTGCCATCAGACCAAGAGCAGCAGCACTGATGTGGACTATTGTATGATGACATGTGATTCAACTCTGATTTAGAATATACTCTATATGGTGATAAATACTTAAGGTTATACAGGTCTATTCAGATTAATAAAAGCTGACTTAGAGATTTACAGCTAAGTACCTATATCTTTGCCATATGTATTTAAATCTATCATAAGACCCATACTGCTCCTTGGCACAGGTCTCCACATCTTACTCCACAAATACTAGCTCAGCCATGTTCATTGCTGTTCTAGTCACAATAACTAGGAAATAAAGTCAACCTGAATATTCTAAACCAGTGAATGGATAATGAAAATACACTATATAGACACTATGTAATATTTTCAACTATAAAGAAAAATGAAACCATACATTTTGCAGGTAAATGGAAAAGACTAGAAAAGATCATATTCAGTGAGGTATAACCTAGATCCAGAAAGTCAAATGTTGCATGTTTTATCTCATGGAGGCTTTAACTGGAAATATTCAGACATAAAAACATAGCCTGTAGTAACTACAGAAACCAGGAAGGTAAAATGGGGCCATTTATAGGATAGGAGGTTGGGAAGTAATAGAGAGGGGATAGCAGGGAGTTCTGATCAGAAAACTGGAAGAAGGGCAGATCTTCAGAGCAGGGGAGATGTAAATGCAGAATAAAGTGGGAAGAGGGTAAAGGGGGACAGAAATATCCAAGGAATCTGATAGGGGAAATGGAAAGGGAGCCTCTTTAGGGAAGGGAGAGGGAAGCAAATACAGAAGGAAGAAGGTGGGTAAAATACAAGGATGTCTGAAAAGCCACAAGGAATTATACTTCTATTTACTAAATAAAAAGTGGTAATACGTGTATTTTCAGATGACCTACCTAACTATAACAACAACAAAAAAGTACCAGACATGAGAATCTGTCTTTGGTGTTGTTGGCCAGGACTGTCAAGGAGACTCCAAATGTGCAGCCTATTGCTGCTGCCCTTGCCTAACCCCCAGAGGTGCAAGGCAACCCCAATGCTGAAGACATCACACACTTTGAAAACAGGACCCAGAGTCCCCTGAGCTGGAACTGATAAGAATGTCCCCTTGCTGAGGGCTAGCTTTCATGGTACCAGACATCACCATACAAGCTTCCATAGGAAGAAGACAACCAACAATTCTGCCCAGCTATGAGTCATATGAACCACATCAATGACCATCATGTCATGATAGCCCTAATTGTACAAGTGTCAATCTTACCTTGTCAGTAACCAACAGCTCTCTTATTGGACTTAAGGCCTATCTAACAAGAGGAAGGTCATGACTGGTACTGAAAACATACCTCACTATTCATCACTAGTAAAGTCATAGTTTTTGAAGGAGAATCTATAGCAATTAATTTACTCGATCAGCATTATTTCTAAGAACAACCTATACTCACATTGGCCCTTATACCCAGAGATATGTGTAGTCTACAACCATCATCAAGGAAACTTCTCATACAACAGATGGAGAGCATTACAGAAAAACCACAACTGAACAAAGGGTTGTGGAAGCCAGTCCAGTGGATTGATCTAGAAAACACTTCTGAACCTAAGGCTCAGGAAACAGTTGAGAAGAAGGGACATAAAGATTCTAATAGCCAGAATATCAGGAAGTTTACTGTGAGATGGTGCCTCCTAGTAACATCAGAAGCTACACCCGTAATGTCTCACCAACATGACTGCCCAAATGTGAGCTATACAAGGATGATACCAAAGAACATTCTAGACTGGACAGAGAAAAGCCTATGAGGCCTCAACCCTACCCAAGGAACTGTAGGCAGCTAGGAGAGAGAGAAGTGGCCTTCCCCAGGGAAGAGCACACTGATTGATCATTCACTGACAAATGGTCAGCCCTGAAAACATACATACAAATGTTATACAGACTGAAGAGGTTTTCTTTAGGAAAGAAAGAAATTACACATATATAAATTACATATATATTATATAATATGTAAATGCATTGTTACTGTAAAAACCAAGGCAATGAGTTTGAAGGAGAATGGAGATGGGTATATGGGAGGCTATGGAGTAATGACAGGAAAAGAAGAAATGTAATTGATTCATAACCTCAAAAAGTAAAATAAATAAAAGTTACAAAGAAACTACAAGAAGAAAGAAATCATTGTTTAACAAAGCACAGACTGTAATGTGTGTATGTGTATGAACAAAAATATGTTCAAAAAGTTATTCACAATATTCAAAGAGGCCACGAACCTCAAACAAGGAGAAAAATAGACAGTATCTCTATTGACTAAGGTTATAGAGTAGACAAATGAGTGTCTAAAAGAAAGTTCTACATCATATGTCACTTGGAAAGTGCAGATTGGCCAACAATCCCACTACCTGCCTATTAGAAGGGCTAAAAATCCACACAAAGCTTCCAAAATACAAAACCACTTAATTTTCAACTATTACTCATGAGAATGAAAAGCATATATCAACTTTGGAAGACAAATTAACAGTTTCTTTTAAAAATATTAAACACACTCTTAAGATATAATTCAGTATCCACACTATTTAACATTTATCACTAGAAGTTAAAATTTTATACCCACACACACAAAAAGAAAATCTACACATGGATACTTACATCAGCTTTGTTCATAATTGTCAGCACTTTCAAACTGACAAGATGACTTTCAGTAGATGTGTAGATTATATGGCAACCAGAGAATAGAATATTATCTACCACTAAGAAGAAATGAACCATCCACACCAGAAAAGACAGAGAGAGATCTAAAGTATATGCTTATAAATGAAAGGCACAATTCTAAAAAGGATTTATATACTCATGCTAAATCCAAAACTATAGAGACTGTAAAGAACTGGTAGGTGCTGGGGTTATGGGTGGAGAGATGAATATCAAGAGGAGGTTTGTAGAACAGTTGGATTATGCTGGTTGGATGCTACTATACTGTGACAATGAAGGGTGGTGTAAATTAAGACATTTTGGTGACAGTGGTTTATCAATGGCTTGCTGGTGGTGAGGAATCTTGATGATGTCGGCCAGGATGAGCCTATGGGGATGGCGCATATTTAGCATGCTGCACTTTTATATAATATTGCTGTAAATGTAAAATCTCTTCAAGCAGGAGTGAAGTGGAAAAGAGGGTGCCAAGAGCCATGGAGAGCAAAACCACCACTCTCCTGAATGGCAATTATAAAACCCTACTCAAATTCACAAAAAGCCAGCTCACAGAATTTTATAAACTAAACCCATTCATTCAAAAATACTGAAAACTTATAGAGAACTAAAACATGCCAACAAAATGTTTATGTACATTGCTGTATGTGCATCTCAAAATGTGTTCTTGATTTTTTTAAAACATAGTTCATGTGTGGGAGCATGTATCTGTAACCCTAAAATTCAGGAAGTAAAAGCAGAAACACTGAGTCTGAGAACAACCTGGGAAATATGTCAATATTACATCTCAAAGACAACAACAAATATACAGTAAAAGCATGTTTTCCAGGGATAAAAACATTTACTTCCCTCAACATTTGTAGCTAGAGTTTTCTCAGGTCCCGCCTGGGCCTGCAGCCACTCAGACCCAAATAAACACACAGAGGCCTCTATTAATTAAAACTGCCTGACCATTAGCTCAGGCTCGCTACTGACTAGCTCTTAGACTTAAACCCAGCCCATTTCTGTTAATCTATATGTCGCCACGTTTTCCATGGCTTTACCTGTGTGCCATTACATGCTGCCCCCCGGATGGTGGGCTGGCATCTCCTGACTCAGCCTTCTACTTCCCAGAATTCTCCTTGTCTGTTTTTCCTGCCTATACTTCCTGCCTGGATACTGGCCAATCAACGTTTTATTAAACCAGTGTACAAAAGCATTATTCCACAGCAAACATTCTTTTAGCAAAGAAAACTTCCCCCATGAAATAACTACAAAGCCTGAGCAGCAGCAGGTTTAAACTGTTGAGCTCTGTAAGTCAGGCAAATGCCCAGGGTTATGTGAGCAATGAGGCATTAGACATGAATAGAACCTGCACAGTAAAATAGAACATTCACAGGCCAAGATCTGCCTGCAGGGACACTGAGGACTAGAAGAAAATCAGATCTGTTCTCTTGCAGAGAAGCAGGGCAAGGTGACACGTTTTGCTTTGCTTTGCTCTTGGTTAAGGAATAAGAGTTTCTGTTTTTAAAGAAAAAGGAAGGAAATTTGAGAGAGATAGATCTCAGAGTTAGAAAACACAATAAATCTTTAACCAGGACAATATCATCTTAAGAATCTACCCTTGCATAAGCAGCAGGAGAACTGCATATAGCCTTGGAACGACTATATTTAAATCAGCCAGACAGAGATGACAGATCAGCTTTACAGAATAGCAGGTCGTCTGTCAGCAGAAGTCTCGATCCACAGTCAGAAGGCGCTGGAATATCACTCCAGGAATCTGAGTGAATGTATACCAATAGATGCTTGTATGAACAGACAATTATCATTGAAGAATGAATATTTCCAGGCAAACAAAACTCAAACACAGTATCACCCTATTATAGGACTTAAGGGATGTCCTGTAGATTGAGAATTGCTAGAAGATTCTAGAAGGGAAATACTATAGTTCAAAGTCTGATTTATTTGTAACACCTTAAAGATCTTTAGGGTTTCTCACATACTGTAATAGCTAAGTCCATTTCTATGGACTTGACTAGCACAGATTATTTTTGCCTGTGTTTTACAGGAAATGAAATTGTGCACAGTGAAGAGAAAATGGCTAAAATTAAGAACTAGTTTTGTTCCTCCATCTGGGAAATAACTCAGTCTTCTGGCTGTGCTTATTGGAACAATGGTGCTGTGAGATGTTTTGTGTGGTTGGTGTGTACACATGCTATTTATAAACATAGAAATAGAATGATGGTTACAGATTTTATAGTACAGATCCTATAAAATAATTGTAAGTTTATTGGAGGGCAGGAATTATAAAACAAGATGAGTGGCTCTTTAAAAAAAAAAGATGTTATTTTTGAGCTTTCTGTATGGGTGCTCGTATGCAGATTTTAGCACATGTGTGCAGTGTCTGTGGAGGCCTGGAGAGGGTGTTAGGTCTCATGAAGTAGGATTCACATGTAACTGTGAGCCATCCGTCATGGGTGTTGGGGAGCACACGTGGCTCCTTTGGAAGGGCACCAGGTGCACTTAACCACTGACCACCTCTCCAGCTCCCGTGTTCATTTGCTCCTTGATTTTATACCACCAGTGATTACTGAAACTTTCCTCTTGTTGACTACGTTAAACTCTCACAGGTACGGTCAGTGTTAACTCTTCATACTAACTGTCTAGTCCCAATTTATGTTGGGAATGTTGAAGCTCAGAGAAATGAATATGTCTCTCGAGGTGACGTGTCTACAAAACAGCAGTAGATAGACTAACACATGCAGCATAGCCTTGATCACTTTGTTAAGCCAGGACATCTCAGAAAAAGACATGAGCCTAACCAAGTACCCAAAGATGTATATGAATCACAGTATTTAGGGCATACTTAGTGTGTAAGACAGAGACTATATTCTATATTATAATAATGGGGAAAAAAAGCTCAAAATACTTTAACTGAAATAAAACAGAAATTAATGGTTCTCTGCAGCATGGCAGTTCTGGCACCTGGAACCCTTGTTTACCAGGCTTTTCCAAGACACTGACATCTTCGAGTTTGGAGGAAACATGGAAGAGAAGATAGGAATGAGCAGCGCCCGCTGTTCCCACTGTTCACTGCAGCCCGAGTACCATCTCACAAACAATGCAGCCAGGTATCCCATGGGACTAGGGCTTAGCCAGTTAAATGTTTGCTTTGCAAGTACAAAGACCCAAGTTTGATTCCCAGATTCTGGTACAGGTTTGCGTTCTAAGTACTGGGGAGACAGAGACAGGTAGAGTCCGGTGCTCACTGGTCAACTAGCTTGACTACTTGACGAAGTATGGGACAATGGAAGATTCTGTTTCAAAAAAAAAAATAATAATGTGGCTAGTTCCTGAGGAATTAAATCCAAGGTTGTCTTTAGAACTTTGCATGCATACATGTGTGCACACATACTTAGAATGGATGGGCAACAGGCCCATTGAAATCCAAAATGTGCTATTACTCAAAAGGATGAAAAGAACAAAGATGGAGGACAGTTTGGAAGTCCCTGCCACATTTACCATAAAAATCCATTAGAAATGTAGGATATACACAAAGATGGGAAGATACCTGATAAGAAAAGAAAAAAAGAAAAAGAAAAACAGGTTGAAATTCAGTGGGGGAGAATCAAATGCTTAAGTAAACAAAACTGCTTAGTGAAACAAGTAATGAAAGATCCCCTTAAAAATACTTAAAAATGCCCGGGCGGTGGTGGCGCACGCCTTTAATCCCAGCACTCGGGAGGCAGAGGCAGGTGGATCTCTGTGAGTTCGAGGCCAGCCTGGTCTCCAAAGCGAGTTCCAGGAAAGGCGCAAGGCTACATAGAGAAACCCTGTCTCGAAAAACAAAAAACAAAAAACAAAACAAAACAAAAAATACTTAAAAATATGTAGAAAAAATGCAAAAATTATAAATGTACAGAAGGTTGTGAAATTATGTAAAGTAAGTACACACATGCAAGGAACAGTCAGGCCAGTCAACAGAACAGTAGTCTTCACAAACCTCCTGTGGCTATGCCTGGTGACAACCCATGCTTGCCTACCCCGAGACAACCACTACCTCACTGCTCAACACAGACTACTGGGGTCCCACTGTTATGCCATGTGTTGTGGTATGTACAGGTTTATTAAATTATCTGCCTTAATTTACTCTTTGTTCTCAAGGTAAGCATTAGAGGGTGCTGAGGAATGTTCTGTATGTCAAATGTGTTGCTCTGATTGGTTAATACATAAAACACTGATTGGCCAGTAGCCAGGCAAGAAGTACAGGTGGGACAAGCAGAGAAGAGAATTCTAGGAAGTGGAAGGCTGAGGCAGAGAGCCGCTGCCAGCTGCTGCCATGACAAGCAAGATGTAAGGTACCGGAAGGACACGAGCCGTGTGGCAACTTATCGACTGATAGACATGGGTTAATTTAAGATAGAAGAATTAGATAGTGAGACACAGTTTGTAAGCAATATAAGTCTCTGTGTGTTTACTCGGGTGAGTCTGAGCAGCTAGGGTGGGCCTAGCGGGTGAGAGAGATTTGTCCTGACCGCAGGCCAGGCAGGACTGGAGGAAACTCCAGCTACAAATGGCGCTCAATGGGTAGGCAAGAGTTTCCACCTAAAACCTGAGAAAAAGGATTCTAAAATGGAGCTAAAAACAGCTTCCTAGTTGTCTCTCTCAAGTTAGTGGCAGCCTGCGGGTTTGAGATACTCTATGGCGGGTTCATGGCATGTGTTTGGGCTTGACCTATGCTGTTACACAGAGGTGTCTCCAAGCTGGGTACTATGCTGGGTGTTGGATATAGTTTTTGCTAGTAAAAAAAAAAAAAAGAAAAAAAAAAAAAAGATTTCTGGGCTACACGCTGCTTAGATAAAAACATAGGCCCACGATGGCTCCCAGCTCTAGCAGTAAATTATCTCCACCATGTTGAAAAAATAACTGGGCAGAGCTAACAGCCAAGACTTCTGCTTTAGTACTAACTGCTGCAGTTTAAAACAATAGTTACACAACAACGCAGATTCAGATGGAACAAGACTTTAAATGGTTTACAATGTATGTAAACATGTACCTAGGATTGAAAGAGAGAGAAAAAGGAATATATGCAGTTATATAAACAAATAGCTAGCTTTTAAAAATAGTCTTTAAAGAGACAGTAAAGGTGGTGTAAAAAAAATAAGCTACATAAAGATAGATATTAGAGAATCTGGATTGTGTTGACTTTGGGATTTTTAACTGCAGAAAATCATTTGATAGTAAAAGCTACTGAGTTAAGCAAATATAGATATTTTAAAGATACCTTGACTTCAAAATTTGGATCTAAGGATATGTTGTTTTGAAAAGGAGGTTCTGCTTTTGTTTCCACAGAAAGCAAGAGGCTATGGATTTGTTCCAGATTAAGATACATCAGGTTTGACCAGCCAAGACACCCTGAAAAATCTCCGATGACACCATGGCCCAGATGATCCAACATCCAGAACAGTTTCAAGGCAACTGGCTCAGACAATACACCCTCACGGGCTACTCCATAATTCTAAAATTTTCTCTGTGTCCCCATAAGATACAGCGCCCCCCTCCAGCAGGAAATAGTAAGAGAAGCTATGCCCAAATTCCCAAATATACCAAGCTGGCTTTGGAGATGGAATTGGCTCCTCCTTCTCTAAACCCAGGCATATTGCTAAAAGAAAATGTTAAGAGATTCTTGTGTCTCAAATTAGAAAAGCCCTCTGGTGTGGGACAGAGAAAAACCAATATTTTTATTTAAAACAGGTTGATTATAACTGCGATCTCTTTCTAAAGAAGAAAGGGGATAGTATAGATAATGATAGGATGAAAAGGTAGATTAATGAACCTACTTTTAAAGAGTAACAACTTGTTTAGAAATGTTTTACATTGCTATGGATTTTAGTTTATTGATACAAATTTAAAGTTAATTTTGTTATACTGTGTGTATATTTCTACTCTTGTTTAAGGTATTATGTTTATGTCACTCATTTATATTGTAATGGATAATTAAGAAATACAGATCAATTAGTCTTCTATGATAGTCAAACTTATAGTCATGCGAAGTTTTCTAGGTATACATAGATATATTTCAGATAGACAGGTAATCTTCAAACACTTCAAAGACCTACAGAATATGGCATTTAAAATATTTTCAAAAATTTAGACTTTCTGGACAGTGAGACATGTCTGCTCCTGGCAGCACCAATTTACTTCAGAGAGGAGGATGGGCATCAAATACATTCCATATGGAGTTTATCTTCACCTTGGCAAAAATAGCCATTTGGACAAGAAACTGTTCTTGCCTGGACTGCTTGATCGACTGGACATGCAGGACCTGTAGAAAAGTCCTGAACTTTGCTTGGCAAAATGGTCCTTCAGGTTCCTGCTTCACAGAGGAAACTGCCAGACATTCTACAGGACACTGAGAAAAGTGACTGAGAGACTCCAGGCCTGTGGGCTAGAGACAGATGCCCCAAATTTACAGAAGAACTTTGGATGACTGCCCAGGCTGCCAGCTGTCTCTGTCTACTCTTGCAAGACTCCCGAAAGTTGCTTGCATCCTTCTCCCATTTCTCAGGTAGTATTATATCCTTCTGAGGTCTTTGATGTAGTTGAAGAACAGAGATAGTTATAATTTTCCTTAGTTATGATAAAAGATAAGTTAGATATGAAACCTCACAAATATAAGATAAATAGGATATCTTCTTTAATTTTGCCAAATACAAATAGACTAGATATTGTAACTGTAATTCTTGCTTGATAATTGTTTTGTTATATGTAATTTTACTATGTGAAAGCTAAAACCTTCCTTTTTGAAAAAAAGAAAAGGGGAAGTGCTGTGGGATAATCTGTATGTCAAATATGTTGCTCTGATTGGTTAATACATAAAACACTGATTGGCCAGTAGCCAGGCAGGAAGTACAGGTGGGACAAGCAGAGAAGAGAATTCTAGGAAGTGGAAGGCTGAGGCAAAGAGCCGCTGCCAGCCGCTGCCATGACAAGCAAGATGTAAGGTACTGGAAGGACACAAGCCATGTGGCAACTTATCGACTGATAGACATGGGTTAATTTAAGATAGAAGAATTAGATAGCAAGAAGCCTGCCACAGCCATACAGTTTGTAAGCAATATAAGTCTCCTGTGAGTCTGAGCAGCTGTGGGACTGGTGGGTGAGACAGATTTGTCCTGACCACAGGCCAGGCAAGACTGGAGGAAACTCCAGCTACAAGAGGGGCCTCTTATTTTCAGCTGTTGGAAATAATACTATTGCAATATTTTTCTCTGCCTCTTGCCTATTGCTTTTGAATACTGCCCTAGTTTGGGTTACTGTTGCTATAAGAAACACCATGACCAAAAGCAAGCTGGGGAAGAAAGGGTTTATTTGGCTTATACTTCTACATCATAGTCCACCATTAAAGGAAGTCAGGGTAGGAACCTAGAGGGTGGAGGCTGATGCAGAGGCCATGGAGGGATACCGTGTACTGGCTTGCTCTTCACGGATTGCTCAGCCTGCTTTAAATAAAGAACCCAGAACCACCAGCCCAAAGGTGCTCCCACCCACAAGGGCCTTGGCTCTCCCACACTGTTCACTAATTAAGAAAATGCCTTATATGTGTGTGTGTGTGCTCACAGCCAAATGTCTGGAGGCATTTTCTCATCTGACGCTCCCTCCTCTCAGATATAACTATAGCTGTCTCGTTGAAATAAAAGCAGCCAGCACAAATGCCCAGTCAAGTAGGAGAGTTTCTTCAAAATGTATTATACATATTTAGCTTTTTTAAAAGATTTTTCCAGTAACTTTTCATTTTTCCTTTTATTGAAAATAGATTTTTTTTCTCACATAATATATACTGATTACAGTTTCTCCTCCTTCTATTCCTCCCAGTTCCTCCCCACCCCCACTCC